>NC_141387.1:26071659-26671659 GCF_017979445.1 Akebia trifoliata | reverse complement strand
TAGAATTGAGAACAAATTGTATTGCCAACTAACTGGTTCGGTTCAAATTGATTCATGATTCAGTATTAAACCAACAAATTAAGTAATTCTACTTCAGTCTTCTTAATGAATTAATGGTAAAAGATCTAAATACTCTCATCTTCAATTTTTAATTAAAAGTCCCTAATTTTACTTCCTAGAGATAGTCGTCACTTTTAAATTCTTAAATCTCTACAATATAGATTTTTTTCATTTTTTAATATACTCAATCTTATCTTTAATTCACATTTTGAATGTAGAATTAATCATTTTAGAAACCTTAGAGTTTTTTATCAAAATTTTTGTTGTTTCCTTCTTTCTCAAAATTCTTATTTTTTCTTCACAAAACCAAGCATCTTCAGGCCTCCAACCTCTCTCTTAAAATAACTTTAATCTATTCAATCTTAACTCTAGTTCACCATTTCTACTATATTTCAACCCATGATAATAATAATAAATAAATAAATAAATAAAATTATATACTTTTTTACCCTAGATTCCATTATTTTACACTTGAACAAAAAATTTGTCTCGCTTTTATATTTAAAGGTTGAAGTAAATAGAACTTTAAAGTTGAAGATGAGAATTAAAAGTTTTAACCATAGAGATTGAAGATGATTTGTTTTGAGAAGAAAAATAAAAGGATTTTTGCATAAAATCACAGCCCATAACTAAATACAAAAGGGATTCATTTATGATCAGTAATCTATCTGTCGATTGGATCTTGTCTTCAAACACTAGGTTGAAGCTAAGCACTTAATAGAGGATAAAAAAAAAAATTTATAGTGTAGGTAGGATCTTTTATCTACTTGCCAACGACAATACAAGCAAAGAGAGGGAGAGTGTCAAACTGCACAATAGATTATTTCTTCTCCAGGCTCCACCTCATGTAGTCGATTTTAAAATCATCACTTGAGGGTATTTGGGTCTTTTTCGCTATTAGTCTACTATTAAGAAGTCTAATGTCAAGGGAGGTATGTCATCTATTAAAATAAGGGGTATCTTTAATATTGACCAAAACGGTGGGGCCACGTCTAAATCACCCTAATTAAAACGATGGGTACATGTGGACGACGACTATAAGACATACTCCCGAGAGGACAATATATAATAACATTAAACTTCTTGAAAGACACGTCGCAATAACTTGTGTCCGCTAAAAGACACGTGGTGTATCACGTTCGAGGAAGGGTGAGGGTCGAAGTTCGGTCTTCTTTAAATGATGATGTCGACGTGGCAGTAAACGGGAACTGACGAAGAGATGACGTCAAATTTGGCGCGTCATAGGGGGAGTGTCGCACGGGACTGGCCAATGGTTTAAAAGGAGGTATTTAAAGTGACGGCCGTCAATTGTGCCGTTAGTTCTACATTTTTATCAAATTAGCTAAAATTTCTCAGACAATAATGCTGATGTGACCTTTTAACCTCAATTGAAAATTTAAAAATGATATCAATTAAAAAAAATGACCTTACCTTAAAATAAGAGAGTTGCTATTGCCGCATTAACTTTTGCTAACGTCACACCAATGTTTATAATTCTTTAATCATTTATATAGGAATTGGTGTTGCATTAGTAAAAATTAATGTGGCAACAGTAGCTCTCTAAAATAATAAGTGTAAACTAGAAAATGTTTTAAACTTATATTTACTGAAGATTCCATAGAAAAGAATATTAAGACACCTGTAAATTGGTGTTATCTAAATCTATTTATTTTGGGATCAACTAGTTGCACACTAACAATTGTTGGTTGCACTCTAACATAAAAAATAAAAATAAATTTTTTTTTTAAAACCCCAATTTTAACCTACTAATTGTACTTCATTATGGCAATCTTAGAAATTAAGGACTTATTCATCTTCCCATAGCTTCTTGTATGTTGGTCCTCTATTTTCCTTGAGATTGATTTTGCTCATGTTCTCTTTGACAACAATTAAAAGTATTGAATTTAGAATTTCTATTTAGACTTTATTTAAAAAATTGTTAGAAGTATATGTTTAGATCATATCTCTGAAATTCTATGATCTCTAATCAGTCCAAAGTGTCGACATAGATTCCAAAAGTCGTTCTTTGATTTATCAAACCGGATACATGGTGATTATAAGAGATTTGTGATGTTTGCAAATAGATTAAATTATACAAACATGATTCAACTAACAATAATTTATGTGGATATAATTAGGTAGAAGTAAAAGAGTGAAATATATACTTTTATTTTTGGAGTGGATCATCCAAATGGAGTGCAAAGGGAAATTTTTTAGTGATGGAGTGCACTTGATAATGGGTGGTGTGCAACTAATCGTCCTATTTATTTTTCATCTCAACCAATTTCTTCTTGATATAAACTTTAAAAAAGAGGATAATAATCTTTACTATTATATAATGAGAGAGACATCAAAGTAGAAGAAAATGGTTCCACACCTAAATTTATCTCACAAATGCCTCTACCTAGCAAATTGCAATCCATGATCCTATAATCAGGTTGTATAGTTTTCAAAATTAATGAAATCTTCAAAAATCGTTTAATCAATATTTAAATTATAAATAAACTCTTTTGATACATATACATTCCTACGTGTCACCTTTTAGTAACAATAATTAATTATTGTCCACCATTCAAGCAATTTGGAGGAGTTTGGAAGAGTGGGACCTTTTCGCATGGAAAAGTCACAATGTCCTGAGCAAAAAATTTTGGGACCACTAAATTTTATAGGTGAGTCATTTGATGAACCCACAAGAAGACTCAACTTGATTGTTGAATAATATTGATTAGGTTGATATTTCTTTCAAGTTTTATTGAGTATAACTTTTTTTTGTAAGCAAATATGTGTTAAATATTCGACCCGGTCTTGTTCGACTTCTATTTTCTTCAACCTAATAATGTTAAACTACAACTATGTGCTCCCAAAAATATTTTTCTTACACAAAATATTATCATTATGCTTCAACGATCAAGTCAGTAATCATTCTTATTTAGTATAATTATAATTTTAGACAAAATTATGTATCTTAACATTTTTTTTGTTATTCATTTATAGTACTTTGTTAGGTTTGGGGAATATAAATCACCATGTTTTGTTTTCTAAGGTTGATGGGTATATTTCATGGGTAATTTGGGTAATGTAGTTTCATTAGCTTATGAGAAATAAAAGGTTTAACACTATGAAACTTATTACATATATCGAGGAATTAAGTCAATGTTGACCTATTTTTCTATTAAGTTTTAAAATAAAAATTATTAAAAATAAATCGTGATATTATCAATCTAAAATAATAATTTCTAGAAAGAGAATTTGTTAAATAAAATGTACAATTTGGAGAACCTTATCATGATTATGATCGAAAAATTAGAACACTTAGTCAAAGTAGATAAAACTCAAAATTTTATAAAATGTATTTTGGTCAAATGGACGTTACTGTTGAATTCAAATGCATTGAAAAACATAGTTTAGACTGTCAGTATGCTTAAATCCGAGTTTAATATTATAAGTTATGAAAATATTAATTTCATCAAGAAAGCTTAGGTCGTAAGAGGTATTTTGATCAATAGAGAAAAATCGGTGAGGAATTTTGAAAATTCGAGATATACAGTTCGAATTAATCTAATGTAACGGACATAACAGATAAAAAAAAATATATGAAAAAATAATAATATTTAATTATTTTTATTTTATTAAAATATGAAAATAAATTATCTTATCACATGTGCCTCCATCAGTCTTGATTTAGTTCATATGAACCATTTGAAGGTGGTCTAGTTTTGATTAGACATAACTCAACTAGCAAAACGGTTGGAGTTGACATGAGGTAAGGTTTTAAATGTTTGATGAGATAGTGAGAACACTAGGAGGTGTTAGACATGTGCCAAACTTGAAGAGGAGTTTAATTTCTCTTTTCGAATTAGACTTGAGTGACTTCAAATTTAACGGACAAGGTAGAGTTCTCAAGATCTCCAAAAGAGCTTTGGTTGTCATGAAGGGTGTTCGTGTTAGCAACCTGTATAAGTTAGTTAGAGAAACGATGCTTGAGAATACAAATATGATGGGAGAAAATGATGACTTTTTGATTTGGCTCTGGCATTGGAAGTTGGGTCACATGAGTGAAAAGGGCATACAAATTTTGATGAAAAAGAATCTCATTCCTAGAATAATTTTTTGTGAAAAAGAATTTTGTAAGTATTGCATATATGGAAAGCATCATAAGAGAAGCTTCAAGGCCGGAAGACATAAGCAAGGGTATTCTTGACCACATTCACTCGGATGTGTGGAGACTTTCAAAGGTTACATCATGTGAAGATTCATCTTACTTTGTCTCATTCATAGACGACTCATTCAAGAAAAGTATGGATAACTTTTTTGAAATCTAAGGATGAGGTGTTTATGACATTCAAGCATTTCAAAATTGAAATTGACAAGCAAGCTGGACGTTCTACCAAAGTTATTAGAATGGACAATGGCATAGAGTACAAGTTGAATGAGTTTATTAAATTTTGCAAGGACGAAGGGATCATTAGGCACAACATTGTTGTGCGAAATCCCTAGCAAAATGGTGTAGTTGAACGCACGGATCGGATTTTGATGGAAAAGGTTCGGTGTAAATTGAGCAATGCCGATTTAGGCAAGGAGTTATGGGCTAAAGCGGCGTCTACAACTTGTTATCTCACCAATCATTCTCCATCTGCGACTTTGGATAAGAAGACACCACAAGAAGTATGGTATGGAACTCCTTGTGATTATTTCGATTTAAAAATATTTGGTCGTTATGCTTACGCATTGGTTTTTTAGTTGTTTGAGAAACAAGTTGGTCCCTAAGTCCAAGAAATGTATCTGTGTTGGCTATGGAAAAGGTGTGAAAGGGTATCATTTGTGGGATCCGATCTCTTGTAAGATTATATTGAGTCGAGATGTCCATTTTGACGAATCTCGGGTGTTTGCTAATTGCATAAGCAAAGAACATTTAGAAGATGATAGACTTGATATGGAACATGATGAGGATACCCATTTTGAGCTTGCACCAACATTTAAACCAAGTTGTAAAATGCTGGAAAATGACATTCCCATTGAGGATGTTGCGAGTGGTAGCAATGGTGAAACCAAGGAACATCATGAGCATGATGAATATCTATCTCCATTGTTGTTAGATCATCCAAGACAGGTGACTCATTTATCGGCATGTATTAGAGATTGTGTGGATCCAAGAACATTAGAAGCATTGATAATAGAAGATGGAGAACCAACTTCATTCAATGAGACAAATGAAGGTGATGATTTGACTAATTGGAAAGAAGCAATGAGTGAGGAGATGAAAGCTCTTCACAAGAACCAAACATGAGATTTGGTGGAGCTACCAAAAGGTCGCAAATCGGTTGGGTGCAAATGGATTTATAAAATCAAGAAAGAGATCAATGGGAAAGTTGAAAGATATAGAGGATGGCTGGTTGCCAAGGGTTTCTCATAGGAATTCCAAGGAGTTGAGAATCCATAGAAGTTATAATTTCAAACTAAGATTCCCACAATTTCGTTTGGAGTGATTTAGATTGCTCCTCCATGTTTGATCAATATTTCATCGGCATTTCAAATTCATGACATGCCCCTTGACCTAGGTCTTCTAAGAGAGACTGACATAAATGACCTAATCTTTAACCTCTGACTGAAAATCCTTGATTTCTCCCAACCAATCATCTTCAACATTAGGAAAATTTTCTTTTACCTTTCTCCTAACCAATTATATTTTCTTTAACCTTCAAACCTAAAGAACAAGATATGATTTTTAGAGAATACCAAATAGATTTTTGATTTGAAAATTAGACGATTTCTATAATACATTGAAGATGATGAATTCAATTGTTAAAAAATACTTTCCACCAGAGTTTAATAGTTTGAAGATTTTAGATTTTCTAAGAGAAAAACAAAGACATTTTGGTTAGAGGTTGAAGATAAGGGTATTTAAGTCATTTTACATTAATCTTTCAAGACAAAACCTAGGCAAAAAAGAACATGTCATCAGTTTGGACTTTGAAACTCGAGCAATATCTTGAACATTAATCACAATCTGGAGGGGTATGTTTAAATCACCATTTCTTGTTCATCTTTCCTTCTCAACATTTCATTGCAATTGTACTTATGAGTTTTTAAGTAAGCAAAATATAAAATACCAAGGACTTATATTCACTCTTAAGCAATAAAATTAAGGTCAGGATCCCTTGACTCATAATTTAAAGGGTTGGGATCATGCATTTTTTTCATGAGTCATTCTTAGGAGTCAATGGATCCCAACCCATAAAATTATATGCGACACATAAAATAAACATATTGGTAGTTTCATCTCTAAAAAATGTGATAAGAATATATAATAATTTTATTATTTTTAAAATCTTTCCATCTCACTAAGTTTTCTACATTTACAATTAAATTTTACTTAGTTTTATGTAAATTTTATTTAAATAAATAAATTATAATTAATTTTCATTAATTAAATATATTGATTTTTAATTGATAATTTTTACGCATTTTCTTGAATACTCAATAATTCTTAATAATGAGATCATTTCATGAGTTTTTATATAGAGAATTTTAAAAAATAATCATACCCTTTTACTTATATATTTTTCTATGGCCCAACAATAATTTTCATGGAGATTTATTTAATGACCCGCATCAAAACCTACTTTTGGACTTTATAGTCAAATACTGCCAAATAACAAACTCTAAAATAAATTATTATAGGGACATTTTTTTTTCTAGGCAAGCAAAGTGGTTAGTTGTCAACATGAAAGAAAGTGGATTTAATGGGATTTAAACCTAGGTCGTGGGATTGACTCCCCACCCTTATTAGCAATTTGGATTATGAAATAAATTCGGTTCATGAAAAACTCGAGTTTTATTCAATTTTGGATTCCTAAAATTTGATCAAAAAAACGATAAACGAAAAATATGCAACATATGCTTTATACGTGTATAATACACCCTACTTAAAAAATTCAATAATATGATGATGTTAATAGTAATGGTGATGATGAAATTGTTGATGGTGATGTTGAAAGTGATAGTATAATGGTTGTAAAGGGAAATAATTGCATATTAATCTAAGCCGAACACGTGTCCAAACCGGTTGAGTGGTATCAAGCACAGATTAGCATATGGGACATTGTCCTTCAAGCAGGATAAGTCAGAGTAGGGACCTCCTTAGTCTGGCTGGCAGGGCAGCATAGCAATAAGTAAGGCCAAGTCTGCCAAGCAGAACAGGCTAGGTCATCAGAAAATCATAAGACTGATGCGTACACGTCAATCCTAGAGATCTCGAAAGAGATCTCTGCAGTTAAGTACAATCAATCCAAGAGATTCTGATTAGATAAACAACTCTGCAAAGTCAATAGATATCCCATAATTATAGCCTATAGAGAAAAAAATCCTATAACAGCTATGGGGGATAAATAGCACAGTAAGCACTGTTGAGAGGGATCCTTGGAAGATATTAGTCTAACCAGTTTTCTTAGACTATTCTTCGACTTCTTAAACTTGAGTGTCAGAGTGATTTTGGCAGGTACCACGCCATTGTGAGGAAGGAGGGCTAGGAACAACTTCGAATCAGTGCAATTGGATTCATCAGAATCGTTCACCAAATTTCGACAGCACAAAATTGGTGCCGTTTGTGGGAATCGAACCCACGACGAAGGTGCTAGGAATGACTTCGGATCAGTGTGGTTGGATTCATCAGAGCCGTTCATCGAATTTCAACCACACAGAACTGGCGTCGTCTGTAGGAACACCAATAACTGATTGATTTCAATTGAAATAATAGTGAGATCCACAAAAACGAACGAAGTCAATGCACCCCTACCAGTGGTACCAACTGCAGATGTACAACTCTTGGCGATGTTGGATGCCACGAGGAAATAACAGGATGAGATGTAAAAGAAGATGGATGACTTAGTTGAAAAAAAATCAAAACTTGAGTCAGAGTCTCGATAACTAGCAACTGACAAGGCAAGATAGCTTACTTAGAGATCCTCAGCCCGCAAGCAAGGATGACCATGCCTCAAATACGGAAGGGAGAAGAGCATCGTTGTTGATCCCCACATGAGAGGGTGAAACAGAGATTGCTACTACATCCATTTGGACTGAGCTCGTAATAGACTTGACTAGAGAAGAGGTTAGAGAAATGATTAGAGAAGAGGTTAGAGAAATGATCAGAAAAGAGAAGGAGATGATGAAGAGTATTGATGTAGGCACGACAGCAGTGCAAGCTGTTCGGGAGATTTCAAAAATCTCCATTTACGGTAGAAATCTTAGTCGAGGAGATCTCGAAGAAGTTTGTGTCGCCACGCTTTACCCTTATTCAGGGACGAAAGACCTGGTAGAACATCTTTTCCACTTTTGGCAGATGCTCGCATTGTGGGAAGAGAATAAAAGGTAATTATGCAAATTGTTCCCTTCGAGTTTGCAAGGGAACGCGTTGACAGGGTTTCACAAGTTACCATGTGGGTCCGTTACCTCGTTCAAAGAGCTTTGCATAACCTTTATAGCACAATACAGTAGTAATAGGAAAAGTGGTGGAGATGTCGATGTGTTGCTCAGCATGAGGTTGAGATCTGGGAAGAGCCTCAGAGAGTTCACGAGGAGATTCAGAAAAGAAGCGATGTTTCTCGAGAGTTATGATGAGAGAACGGCTGTGGTGGCATTCATAAATCCCTTACCATCCGGCTCAAGGTTGTATAGGTCTCTTGTGAAGAAGAGACCAGAAATTTTGAGCGAGTTGTTCGAAAGAGTAAAAAAGTACATTATCTTAGAATATGACCCTTGGAACTCTGTTGGGAAGAACAAGGTGATACACGTTGTGGAGAAGCCCAATAAGCAGCATCAGCCACAGCAACAGAGCAGGAAGAGGCCGCTTAAGTAAGATGGGGAGAAAAGAAGATGATGAACGTATTTTGCTATGCCTCCCAACGAGATCTTTCCACTCATTGCACACAAATCATAATTCGAATGGCCTGCAACACTTTCTTGAGATCAGATAAATCAAGATGAGAGGTACTTTGAGTATCACAAGGTACGGGCACACACCACCAATAGATGTTAAGCCTTGAGAAGATTCTTACAGAGGCTGGCAAAACAGGGCAAGTTGAAAGATCTACCTAGAAGACAAAGAGATGACCCACCCCGAGATAGGAACCATAGAACCGATCAACTGCCTGTTGAAGGACAGGATGGAAGGGTAGCGGTGATACATGTTGTCTTCAAAGAGGAGAGTAGAAAATCAGGACAGAGTAGGGCTGGATAAAAGATTAAAAGAATAAGGGTTGAGCACCTGGCTCACGTCTTTACAGTAATGAATGGGCCTATAGAGTAGAGAGGACCCTACGGAAAACAAATAATGGTGTTCAGTGATAAGGACTTGGAGGGGGTAACGCGTTCGTGGTAACGCTGCAGGTGGGCACCTTCACACTCAAAAGGGTTTTTTGATCGACAATGGTAGTTTTGTAGATATTTTGTATGTTTCGACCTTCTTAAAGATGGGCCCTAGTAGGAATGTGCTTACCCCTGTGGGAGCACTGTTGATCGGGCTTAATGGGAGATCCAATCAATCGTAAGAGGGAAATAATACTGCCTGTGCAGGTAGGAGTGGTAATCTTGATGACCAGGTTCATGGTTGTTGAGGTGAGTTCACCATATAATGCCATTCTGGAAATATGGTGAGACGCATGAGATGCGAGCAGTTCCATTTACGTATTACCAGGTCCTTCGATTCCCCACACCGCAAGGGATATGGGACGTGCGAGACGATCAAGTGGCAGTTCAAGTGTGCACGTTGGACAGGAAATAGTCATTTGAGACTGAAGTATAATAATAGCAATTACAATGGGATGAGGTCAAGCTTGATGAACCCCTACGCTTAGAGGACATCCAGATGATAGATATGGGAGAAGGTAAGCAGATCGGAGTAAGGGCGGAGCTGGAGTCAGGAGCATTGAAAGAGTTAACAGATTGTTTGGGGAGTAACCATGATGTCTTCACCTGGCCTATCAAAAAGATGCCATGAATCAACCTAAAGGTGATTTGTCACCACTTAAATCTCGAGCCGACCTTCAAGCTGGTCAAGTAGAAATCGAGGAAACTAGCACCACCATTTAGGCAAACGGTGAATGAAGAGGTGGGCAAGCTGATCAGGGCTGGATTCATTAGGGAGGTACAGTTCCCAGAATGAATAACGAACATTGTGGCAGTACCTAAGAAGAATGAGAATGTGAGAATCTGCATAGACTTCACAAATTTGAATAATGCCTGTCCTAAAGATAATTTTCCAATGCCAATGATAGATCAGCATGTAGATGCAACTTCTAGCCATGAGAGGTAGTCCTTCATGGACGACTACTCTAGGTACAATAAAATACAGCTTGGCCTAACAGATCAGGAGAAGATAATATTCATTACAGAGCAGGGACTCTATTGTTATAAAGTGATGTCTTTTGGTGTAAAGAATGCAGGAGCTACTTATCATAGGTTGGCAACAGAGCTTTTCAAAGACCTGTTAAGTAGGATAACGAAAGTGTATATAGACGAGCAGGTCAAGAGCAACAAGAAGGAAGACCATGTTAGTGATTTGGAAGAAGTTTTTTCCTAGATAAGGAAAATGGGAATGAAGCTCAACCTAGAAAAGCACACTTTCGTATTAACTTTAGGAAAATTTCTGGGTTACCTGGTCACGAAGAAAGGAATTGAAGCTAATCCAAATCAGATCAGAGCATTATTAGAAATGCCTTCCCAAAGGACTCATAAGCAAGTCCAAAAGTTGGTAGGGAGAGTAGTTTCCTTAAATCATTTTATTGCTAGATCTTCTGATAAATGCAGACCTTTTGTACCAGTTGTTACGAAAAACTCCAGGTTTGAGTGGACAGAAGAATGTGAACAAGCTTTCTCAAAATTGAAAAGATACATCGGCAAACCACCCATACTCTCAAAGTCGGAGGTAGGAGAAAAGTTGGGGTTGTACTTGGCCACTTCAGAGCATGCACTCAACTCAGTCTTGGTTAGGAACGGAGCAGTCGTAGAGCAACCCATCTATTTTCTGAGCAAAATTTTTACGGATGCATAAATACGTTACTTAAGACTTGAGAATTGTAGATACCCCATTTTTGTACTCGCCTGATTAATCAACTCGTCAACCCGATCGCAATGATTCCCAATGATGGATGTTATTTCCATTGTTTTATTTTGTTACCAGATATGTTTCAGAAATCCGGATGAGGTATCTCGAATTGACAAAACCTTAGAAACCACGCTACGCTAGGAAAATACGACCCCAGAAACATAGAAATCATCATCTTGCAGATCAAAAAGAAGCTTCACGATAAAAATCACTAAAAATTGACCAAATTACCAAAATACCCCTAACCTCAAAACAATCCTAGAACCTACGTTACGCTTAGGAAAACTCTCTCGAACACATAAAATAGCAAATCGAAACCAAATAAATCATTTCGCCAATTTTAACAGAAATTGATAAAATTACGAAAATGCCCCTCATAAAGTTCATGACCATTTCACACAAAAAATTTCATAAATGACACAAACCAATATTTCTATTGAATTCCTTATGAAAAATCGATTCTAAAACATCCTAGAACATTAAAAACCGACTTGAAACGTGAAAAGTCCTCTCCGGGGGCAAAATGGTAATTTCACAATTTTCATAATTAAAATTTTTGAAATTAATAAATAAAACATTAAATAATTAAAGTGAAATATTAATGAAATTAATTTAAAATTTTGAACCGAAGAAATCGATCAATCGGGCTTTCAAGTAAAATTGTTGAGGGTTCGTGAGATATTTCTTTAAAGACCCCTCCATTTGGGGTCCAAAGAATTAAAAATATAATAGAGGGGGGTTCTCCAAAAATTAAAAGTAAATCAAGCCAGACTAAGGTCAAGGTATTAAAGTCAATCAAGTAAGACTGAAGTCAAAATTAAAGTCAATTAAGTAAGACTAAAGTCAAGATATTAAAAGTCAATCAATTAAAACTAAAGTCAAAACATTAAAAGTCAATCAAATAAGACCAAAAGTCATAATAGAGTTCTAATTAAATAACAACTCTATCTAATAGAGTTCTAACTTAAAAACAATTCTACCTAAAATAATTCTAATTAAAACACAATTCTACCTAAAACAATTTTAACTAAAACACAACTCTAATTAAAAGAACTCTAATTGAATACTAATTCTATCCAAATCAACCCTAAAAAAAATCTATAAATAGAGGTGCTCACACCCTATTTTCGTATCAAATCATAAACCCTAAGAGAAGTAGGTCTAGAAACCCCCCTAGTCTCTCATAAACCCTAGTTTTGGAGCCCCAACTCCTTACCTAACATCCCTCCTTCAATTTTAGCCTAGAAAACACCTAAAAGCCCTCTAAAAACACCCCCAAATCCGCAACAAACTTGAAGAGTTCAGATTCAGAAACAAGGAGATACCATGATCTAGGAGATCCGAAGTCAAATCCAGAGACAGAACGAAGCAAGGGAGTACAGTACAAGGAGCTCTTTTTTGTCAGATCTGAGGGAGTAAAATCCTTGCTATCGGAAAGGTATGAAATTTTTTATTTTTATTTTTATCTAGGTTTTTTGCAATGTGATATATTTGGGAAGTTAGTAGAGACCGTCTTTGGCCGGGCGGGGTTGGTGCCTAACACCTTCTAACCCCGTAACATGATCCCCAAATTCAGATTTTTTATGGTAGATTAGTTCTTTTTATCCATGTTAGAGTCAATTTGGTTCCTAGACCACAATAACTAGGTGGCGACTCCCAAACCTCAAGGGTCAAAAGCGGATCCGCACACCCCGCGGATCGAGGGCGCTTTCAGTGGCGACTCCACTGGGGACATTGAGGATCAAGCTTGAAAAACCCCAAGTATGGGAACGTTGCCAAGATGACCTTTTTTTTAGTTCGGTTTAGTTTATTTATTGCCAAGATGACCTTTTTTTTTATAGTTCGGTTTAGTTTGTTTATTTGTTGGGCTTGATTATTAATTAGTTGTGTGAACTTTGAGTATTTATTTATGTATTCATTTATTTTTGGCATACTATTTTCTATGGTTCAATCGAAGGTTATTGAGAATAATCCTAAATAATTGAAGAGATCGAGAGGTTTAATCGAGAATAGAGTAGTGATTAATGAACTTTGAAGTTTTTTTATTTATTTATTTGTTTAAGTATTTGGATTTAAGCATTTTTTTTTTTTTTAAAAGTGATGTATCTATCGATAACTCGTTTGTTTTTAAGTAAGTGTGTCGTGTGATTGATGGAGGTAATTGTTTTTTTTTTTTTTTTTTTTAAAAAAATTTTGTGCTGTCCATGGACAGCAAATAGAAGTAGAGTTTTTCTCTTATTCATGTCAGCGGTGTGCTGATATAGTTGGGGTGCCGCGAATAATAGTCTCAGTTTTATTCTTTACACCCCTTTAATAACAATGTGCTGGTGTGCCACAATTAAAGTATTCGTTTTTCTCTTCGCACTTCATCTTCTCCAACCAAACCAACGCAGAGACCGACTGATTTTGGTCTCCCAACCCAGTCAACGCTGATCAACTCGATCGATTTCCTCCCATGGAGTGTGGTAGAGCTTCAAATCGATGACTTCTCCACAAATCCACTCTAATCTCGTCGTCCTCTTCCCGTTTAGTGCTGTTGGCCTCAACAGAGAGTAGGGAAGTAGGCTTCCCAAGGGTTCTCAGCCCATATCTCGGTTTGTGAAGATCGATGAGAGTGTTGTTTGAGTATTTTCTCATCGTATTGCTCCTCGATCGAACGAATAACGATGAACAAAGGGGCGGGCAGATCTGTTATTTGGTTCGTGTTTCTTTCCATATCGTTTTTGGTAGCTGTTTTTGTTTTCGATTGATCGTTCTTAAGATGAGGTGCTTCCTATTCCGATTTCGAACGAGAGAACCACTGTGGAGAATTGTTGAACCTCGTTTTTTCTCTTTTTCTTTCAAACAAAGAATCGGAACATCAAGAGACCATTTATGGGGAGAGTTCTCATTGCAGTAGGATGAGATTAAGATTAGTTTTCGAGAGACTACGAGATGTTGGGGCAGCAGCTTACTTGTTCTCTCTGTTCTCTGATTAAACTTTGCTGAATTTATTATGTTTCTCTTGCTGTCTTCGGTTATGGATAACGAAGAACATGATCGGCCGAATATCGATTGGTCTAAGGTGACAGATAATCAGTCTTCTTTACAGCGACAATGATGGTAACACATTATTGGGATTGGCTGCTGAGCATCCATTGGTTCAAAAGAACCGATCACATATTGCTGTGGTATTAAGCCGTTTTCCGATCTGTTATGTTATTGTTGCAGACTTTTTATCAATCGGAAAATATCGAACGACAGTTTTGAATTAAAATCAAATTTCGCCAAATATTGCAATTTTTGAACGATTTGTTGAGGAGTAACCCATTTTCCCCGTTTATACGAAGCAAGTTTTTGAAAGTCACTTAAGAGGTTTTTTTTTTTTCACTTCTTTTGGACTACGAAGAGTTTTTGTGAGCTTCGAAGAGTTAGTGGCACCATTGTGTTGTAGTTAAAGAATGGATTGAGTTTTTTTTTTCTTTTCAATTATTATTTTTTAAATGATAATAAAATAAAAAATAATAATAAAAAAAATAAAAGAAAATAAAAAGAACAATAGATTTCTCTAGTTTCCTTTTTTTTTTTTTTCTCCCTTTAGGAAAAAAATAAGAAATTTCTCATCTCATTAATCATTGTTTCATTCTCGATATCTCTTGAAATTTGGAATTATTTTAGGATCACCCAAAATAATTGTTGATTGGACCATTAAAATTACCAATTTGTGCCTATTGCAATGTTTGATCTAACAATTATTCTATGCCATAATTTGATTTACCACGATTTTAATTTTGAATTTAACAATATGATTAAGGTATAGTTCAATACCTTTGTTGTTATGATTTGAGTGGGCACATGGGCCCATTTGTTTAGAAAAGGCCCCGGGCACACCCCACCCTGTTTTGCACACACCACATGCACGTTTACGGCTTTACTCACTTACACGTCCCATTTAGCCAACGTGGCACTAGTGCGTGGCCCGGTCTCTTCAGAGATGCGACGTCATTCATGAAACCCACAACTCCAGTCACGTATCTTAGGGTATATCAAACTGGGGCATCAATACCGTCTGATCAGGTGATTCTGAGAGACATATTGATGCACCCAGGCTGGAGCGACCTGAGCCTTTGACCTATTGTAAGCCACACAATCACATGTCCCGATTGCCAACGTAGTACTAGTACATGGTCGGTCCCCTCGTGGGATGCCAAACCATTTATAAAAGCTACAACTCTTGACTCGTACCCGTAGGTATAAAAGATAATCTAAGTATATCAATTGCACTTCTTGGTCAAAACCGGTGCCTAAGCAAGATCTTGCCCCGCTGTACCCTACTGTACGAGGGGGATAGACTACGTCCATTCTAGACGAGAGGTATTTAAGTGGGCCCTTCTCAGCATTGTGCGCCACCTCTCAACTAGAGATCGAACTGGCTATTTTTGGCTTCAAAAAAGTGAATTGAGGTTTTAGATTATCACCTATACGGTATATCAAACCAAGTCACCACGTATCGAAAGGTATATAGGTGTGCTTGGGCAAGAGTGGCCAGATAAAAATGCATTGCACGTAGTAAGCTTAGAGTCTAGAACCCTTCCCTATAGGTCACGACTCGAACTTATCGTGGGTGTTCCCGGGTTGTTTATTGAATGAATGCATGTGATTGATGAATGTATGTGAGTGATGTGAATGACGAGATCAAAGTATATGGTTGTCCTCAAGGATCAAAAATTTTGTTTTTGAAAATTAAAATGGGTGCACCAACCCAATAAAGAACCCATTCTTTTGCAATAATGACCCAGTCCACCTCGATCCAACGATCATGATGGATCGGGCCATTCAAATCAAAAGGGAAATTGAATTTTCAAAAAAGAAAAAGAAAATATTTTCCAGAAAAGAAAGTTTTCCAAAAAAAAAAAGAAGTGTTCTCTAGAAAAAATGTTTTCCAAGAAAAAATATTTTCCATAAGAACAAGATTTTCCAAAAGAAAATAAAAAAATTGGTCTTTTACATGGACCTTGGAAGAGTACTAAAATCCTCTTTTGTGTCAAATTAGGATGTTAGCCGCCGGCGATAACCCAATCGATCAGTTAGTCAAAACAACCGTCATAAGAATGCACCCTGTAGAGAAGATCAATTTTGGGAGATTCATGTTGAGGAGTCCTCTCTACTTCCACGAATTTGAGATAGACTGGAACTTTTTATATGCTATGGCTAAGCGATGGAACCCCTACCTTCACATATTCCACATTGGGCGTATACACTTGTCCCCTACTCACGAGGATTTTTGTGGTATTATGAGGATATCCACTTCGGGACCTCTAGTCAGGCCCTCATTGAAGACCGGATATTCTGGTGCCCTCGCCACAGGATTAAATATTTCCAAAGAAGAAGCCAAGGCCCTAATCCATAACGGGAGACTGGATTTAGTACCTTTACTGGGCCCGTACCACTCCCGCAGTCATCCTATCAATGTAAAACCCGAAGCCTGGTGAGCCACTAGAGACTATCGATTATGCTTAGGAATCCTAGCCCAATACATACTGACCTCTAATAGTGATGGCCAAACTATCCCTGAGTCCATAGATATAGCCTCTCAACTCTCGAGGAAAGCCAACCCAGTACCCCTCATCTTAGCTCAAACTTTCTCAGGTCTAGATGCCATAAAAAATGGTGAGCGGGAAAGCTTCAAAGGAAGCCCCTACTTACTCTATATGTGGCTTTGTGATCGTCTCAAGATTGTAGATGTTCCCTCAAACCTCGAATATGGGCCAGAACACTTTTCCAAGAGAAACCTGTTAGTGCGTCACAACTCAGTCAAAGCCTGGAGTAAATGGTTAGACTCTCACTTAGCCCGTCATATCGGTTTAAGATGTCCTTGGTGGATGACTGATCCCCCTGTTCTAGGAACCAAAGGATCCTACTATGTCCGTCTGATCGGTTTAGAAGAAACATCTTTTTACCATCCTAATTTGATCCCAGAACAGTATGATGTACCCATAGAGTTATCCTTACCTCAACCCAAAGCTTTCTTTTCCCCCGAGCCTTTGACTGAAAAGTTAGTACATCTCATTGAGAAAGCATGGAACAAGCGCACCTTAGGGTATCCAGACGGACCAGCAGAATTCAGAGAGCCAGTTGTTAGAACCAAGAGGGTCAAGCCTGACAGCAATCCTGATGACCATCAAGACAAAGCCAAGCGTCCATGTAAAAATAGTTCAAATCAAATTTGTTGAAAGATGTTTTAATAGGAACATATTGTCAATCATTTTCAATAAAACTATCTTTCTTTTTTTTGAATAAATATCTCCTTTTCAAATACTCATTGTGTGAATGGATTAATTAATGGATTGGTGCACGTACCTCAATAAAATGATTCTTTAAAATGTTATCAAGGAGGTAATACTGAAATTGACTGAATCTACCTTTGATGGGGTCATATAGGATTATCATTGCGCCCAAACTCAAGCGTCCACCTCCTAGTTGGAGTCGTAAGTCCAGTCGGTTAGAAAGAACCACAGTACCAAGTCAACAAGCAGAGATGACTTCAGAATCTGAGCTCACAGAGATCCGTAAGATCTTGGCAGCCTTTGCCAATGATATCAGCAATATAAAAGGCAAAGTGGAAATGTTAGAACAGACCTCGGAATCAACGGGAATTCCCCTAGATGACCCAAAGGGGAAAAAGGTTGAAGAGAAACATCCCCGTGAAGTCTTCGAGCTCGACGGAGATGAAGAGTATGTTGATGAAAGTCCGGTGTTATCTAATAGAATGTCTCAATTGGAGTCAGCAATGAAGAGTATAAAGGGTATTGATGAAATTGCAGCGGGCATTGAAGCTTTGAATCGCATCCCTAGAATCCATTTGCCAGAAAAGTTTGTGATGCCTGAAATGGACAAGTTCAGTGGGACAGGGTGTCCGAAAACACATCTTAAGGTGTATGTTACCAACATGCGCACTATTGGGCTCAGCGACGAACAAATGACATTGTTGTTCTAAAGAACTCTATCGGGATCAGCACTACATTGGTTAATGTCTCAAGATCCAGTTACTGTTGGTACATGGGAAAACATGTCAAAGGCCTTCTGGCATTAGTATAAGTACATTACCGAGATTGAGACTTCGAGAAGGGATTTGGAAGCAACTAAACAGAAAAATGGGGAGACATTCACTGATTTCATTGGTCGTTGGAGGGCCAAGGCTTCTCAAATGTGGGATAGACCTTCGGAGAAAGAACAAGTAGCAATTATCCTAAAGAACCTCTTTCAAGGATATGCTCAACACCTAGTGGCCCAATACCTTCCTACCTTTGAATCCTTGTTGCAAGCCGGGAGCCAACTTGAGGATGCGTTTGCCTCTGGGATCCTTTCTAACCCCTCAAATAACAAGCCTAAGAAATCATATGTTCCCAAACCCAACATCAACCATACTTACATCGCCAATACCTCAGTTACCCCAGCTCAACCCCCGGCCCGGGTTAATAACCAAAGTCACCCGAGTCAACCTCGAACTCCGCGTCAATTCACCAATCTAGGGATGAGTCTCACTGTAGCGCTTCACAAATTGATGAAAAAAGGGCTTCTTACCCCTATCCAACCTCGACCTTTACCTAATCCCTTGCCAGCTGGACACAATGCTAACGTGTTCTACGAGTTCCATCAAAATCCTGGCCATCACACGGATCGATGTATCACCCTGCGCCATGCCATTCAAAACCTTATTGATAACAAAAAGATCACGATCCCCAGCCCACCAAATGTCACCACTAATCCACTACCTACCTATCAACCTCCACCGACCCTAAACATGGTTTCTCACACCCCATTACCATTCGACCCTGTTTCTCTCATCCATCCAATCCAAGTTAAACCGACCAGTTACCCCATTGCTGGGATAGCCTTCACTGACGAGGTTTTCACCATAAACTATGAACCATTCGATTTAACCTCGGATGATACCTATTGTTTATCTCCGCCTCGTTACGATAGTTCCGCGTTCACTAGTTACCTATTGGCCCAAATGAATCTGAAAAACCCTGTACCTTTGACAGACGAAGATCCATACGTGTTGACTGAAGAAGATGAGCCCTTCTCCCTCTTCTGTGATGAAGTTAGACATATGACTCGAGGTGGAAGAGTTTTTAAGCCACAAGAACTCTGTGTTGATAATCCTGCAGCCCTGGCAAGAAAAGAAGGAGATGATCCCACCAAGGAAAGCATCGAAGAGGATAACTCCGTGATCAAACAGTTAAAAAAATCAGGGGCCAATATCTCAGTATGGGGTTTACTTATGGCTTCCACTACTCATAGGGAGGCTGTTCTCAAAGCACTAAACACAGCACAAGTCTCCCTTGAAACTTCTCCAGATCAACTGGCCAGTATAGTGGGGGCAACTTACGTGGAGAATATCCTATCCTTCTCGGACTCAGATCTCCCAAAAGAAGGGGCAAGCCACACTAAGCCGTTGCACATTACAGTTGACTGTAACGGAATTAGGGTACCTCTGGTTTTGATTGATAACGGGAGTGCACTGAACATTTGCCCGCTGAAAATGGCTACTTGTCTCGGATTTAAGGCTGAAGATCTCAAACCTACTAATCAAGGTGTTAGAGCCTATGATAACACCAAGAGGGATATACTGGGAATTTTGCACCTTCGACTGTCCACAGGCATAGCTGAATTTCCTGTGGAATTTCAGGTTATTGACATCCAGTCCTCTTTCAATCTACTGTTAGGGAGACCATGGTTACACCAGATTAAAGCCATCCCTTCTACGCTACACCAGAAGGTCAAATTTATCAAGGATGGGCTGGTAATTACTCTTCATGGAGATGCTGAAATTGTAGGGATCATAGTAGTCGAACGTTCTGACACATCGAAAAGAGACCCATTGCTTACGGTCACGTCAAACGACTAGCCTGAGCCGGATAAATGGTCAACCAAGCGTGGTAAACAGCGACCAGCCACAAAATCAGGAACTAAAAGCCCGAGAAGAATTGTAACATCATGTCCCGACTGGGAGCGATCCAGTCGTGAATCCCAACTCTCTAATTCCAATACTCCACCATTGTGTATTATGTATATGTTGTTTATTTTGATATATAAGATGAAATGCATGTTTATTGTTTCCATTTGATCAATTAGATTTGTATAAAAAGAGAATGTTATAGTGAGTACTGCTGATCGATGTAATGTGAGTTTTAAAATGTTTAGTTGCTCATCCCTGGCTATATGTACCAGTTAATCGTAGTTTTCTTCTGTAAAATTTTATTTATTTTAAAATGATTCAGTATGTTTATTCGTTCATGTTAGGAGAGGTTATTGGCAGAAATTGTTGCTTCCTTACTGGGTAACCCTTGTTACTCACCCTTTCCTTCTCTATTTTTTTAGTTTCAGATCTAAACCTTGGCGAGACAAGTATAGAGCACGAGTGAGAATCATCTGGTGGGTCAAATAGATAGCCAGACTTTGTCACTTGGTGAGTATTGGGGCTACACCCCTCTAATGGTGTTAGTTTGTCTAGGTAGTATTATAGATGTTGTTCTGAGCGTTAGGACTTTTATTAGAGTGAGAAAATCTCTGTATAATCCTGTATATAAATTTTCTTCTTCCGCACTCTGATTTATCGTACGATATTAGATGTATATAGGCTTCCGCTCGTTATTACATTATGTATGTAAATGCAGGATTGTATGTCGTTTATCAGGTGCAGGTTGAACGCCTTGGAATGCTAACATAAACAGAGGAAACCATGCCGAAATTTCGAGGTGCTACATAATACCTCGAGATCTGACATGGGGATTTGTGTTAGTGTTCGGCGAGGCGCCACAGCCAATATATTCAAGAAAATAAGATTATTCCCTGGTATGGGCTTAGGTCGCAAGCAGCAATGTATTAAAGAGACACCATTGATTAAAGAGGCCATCGGCACATTCGGACTAGGATATAAGCCTACTAAGGAAGATTGGGCCCAATATTGGAAGACAAAACGGGATAAGGCCATTGCTAAAAGGCAAAGGCGTACCACAGATCTCATTAAAATGAAGCCCTATCGAAAGATCCTCAATGGTTACTTTGTGAAAGAAAGAGGAGGACTTCCGCTACTGTGGGTTCCCAGAGCCATTTATTGATCACATCACAGGTACTCGTCTGCCGGGGTTTGAAATTTTCTTTGTCATGGAATGGCCCGAAGAGGAAGCAAGCATAAAAGTTAAGGAAAAGAAGGTTGAAGACTGGCAACTCGATCTGGACTCCCTCAACATCGATCAGCTATTCATTGAAGATCATAGTATCTTGGTATTGTCAGTTGAGAAAGGGATCCCGAATCCTCAGTCTGTAATCAAACCCGTTGTTGGGGTTCTATCAAATTATCATGTAATCAGTCATGTGTTGCATGTCAAGGCTGGGTCTGTCGGTCCCATTAGTCCTGTTCAGTCTGACATGCCAGTTGAGTCATTTATTTATGTTGAGTCAAGTAAGCTAGTTGTTTCTGCTGAGTCTGTTGCTGCTAGGGAGTCTGTTTTTCCTACTGAGTCGAGTGAGTCTGTCAAGTCTGCAATGAGTCCTGTTAACCCATCTCTTTTTAATGAAATGAAAGAAATTTTTGATTACCCCGAGCGCAATAATAATTCAACTAATAATCTGGTTTCGGAGGGAGAGTCTTCTGACGAAGAACCTCCCCCTGAAATAATCAAATTACTTAAACAAGAAGAGGAACGTCAAGCTCAACCTCTAATAGAGGAAGTAGAGGTTATCAACCTCGGAACAAAAGAAAGTCCTCAAGAAATTCGTATAGGGGTCACTTTATCTCCTGATGAACGCAAAGGGATAGTAGATTTACTCAGAAAGTTCAAAGACGTATTTGCGTGGTCTTACGAGGATATGCCGGGGGTAAGCACAGACATTGTCCAACATCGGATTTCGTTGTATCCTGATGCTCGACCAATCAAACAGAAACTTCGACGTATGAAGCCAGAATGGACTTTGAAAATCAGAGAAGAAGTTACGAAGCAGATTAACGCTGGATTTTTGGAAGTAGTAGAATACCCTGAGTGGATTGCTAATGTCGTTTCGGTACCGAAAAAGGATGGAAAAGTTAGAATGTGTGTGGATTTTAGGGACTTAAACAAAGCAAGCCCAAAAGATAGTTTCCCTTTACCACACATAGATGTTCTAGTAGACAGTACAGCAGGACACGCGTTGTTGTCCATCATGGATGGATTTTTAGGGTACAATCAGATAAATATGGATCCTCGAGATATGCAAAAGACGTCATTCATCACACAGTGGGGGACCTTCTGCTACAAGGTCATGCCTTTTGGTTTGAAGAACGCTGGAGCTACCTATCAAAGAGCAGCCATGACTTTACTACATGACATGATACACAAAGAGGTCGAAGTCTATGTAGATGATATGATAGTCAAATCCAAAGAACGACTAGGGCATGTTACAGCATTAGAAAATTTTCTCACAAGGATTCAAAAGTATCAACTCCGCCTCAACCCACAGAAATGTGTATTCGGAGTAACTTCTGGAAAGCTGTTGGGATTTGTAGTCAGTCAGAGAGGAATAGAAGTAGACCCTGTAAAGATTAAAGCTATCCAAGAGATGCCACCGCCCGAGACTGAAAAACAGATTCGAGGTTTTCTAGGCAGAATCCAGTATGTTAGCAGGTTCATCGCTCAACTCACCAACGTCTGCGAACCTATTTTCAAGCTTCTCAAGAAGAATGAACCAACAGTTTGGAATGAGCAATGTCAAAAGGCTTTCGACCAAGTCAAGGAGTATCTCTTAAACCCGCCTATTTTGGTTCCACCCACACCAGGCGAACCACTTCTTCTTTATCTGTCAGTCACAGAAGAAGCTATGGGATGCATGCTTGCACAGTATGACAAAGATACTCGTAAAGAAAGGGCCATCTACTACATCAGCAAGAAGATGTTAGAATATGAACGAAAGTATTCGTCTCTCGAGAAAACTTGCTTAGCATTGGTATGGGCTACTCAGAGACTCCGGCACTATATGCTGTCTCATTCAATTATCCTGTTATCTCGGATGGATCCTCTCAAATATCTTTTCGAGAAACCGGCATTGACAGGGAGAACCGCACGATGGTTACTGTTGCTATCAGAGTTTGACATCACACATGTTACGCAAAAATCCATCAAGGGGAGAGCTGTAGCAGAATACTTGGCAGATCACCCTGTAGTAGAAGGAATAAGGCCTGTCGATCAATTCCCAGATGAGAACATCTTGCACGTCAAAGAAGAACCGCAGAACCAAACATGGCAGTTATACTTTGATGGAGCCGCCAATCAAAATGGGTATGGAATAGGGGCAGTCCTGCTTTCTCCAGAAGGATGCCACATTCCTATCGCTATTAAATTAGCCTTTTCGAACACTAATAACACGGCTGAATATGAAGCGTGCATCGCGGGGCTTGAAGCTGCTTTGAACCTAGGCATTACAGAAATTGAAGTTTTTGGGGATTCAGCCTTGGTCATACATCAGTCATTGGAAGAATGGAAGACTAGAGATGAAAAGTTGAAACCTTACCATGAGTATTTGTTAAACTTAGTCAGTAAGTTTAAATCTATCCTGTTCCAGCACTTGTCAAGGGAGGATAACAGATTTGCTGACTCCTTAGCAACTTTATCTTCAATGATCCATTTACCCCCTGGCATGGAATTAAGGCCGATCACTGTTGAAGTCAAAGACAAACCCGCATACTGCCATCAGATCAACATTACTACTCGATTACCCGATGGAAAGCCATGGTACACAGACATAAAGAAAGTGTTGGAGAAACAAGAATTCCTGGAAGAAGCATCGAGGAAAGAACGACAGACCCTACTAAGATTAGCATCTCAATTTATCCTGTGCGCAGGAAGCTTATACAAAAGGTCTTATGATGGGATTCACTTGTCGTGTGTTGATGAAGATCAAGCTGAACAGATAATGATTGAACTACATTCAGGAGAATGTGGCCCTCACATGAGTGGGAAAATGTTAGCTAAGAAGATTATGAGACAAGGATACTACTGGCCCACGATGGAAACGGATTGTCATCACATGGTCAAAACCTGTCATAAGTGCCAAATACATGCAAACCTGATACATGTGCCACCATCTCAATTAGTGGGTCTGACTTCACCATGGCCATTCTCAGTCTGGGGAATTGACATTATCGGTAAAATATCGCCTAAGGCATCAAACAGGCATGAATACATTCTGGTTGCCATCGATTATTTTACCAAATGGGTCGAAGCTGCCTCTTATGCTGTCCTCACTGCGTCTCGAGTTGCAAAATTTATTCAAATGAACATCATCAGTCGATACGGGGTACCTTCAGAGTTGATCTCCGATAACGGGTCGCACTTTAAAGCTGAGGTTATCAAATTGTGTTCAAAGTTCAAAATCTCACACCATAAATCATCTCCTTACCGACCTCAGACTAACGGAGCAGTCGAAGCAGCTAATAAGAATATTAAGACTATCCTTAGAAAAATGTGTCAATCACATCGAGATTGGTCAGAAAAACTACCATTTGCATTATGGGCATATCGAACCTCAATTCGATCCTCCACCGGAGCTACTCCCTACTCTTTAGTGTATGGCATGGAAGCAGTCTTGCCAGTTGAAATGGAGATTCCATCTCTCAGGGTTTTGTTAGAAAGTCAATTGTCAGAAGCAGATTGGGTTCGCCAACGGTATGAAGAATTGAATTTGATCGAAGAAAAATGACTAAGAGCATTGTACCACGTACAAGCTTATCAAAGAAGAGTCGCCCGTGTGTTTGACAAGAAAATCAAGGCCCGTCACTTACAAGTCGGGGATTTAGTACTCAGAGAGAACAGGGCACCTATTTTTGATCCCAGGGGGAAGTTCAAACCAAATTGGGGAGGACCGTTCATCGTCAAAGAAATATTACCAGGAAAAGCTGTCAGACTTCAAGATCATGATGGAATCGAATTACCAGAACCAACCAACCTTGACCAAATCAAACGGTACTACATTTAGGGAGGCCATCTTTGACCGAATCAATTTTCCTGTTACCCAGTTCATTATCTCCTTCCTCAGCCCTTTGCAGTCTTTTCAAAAAAAGTATATTGTGCCTTTTATTTCTTAGCCTGATCACCTAACTTAGGGGAGGGAAAAATTCGAACTACGTTTTGGTCTGATCCCAAAATTTTGGGGTACGTAGGCAACCTGAGAAGTTACTTCAGGCCCGACCACATCAAAATAAAAAATATATATATAGTTCCCACACAATATATAAAAAAAAATCAAGAAAAAAAAATTCAAAAGAAAAGAAATATGATTCAAAATGGGGAAGAAAATTTAAAGAAAAAAAGAAAATAATTTAAAAGGAAATGTCACACAAGGGGCATTTGGGTTTTTGAGCCTCAAAATCCCTTTCTTTTTATACCCAGTCCTAAGCCTATCTATGAAAGTCCTCCTAAATACCGTGCGAAAAGTTAAGGAGGATAGCAAAGCATGATCAGACAGTAACTCTAGAAGTTCAGAGGAGAAGAAAAAGATAAAAAATGAAAAAGCTCACTAGATCGAAAACCTGAAAAGGCGATCTAGGCAGAAGCTAGAACAAGCTCGCTAGATTGAAAACCGGAAAAGGCGATCTAGGCAAAAGTTAGAGCAACAAAGAAAAATAGAAGAAAATCCCAAGCTGAGAGCGGTTCGAGCTGAAACCTCAGAAGTCCGAATAACCAAGTTCAATACTCAGCTTAAACCAGGCATAGACTTAGAAGCCACAAGTATCTTGTGTACGATCGATCTGAAAATTTTTACTCCCTAAGTGAACCAATGGAGATAAGGGTGAATTATATAATGAAACTCGAAAGGAAATAATTTTGTATTCTTAAGCCTGACTCAAAAACCTTCAATAAAATTAAAAGTTGAGTCTTTATTGCGCTTGTGGTAATTAATTATTTCAAACATTCATACAAGGGGCATTTTCTTTCTTTTTTAATGTAACTTTTTCCCCTTATACTAGGGGCATTTTTTTTTGCACGATGTGTTCAATTATTTTCAAGGCCATGTTCATTGTCAAACTAGAAGCATTTTGTTTTTGAGCAATGAGAACCCCAAATTTAAGGTTACCCTCTTGATAACAGTTTTTTGAAAAACTTTTGAGGTTCAAAGAAATAAAAACTCAGGTTTTAAATTCATAAAACTTTTTGATAAATCCTTGAGGTTCAAACAAAAGCATTTTGGATCTCACATAGGAGATATAACATTCTTTCGTTCTCCAGATTCTTTTTCAGATCCAATCATTCTTGGAATCGATCATTTCTCTTCCGGATTCATAATCTTCCAGATTTATTCGTTTTTCGATTCGTTCTAATCAGTTTTCTCCAAATTCGTTCATTCTTTCCCAAAATTCATTCATTCCTCTACCAGTTTTGCTCAGTTTTCGCCAAGGGTTATCTTGGATTTTGCTCAGTTTTCGCCAAGGGTTATCTTGGATTTTGCTAAAATGTCGCCGAGGGTTTTCTCAGAACTATGCTCAGATGCCGCCGAGGGTTTTCTCGGAACTATGCTCAGTTACCGCCGAGGGTTTTCTCGGAACTATGCTCAAGTGCCGCCGAGGGTTTTCTCGGAAATATGCTCAGATGCCGCCGAGGGTTTTCTCGGAACTATGCTCAGTTACCACCGAGGGTTTTCTCGGAACTATGCTCAGATGCCGTCGAGGGTTTTCTCGGAACTATGCTCAGTTACCGCCAAGGGTTTTCTCGGAATTATGCTCAGTTACCGCCGAGGGTTTTCTCGGAACTATGCTCAATTGCCGCCGAGGGTTTTCTCGGAAGTATGCTCAGATGCCGCCGAGGGTTCTCTCGGAACTATGCTCAGTTACCGCCAAGGGTTTTCTCGGAACTATGCTCAGTTACCGCCGAGGGTATTCTCGAAATTATGCTCAGTTACCGCCGAGGGTTTTCTCAGAATTTTTCTCAGTTTATGCTCAGTTTATATTCAAATTATGCTCAGATTATACTCAGATTTTACTCAAATTTATCTTAGATTTTAAAACACACAATTGCACAGTTGTTATATCAGTCAAGGAGAATTTTCTAAAATTCAAGGATCTAACACCGTCAGTGAGAGTTTGCGCTCAAGGACCTGACAACCTTTTGATTCGGGGAGAGCTTTACCCTCAAAGATCCGAACACCCCGACGAATTGCTAAATCAGGCTGCAAAATGAACTGTCACTAGCTTTGGCATTTAGATATCGCACTATCTACCAAAATAGATTTGTTATCTAGTTTGCTTCAACCCTCTGCCAAAGAGGGGCATCTGTAGACACCCCATTTTTGTACTCGCCTGATTAATCAACTCGTCAACCCGATCGCAATGATTCCCAATGATGGATGTTATTTCCATTATTTTATTTTGTTACCAGATATGTTTCAGAAATCCGGATGAGGTATCTTGAATTGACAAAACCTTAGAAACCACACTACGCTAGGAAAATACGACCCCAGAAACATAGAAATCATCATCTTGCAAATCAAAAAGAAACTTCACGATAAAAATCACTAAAAATTGACCAAATTACCAAAATCCCCTAACCTCAAAATAATCCTAGAGCCTACGTTACGCTTAGGAAAACTCTCTCGAACACATAAAATAGCAAATCGGAACCAAATAAATCATTTCGCCAATTTTAACAAAAGTTGACAAAATTACGAAAATGCCCCTCATAAAGTTCATGACCATTTCACACAAAAAATTTCATAAATGACACAAACCAATATTTCTATTGAATTCCTTATGAAAAATCGATTCTAAAACATCCTAGAACATTAAAAACCGACTTGAAACGTGAAAAGTCCTCTCCGGGGGCAAAATTGTAATTTCACAATTTTCATAATTAAAATTTTTGAAATTAATAAATAAAATATTAAATAATTAAAGTGAAACATTAATGAAATTAATTTAAAATTTTGAACCGAAGAAATCGATCAATCGGGCTTTCAAGTAAAATTGTTGAGGGTTCGTGAGATATTTCTTTAAAGACCCCTCCATTTGGGGTCCAAAGAATTAAAAATATAATAGAGGGGGGTTCTCCAAAAATTAAAAGTAAATCAAGAAAAACTAAGGTCAAGGTATTAAAGTCAATCAAGTAAGACTGAAGTCAAAATTAAAGTCAATTAAGCAAGACTGAAGTCAAGATATTAAAAGTCAATCAATTAAGACTAAAGTCAAAACATTAAAAGTCAATCAAATAAGACCAAAAGTCATAATAGAGTTCTAATTAAATAATAACTTTATCTAATAGAGTTCTAACTTAAAAACAATTCTACCTAAAATAATTCTAATTAAAACACAATTCTACCTAAAACAATTTTAACTAAAACACAACTCTAATTAAAAGAACTCTAATTGAATACTAATTCTATCCAAATCAACCCTAAAAAAAATCTATAAATAGAGGTGCTCACACCCTATTTTCGTATCAAATCATAAACCCTAAGAGAAGTAGGTCTAGAAACCCCCCTAGTCTCTCATAAACCCTAGTTTTGGAGCCCCAACTCCTTACCTAACATCCCTCCTTCAATTTTAGCCTAGAAAACACCTAAAAGCCCTCTAAAAACACCCCCAAATCCGCAACAAACTTGAAGAGTTCAGATTCAGAAACAAGGAGATACCATGATCTAGGAGATCCGAAGTCAAATCCAGAGACAGAACGAAGCAAGGGAGTACAGTACAAGGAGCTCTTTTTTGTCAGATCTGAGGGAGTAAAATCCTTGCTATCGGAAAGGTATGAAATTTTTTATTTTTATTTTTATCTAGGTTTTTTGCAATGTGATATATTTGGGAAGTTAGTAGAGACCGTCTTTGGCCGGGCGGGGTTGGTGCCTAACACCTTCTAACCCCGTAACATGATCCCCGAATTCAGATTTTTTATGGTAGATTAGTTCTTTTTATCCATGTTAGAGTCAGTTTGGTTCCTAGACCACAATAACTAGGTGGCGACTCCCAAACCTCAAGGGTTAAAAGCGGATCCGCGCACCCCGCGGATCGAGGGCGCTTTCAAGAATATGGGGGTAAGCCTTAGTTTATACTGCACTACGCCTGTAACCATATTTCCAAGCCCATCGAGTGCAGGTTATCATAAAGTTTCCCTTAAAATTTGGATTGGGAAAATTAGAAAGATTGAGCAAAATGGCGAAATGGGTGGTGCAACTAGAAGAGTTTGGGCTTGAATTCAAACCCAAAATCTTGTTGAAGGGCCAAGCGATAGTTGATTTCTCGGTAGATTTCCTAGTGGAAGAGAAAGCAGATCTACTAGTAGAAGAGTTAGAACAAGTGGACCGTGAACAAGAGTTGCAAGGTAGTCTAGGATGGAAGGCCTATGTGGATGAATGGTCCAATTTTGAAATATCAGGAGTCAAAGTAGTGCTGATCACCCTAGATGGATCAATAATAGAAAAAAAAAGTGGTTAGATTGGGGTTCAAAGCGTTGAACAACGAGGTAAAATACAAGGTGATGCTACTTGACCTCGAGTCTTTAGCAGGACTGGGGGTAGCTTAGACAACAGTCTACAACGATTCGCAGTTAGTGGTGAACCACATCAATGGGACGTTCGAAGTTTGGGATCCTAGGATGCATCTCTACTTAGAAAAGATTAGGTCTGCTATGTATCGCACAGGAGAAGTAAAAGTAAAGCATATACCTCGAATAGATAACATGCATGTAGATGTTCTAGTTTACATCGCCTAAATGCTGGCTGGGCAAGGCAAGAGAGAAATATTGTTGGGCTATCAAGAGCTTCCAGCGATCGACGAGCCTGGGCTGACCAGAATGGTACCAGTCATAAGAGACTAACGTTGGATGAACCCAATCCTAGTCTTCTTGTAGTAGGGAGAGTTGCTTAGTGACCTTAAAGAGGCTAGATGAGTCAGGAGTTGGGCAGAAAGGTACGTTTTCCTAGATGTGACTTTGTATAGGAAGTTCATAAGGGGTCAACTCTTGTGGTGCCTAGCTCTGGAAGAGGCCAAAAAGGTGTTGAGCGAAATTCACGAAGGGGACTGTGGAAACTATTCAAAGACACGATCTTTGGCATAAAAAGTACTCTTTCAAGGTTATTTTTTGTCTTAGTTATAGAAGGATGTAGCGCTATATGTCAAGTACTGTGATAGTTGCCAGAGGCAAGAAAAAGTAATTCGATAGCTAGCAGAGCAGCTCAATTCCCTTGTCAGCCCATAGTTCTCTGCACAGTGGGGAATCGATCTAGTAGGTCCGCTACCTAAGGCACCAGGCAATCTGTCCTTTTTACTGATAACGATAGACTATTTCACTAAGTGGGCAGAGACACTCCCTTTAGCCAGAATTTAGCACTGAAAACTCCATAAGTTTTTCTAGGAGAACATTATTTGCAGGTTCGGTTTGCCACGGACCATAGTATCTGATAATGAAAGACAGTTTACCAGAGAGCAGATAAGAGAATTTTGTAGTGAGCAGGGAATAACACAACTATTTTCCACACCTCAGTACCCGTAGGACAATGGGCATGTCGAGGCTACAAATAAAGTGTTGGTAGACACTTTGAAGAAAATATTGGGGAAAACAAAGGGTAAATAGACAACGGTCTTGCATGGAGTCTTATGGGCTTACAAGACGATCGCCAGAACTTCTACGGGAATATCACCGTTTGCTATGGCCCTACGGAATAGAAGCGGTGATCCCTACAGAGAATAATTTCCCTCACGGTGCGATCTAGAGAAATCCAAACTAGTATAAACGACCAACAGATGGTTGCAGAGCTATACCTATAGGAAGAAAAGTGAGACGCGACACTGATAAGATTAGAAAATTATCACAAAAGCTGCAAAGCTACTTCAACAAGAAAGTCCACCCCGACATTTTCATGAAGGAGATTTAGTGCTACGATGAGTGTTTCAAAACACAGAAGAGCAAAACAACGATAAGTTGGGTGCAAATTGGGAAAGGCCATATAGAGTAACCAGAGTGGGTCAAAAGGGAGCTTACTACTTAATAACAATGTCCGGTTATGAGCTGCCTAGACCGTGGAATGCATGTAACTTGAAGAGGTATTATCAATAAATGTTTTGCTTTAGTTGTTCTGAATCTCTATGCAGAAAAGTGGAATCCAATTGGGATCTGGGCCTACGTGGGTCTTCTCTACCTTCATTGGCAAAGTAAGAAGCTAATCGGGGTCCAATTCTGACACGAGTAACAAAAGCATTATGTGGATCCAGTTGGGATCCGGACTTACATGGGTCTTCTCTACCTTCATTAGCAGAGTAAGAAACTAGTTGGGGTACTATTCTATCATGTGTTTCAAGAGCATTAAAGTGGGATCCAGCCAGGATCTGGGCCTATGTGGGTCTTCTCTGCCTTCATGGGTAAAGTAAGAAGCTGGTTGGGGCCCAACTCTGATGTGAGTAACAAAAGTACTGTAGATCCAGCTGGGATCCGGACCTACATGGTCTTCTTTGTCATTCTTGGTAGAGTAAGAAACTGGTCGGGGTCCTACTCTATCACGAGTTCATTAGAAGTAAATATAGCCGATTGACAAAGTTGAAAAGTTAGAGCATAATTAGAGTGTTCTTCAAGGACAGTGACTTGAATAATCGTTCCCAGAATTAACCCAGTAAAGGTTCCACCTAAAGTAACACTTACTTAAGGTAGAAACAAGGGGGAAGAATATGATAAAAAGTGAGCTGGTTGTTAAAGCAGAAAGTTAAAGTAAGTTGCTTGTTATAGTAGAAAGTGAAAGTAAGCCGACTGTTAAAGTAAAAAGTGAAAGTGGGCTAATTATTATAGTAGAAAGTAAAAGTAAGCCGATTGTTAAAGTAGAACAACAATTTAAGCACAAGTAGTATGCAAGGGGCAATGTGAATAGTGTGTGTGTGTAGTCTAACCAACGTGAACATAGTAGTAGTGAAGTGAGAAAGGTGAAATGTTGAAATGTGCCAAGTTAGAAAGCAGGTTAGTGGGACATGTGTGCAGCATGAAGTGATTAAAAAGGGTAAAGGTGCAGATGTGGCAATAAGTATACAAATGCAAAAATCTTCCACTAATAGTAAAAAGAAAGTACAAAGAAGAGATCCCAAAGTTGGGATAGTACAAAGTGTAGTAACATAACAACTGGGAATAGATCATCGTTTAGTAGATGGAGACTCGCTAGCCGAGGGAGAAGTCTAAGTAACCGTAGCAAGAGGATCAACTTCAGCAGTAGTGTTTGAGGGGTCAACGGCTTCACCCTGATTCTCGCCAAGAACGGATGGTTGGTCGGAAGGGTGAGCAGGGGGTGGATCGTTGGATTGAGTTTAGGAATCCGTTGTTGGGGCAGGATTCAATTCTAAGGTAGCACCAACCTCCAGAAAGTTACCAGGAGCTCGATCAATGATAACAATGGGGTTTCTCTTCTCATCCAACTGAAAAGGGGGAATGTGCCCTAGACGTCCGGTCCAAGGTACGTTCCTGACAGGAGATACCAATGGATCATTGTCCCCCTTTTCCTCTTCTTCTTCATATTAAAGTCGAGTAGCCTCAAAGCCTTTGTGGTAGGCTTTTGTAGAAGCCTCCTCTACCAGTTGAGAGTATTAGGCCTGCAGTTGCCCCAGTAACTTCTTGGTTTCAACCTCATCATCTTTAACCTGAGCAACCTTGGTTGAATCAACACTTGTTCTCAGATAATTCAGTTCAAGCTCTTGCCGTTGCACTTTCTCTTGGAACTACACTAGCTCACCCTCTTGTCATTGCACTATCTCTTTGTGGCTGGCCAGCTTTGAAGAACACCCTGGAGATCTATCAACTTCCTATTAGAAGCCTCCAAGGCTAGGTTTGAGTTAGAGAATTGGGCCAGATTAATCTTCATCTCCTCTCTAGAGGCTAGCTCAGCTTGGAGCGTAGTTATTTTCTCTCCTTGCTCTCTGGTTAGAATAACTGCATGGTTTTCAGCCTCACGCCACTTCAGGAAGGCCAAAGTCCTATAAACATGAGCCAACGAAATAAAGAAAAGAACGTAAGTGCATAGAAGTTATAGAATAGATAGCAGGGCAGAAAGAGCGGGAGTTACCTGGTAAAGGCCGTGGGTGAACCGACCAACCCAGGTCAACGTTAGCTCGGTCAACAACATCCTAGTCTTTGGGTGAGATAGATTAGGAAAGTAGGGAAGCAAAGGTAACAGGATTTTTTACCCCGCAACTCTTATTGTAGACGTGGCAAGGGGGCCGGAATATGTTACTCTCGTTCCTACCCTGGAAGAAGGCCCCATGACCCATCCAGGCAAAGATGATTGCCTTTAGATGAGTCTTGCGCAGAAAAGGGCCTTTGTGCTCAGATTCCTCTGGAGGAGAAGGACTCCTCAAGCTTTTCCTGACCAGTCGGTGCCTCTTTCGTGGTTGAAGGTCAAGAGTAGGGCTACCCTCCTTGGTGGTGGCAAAACTCTACCCTACCTGCATCTGAGTCTCCGCGGGAGGCTCCCTAAAAACAGCTGTAACACTAGTAGTAGCATCAGTAGCAACCATAGTAGAAACAGAAGCAGAGGCAGAAGCAAGGACAGTAAGGGCCCCAGGTAACACAGCTAGCTGACCGGCCTCTCTAGAAAGGTTGTAGCCTCGAGAAGTCTGGCTCCTCCTTTTCTTCCGCCTCTTGGTTAGGACAGTCAGAGGAATGGCCTTGATGGCAAGGGAACATGAGAGCGGGAAGGTTGATGTCCATCACGTAGGAGGACCTTGGCAGAATATCAGAAGAGGGAGAGTTTAAACCAGAATAGATCAAACGTTTTCAAATTCTGTCTGCCTAGGGAAAAAGAAGTTAGATCACTAAGATCCACTCGTTATGGAGGTGGTCGAAGAGGAGCAGAAGCGAGGGGGAATAGGTCAAGATCTTCTACTACCCTCTCGACCCGGCCAAAGCTCACTGTGTAGGTGGCCGCGGCACGTTGGCAAGGAGGTCTTCCACCACTGCCCCTCTGCAACCCTGGTTCGGGGGTCCATTACCACAAGCCGTCGATCTTTGGATGCTCTGCATTGTTCATTCTTGGCTTCCGCAGCCACAAGAACAGAAAAGTCTGTAAAAGAGCAAGGAAACAATTAAAAGTAGGATAAACTAAAAATAGAATAAAAGACAAGACACAACCAGTAGCCTCGAGCTAACATTACCCTGAAAAGTCCGATGGACCTTGAATTCCTCGTGAGGAGTGTCAAGGGAAAATTCCCAATACCTAGAAATGTAGAGGGGGTCTCTATGCCACCTTTTATCAGAACTAGGGAGAGAGAGGAAATTAGTGCCACTACCGTACTCTTGAAGGTTAGCAAATAATACCTGGGTGTTGGGGGGAAGGCCTTCAGATTATATCGGGAGAGGAAATTGTTGGGGGTGATGCCCATTTTCTCTGTAGCCTCCACCAGATGGTAAAAGTTCCCAGACATTTGGCTTGGGACCTGGTTTATCTTACTTAGTACCTCTCTAAGGAAGGCAGAGAGAGGGAAACTAAAGCCAGTCTTAATTTTGCCAGCATAAACCAAGATTTCCCCCTAGCGGCATTCGCCATGAGTATCTAAGTCTTCACCGACTCGAATGTGTACAGAGGCGGGGATGTAGAGATTTCATTGAAGTTGGAACACAGTGACAACTATTGAGAAGACAGGTATGTAGAAGAAAGTAGTTAGAGAAAGAAGATTACCTCAATATGAAAGAAGTAACTATAGCAGCGAGGTAGAGAAAGAAAGGCAAAGGTTCTTCTCAGATAAGCACGATGACAGAGTTTTGGAGTTTTAACACGATAGAAAGAGAAAAATGCACTAAGTCCCCTATTTATAAGAAGATGCGAAGGAGCACGTACACCTGAAAAGACAGCTTGAGCCCAATTGAAGCGTCGCAAGATTGGGAGTAGTGTAGAAGGTAGTAGGACATGTGGACGGGCACAAATGAAGAGTGATCCATCTAAGCCGTCAAAGAAGATTCGAAGTGACATTGTATTGAATGCATCGATTCGTAAACAACAGAAGCAATTATGAAGGTCATGGTAGCTAATAAGAAAGCAGAAACATGTCTTGAGGAGAAGAAGAGACCCTACGCCTCCTTGAGAGGGGGTAATTGTAAAGGGAAATAATTGCGTATTAATTTAAGCCGTATACGTGTCCAAACTGATTGAGTGGTACCAAGCACGGATTAGCATACAGGGTGCTACCCTGCAAGCAGGACAGGTCAAAGCGAGGACCTCCCTATTCTAGTTGGTAGGGCTGCATAGTAATAAGCAAGGCCAAGTCTGCCAAGCAGGCAGGCCAGGTCATCAAAAAACCGTAAGACTTCTGCATGCACGTCAGTCCCAAAGATCCCAGAAGAGATTTTTACAATTAAGTACAATCAATCCAAGAAATTTTGATTAGGTAAACAACTCCGCAAAGTCAGTAGATATCCCATAATTATAGCTTATAAAAGGGAAAATCCTATGGACGGTTAGGGGAGGGATAAATAGAACAGTAAGTACTATTGAAAGGGATCCTTAGAAGAGATTAGAGTCTAATCAGTTTTCTTAGACTATTCATCAACTTCTTTAATTTGAGTGTCAGAGTGATTTTGACAGTTACCACGCCGTCGCGAGGAGGGAGGTGCTAGGAATGACTTCGGATCAATGTGGTTGGATTTATCAGAGCCGTTCACCGGATTCTAATCGCACAATGGTGATGATGGTGATTGTAATAACGATGGTGTTGGTGATGATAGCATTGAGATTATTTTTCATTGATTTGTAAAAGAAAATCAAAATCAAGAATTAAATCATTGGTTTGAAAAATTGAGATAATATCTCAAACAAATGTAGTGTAACACCCCGAATTTTTAATTCGTATCTCGAGGAAAAATAAATAGTGGAATTTTAAGAAAATCTTGAAAGTGGGACTTAGGGTAAAACTGTGCGACCTTGTTCTGATCATTTTTAATGGAATCTGACCTCACCATTAGATTCAAAATGATCGAAAAACATAGTTTAGCCTGTAAGCACGCTCAAATGCGAGTCCGAATATAAAAGTTGCAAAATCCTCGATTACCGGGTCGGACCAGGCTAAAACAGTGACTTTTTGTTAGAGGAATAATTTTTAAAATTCGATCATACCATTGGGTTCATAACGAAAAATTATTCAACATAGACTATTTATTTGTCATTTTTGGAGATCAGGAAGTCGAATTATCGTCAAAAACGAAAACGACATCAATTTTAGGGGTCACGTCAGGCCAAAAATATAAATTTTTGATGGAGACATAATTTGTAGAAATTGACTATACCATTAGATCCGGAACGAAAAATTAGGCGAAATAGAGTATTCGTTTGTCAGTTTTGGAGACCGAATGACCAAGTTATCATCGATCAAAACAATAGGCGAAATACCGAATTCGTCCCAAATATTATTTAAATAATATTTTTAAATTTTTTTATATACTCTCATCTTCCCCAACGCGTCATTACAGCCGAGCCAAATACGAAAAAAAAAAAATTCGATTTCTTCCGATTTTCCACCTCAGATCTCTCACAAACGGTCCACTTTCGACGATCGCCGCAGAAGAGAAAAAGATCCGCAGCTACGTTCTCTACAAAACCCACCCAACCTTTCTTCGTTTCACTTACTATTTCACCCGATATCGTCAAAAATCAGCCGTATTTGGATACGGAAATTTCGAAACTTTGACATCGGATTTCGTCCATTTCGGGGTCAAATCGCTTTCCGACGCAGAAGGGAGAAACGTCCGCAGCCTCATTCTCTACATAACCCAACCAAGTTCCTTCCGTTTTCTCGTCTTTTTCACCCCGTATAGTCAAAAATCAGCCGTATTTTTATACGGAGATTTTCGTAACTTCGACTTCAGTTTTCATCAATTTCGGGGTCAAACCGTCTTTCGCCGTAGAAGGGAGAAGAGACGAGTACATCGAGATCTTCGAAACCACCAAGCCAGTTTCGAAAATCAGCCGCTTCGAAGTTCGGTCCATCTCGATTACCATGCCAATCGCCTCGATTTCCGCGCACGTGCTTCAATTCCGTCGCCTAGTGATTGTAAGGAACTCTCAATTTCTATTAGTAATCTAGATTGTGAAAATTGCATTTAGGATTTTATCGAAAAATTTGGATGTATTTTTAAAATATAGAATTATTTTCTTATTTCAAAAATTCACGCCAGAAATTGCATGTTTGATATGTTTAATTGTATTTTTAATAAATTATACGTGGGTAGGGGTTTTTTAACGGGTTATTGCCATAAATTGGGTCTTGTGCACTGCTCGGACCCCGTTTTGATATGAAATTTGTATTTTTTTAAATATTATTGATAGAAATAAATTCTATAGTTGAAAAATGTGATTTAATATTCAATGAACTCATATTGAGTTGATGAATATCAGAAAATGGATATTTTATGAAGAGATTGAAAACTGTAAAAGTCGAAAAAAGGGAAAAAGGGCATGAAACGGTAAAATGTCAGAGTCACACCCGAGGGGTGATGTCTGCATTTTACGTTGTTGTGTTGTATGCAGGTTGGTGAACGGATATCCAGGGATAATGTTACTGGTTGCATGTTTATTTACTTTCTGTTAGCGCGAGGCGCTCTGTTATGTTATTTATTTTAGGCCGGGTGGCCACACTTGCATGGTAGGAAACTGGATATCTATTCTCAACCTTGTATTGTTAATTTCTCTTTTGTTTTCAAATGAAAATAATATATATAAGTAGCTATTTTGTGAGCTGTTAAAGAGTTTGTGAATGCCTGAAGGGATAGTGCATTATATCATCCGGAGTGGTGTACTATCCTGGGATGTACGGTAGGGACCACCAAACTTATACGTGGTATGGGACGCGTATGAGAGTGGAGTCACAACTGGAATCCGGGTTTATTCCTCTCTATCTTTACCAGTGAACTTGTAGTGTAAAGGTGGTCGTATACGAATGGTTTGTATCTTTGGGAATCACATGTACGCCTGATAGGCATAGACGAAGATGATTAGTCAGTGATCACTAACAATCTATAGTAGTCGAACGTTCTGACACATCGAAAAGAGACCCATTGCTTACGGTCACGTCAAACGACCAGCCTGAGCCGGATAAATGGTCAACCAAACGTGGTAAGGGCAGCGACCGGCCACAAAATCAGGAACTAAAAGCCAGAAAGGAATTGCAACATCATGTCCCGACTGGGAGCGATCCAGTCGTGAATCCCAACTCTCTAATTCCAATACTCCACCATTGTGTATTATGTATCGGTTGCTTATTTTGATATATAAAATGAAATGCATGTTTATTGTTTCCATTTGATCAATTAGATTTGTATAAAAAGAGAATGTTATAGTGAGTACTACTGATCGATGTAATGTGAGTTTTAAAATGTTTAGTTGCTCATCCCTGGCTATATGTACCAGTTAATCGTAGTTTTCTTTTGTAAAACTTTGTTTATTTTAAAATGATTCAGTATGTTTATTCGTTCATGTTAGGAGAGGTTATTGGCAGAAATTGTTGCTTCCTTACTGGGTAACCATTGTTACTCACCCTTTCCTTCTCCATTTTTTTTTTTAGTTTCAGATCTGAAGCTTGGCGAAACAAGTGTAGAAAACGAATGAGGATCATCTGGTTGGTCAGATAGACAACTAGAGTCTGTCACCTGGTAAGTACTAGGACTATACCCCCTAATGGTGTCAGTTTCTCCAAGTAGTCTTATGGATTTGTCTTGAGTGTTAGGAATTCTGTTAGAGTGAGGATTTTTTGTATAATCCTGTATATAATTTTTCTTCTTCCGCACTCTGATATATCGAATATTATTAGACGTATATAGGCTTCCGCTAGTATATTATTTTGTTTGTTATATGCAGGATTGTATGTCGTTTATCAGGTGCAGGTTGAATCGCCTTGGAATGCTAACATAAACAGAGGAGACCATGCCGAAATTTCGAGGTGCCACCTCGTACCTTGAAATCTGACATGGGGATTTGTGTTAGTGTTCGGCGGGGCGCCACATGTAGAGTGGCATGTCATTATTTTTTAAAAGATAAAAATAACATGTGCCACCTAATAAGGCGGGTTCTTCCAAAATTTTGAAGGATATACAACAAGCTACATTAATTTTTATTTGTTTTTTTTAATACTGAAAATACGATAAGTATTCCAAGTAATTTAATACGTTATCTAAAAAAAAATGAAAAATTCATAAATTTTTCATGAATTAAATAGAAAATTAGTAACAAAACTCCCCATAGGCCTTTACCAACTTAGTTAAGCTGGCACCTTCATAATAATAACAACATTTTACCACAATCTATAGATTGATAAACATACAAATGAAATAAAAAATTGATTTTATTTTTTAAATAACTTTTCCTTGGATAATGCATTTACTTATCTGTTAATCTAACTAAAATAATTGATTACGAAAAAATTTAGTAAGCATCCTCCAAGGATTGGCTAGAGGGGCAAGACCACACCTAAAGCAGAGGCCTTGAATTCAAACCCCCCACCATATGAGCTACCCTGGGGGTATAGTTCTGCACCTACCTCTAATATTAGTTGGGGTTTGGATTGAAAAAGTGAGGAGAGAAGAAAGAAAATTAAGAAAGTCAGTTTCTCTCCATTTTTCTTGTTTGAATTGTTAAGTGAAGAGAGAGAGAGAGAGAGAGAGGGATGAATTTTTAAAATTACAGTTCTACCCTTTTTTTTTTCTTTCCAAATTTAAAATTTTCTAATGTTAACCAAACAATATGGAAAGAAACTGAATTTCTTCTCTTTCTATCCTTTTCTTTTAATGTATTTATTTTTCTCTTCATTCCTCTCAACTCAAACAAAGTGTAAGGGTACCTCGGCTCAAACCAAATGTCATTATCATGTCTTGTAATAATCTCTATCATAATTCCTTACAAGAATGATAACCAAACCGAACCTCAAAATCATAAACCACAAAAGAGAAAAATTGAAATAGAGACAATATAAGAAAGTAGGCTACAAAAGTAAGAGAATGGTGTGTGTTGATGAAAAACAAAAAATGGTTATCCCCACCCCACTTCATAAAAAGTTTGATGTATAATAATAGAATAACATGGTACCAAATTTTCTACTTTAATCCAAATCTATTCTTTACAAGCTACATAGAAAAGATAAGATTGCTTCAATTAGAAACAGAATCTATCTTTTTCTTTTCTTCTAATAAATAATAATTATATTAAACAGAAATATTAAGATCAATTCGAGGTTTCTTAACGACTGGAGATGGAACAATAGAGTCGCATCGAGGGCACTTTGGGTTTCTCTTCGATATCAAAACGTACATCAAACAACTTGGACATCCAGCAGCGAAGATCATACTTGAAGACGAAGACGAGAACGAAGAAGAGCCATCAATCGAACGAGATCTTTTCTTCTTGATCGATTCTTTCTCTGCTCTTTCAAGTGCAGATTTCACCTTGTCTAATGTACAAACGCTCTTGTAATCGTAAGCTGGGATGAGTTTCAGATCTAATAAACTTTCTTCAAAGAGATTGTTTGATGTTGTTGCTGTTGTTGTTGAAGATGGAGGAAAGTTTAGATCTTGAAGCTCTGTAACTGTTCGATTCTGTTGTTTTTGTTGTTGCTGTTGTTGTTGATGATGTGTTTGATGATCTGAAGATGTTGTTGTTATTGTTGATGAAATCGGAGAACTGGATCGCTTCAAGTATATTTTTCCCGACTGAAAAAAAAAGAGCAATTTGATCAGATCAGAGCAGAAATTTTTAGGGGTTTTTCATCTTCCTGAGATTTTTTTTTTGAGGGATAGTTTCGTAATTTAACTTAGTGCTAGAATGGATTTTTCATAATCTTCAGCGACCGTTTTGGTAAATCAGCATTTTTTTTTTATCATTTAATAGCTGAAGATCGTACGAAAAGTAAATTTAGAGATGCAGAGGAGCTGCAGAGCGAAAAGCTTAAAAAAATGGAGAAAGTAATAATAAAAAAATACAGATAAAAAGATCTGTCCAGAAGATTTGAAGTTGCAGAGATAATCGAATAAACAAGACTAAAATAATATAAAAAAAAGTTCTTTTTTCATAAATAAAAAAAATAAAAATAGAACGGATTCTAATTTCTAAATCTAAAATCATCAAAACAAAACTGCATAAATCGTTCGAATCGATAGCTCAAAATCCTTAAAAAAAAGAAAGATTCGTTAATAAAAATCCTAAAATACCTTCATATCAAGCTGCTTCTCCCATCCATTAGGGACCTGCGAATCGAGATCCAATTCTTTCGATCCAAACTTAGAACACGTTCCAAGCAGATCTCTCGTGATCAAAACATTCGATTTGCTATTATTTCCTTCGATCTTCACCTGTTCTTGTTGTTTCTCTTCTTTGTAACCATTTAGCATCCGAAACAGAGAACTTACTTCGGCCGCCATTACCAAATAGGGATTTATCGAAACAGAGACGTTTGCGATAAGATAAGCTTAAAACGAAGACCAGAAAAGAAAGAGAGAGAGAAGCAGAGGAGAGGGAGTTGTGTTTATTATTATATATATATTTATTATTAGTAGATAGGAGAGAGAGATGTATGTCAGTAATGGCGGCATTAAATGCTTGGAAGGACCATAACACGCAGAGAGGCCTAAGGTCTATATTTGTAAACAAAAATTAAATGCTTGGAAGGACCTTAAGATAGAGACTGCCCCTTAGGTCAGGAAATGCAAACAAAATTAATAATTAAAACATAAAATATCAATGCTTTTAAGTAGTTGATATGGTCAAGTACTCAAGCTAGTATTTTATTGGATCAAGAGTACTTAAGTTACTAACACTTTTCTTACTAATTTAGTAAGATTTTAAATCTTACTAAACATCGTTTTGTTTAAATGGATTATCACATTAAAATTCAGATTAAAAAAATTTAATTTTTTTTCTTTTGAATTTTATTTAAGATTTTGAAAATGGACAACTATCAAACTTTTACCTTTCTCCTATATTTAAAATTCAAGGTAAAAATAATTTTATTTTTCAAACTTCATAGAATTTTGTCCCCACAACTCTCAAGCATTGCATTATAGTTTTTTATGCCACAAGTTAACCCAAAGACCCTTATTAGGAGTGAAATCTGTACTAACTTAATAAGATTAATCTTATTTAAATATGAGAAATGTTAAAGTGACTTTAAATAACACTCATCAAAATTAATAATTAAAAAAAATTAGAATATTTAAGTTGTTGCCATGGTCAAGCTTGTATTTTATAATATCAAGAGTGTTTGAGTTTGAAAATTGCTAAAGGAACTTGAAAGTCGTAGTCGCGTGCAAACAATGATATATGTTTTTTCTTCTCAAGATAAAAGTGTTGTACACTTGAGGAGAATTGATGGTTCTTGTGCACTCGAATGATATTTAGAGTATTATTTTGAGTCATTGTAGCAAGGCTCTTTCAAATTTTGATGATCAAAATGAGTTGTGCTAAAGTGACCTCGGGCAAGAATCTCATATCTCACTTTTTGACGTGAAAGTGGATAGAAAGCATATATGCTTTTTCATTTGTATCTCGATGAAAGCATCTATGGTTCTTATACACTTTCATGTTAAGAAGTGCAGTATGAGATCACTTCAATATTATTCGATCAAAATAAAATTCTTCATAAATTAAGATGAAAAATTATAATTTAACTATGTTAGTTAGGGTGCAAGCTTTATTAAGGTCACATGAAGGAAATAAAAAAGAAGAATATAGTCGGTTACCTCTAGCTGAATTATTGTGGTTGTTAATTTTTCCTCCACATGGCTTGTGAGGAAGATTTAGTAAGGATTTCTAGCTTGACTATGTTCGTTAGGCTAGTACTACTTCTTTAAAATAGGGTAATTTTCAGCTACCCCCCTATGTTTTGTGAATAATTTAGATACTTGTATAGTTTTTAATTGAATATATCCCCCTTGACCTTTATCTTTAATCACCAATGAAAAACGATACAGAAGCACTCGACTTTAATTAAAATTATTTTTTATTTTCTTTCTAAAATCAATCATCTTCGATCTTTGTGGTAAATTATTTATAGTCTATTGAACCTCATCTTCAGTCTTCCACTTTGTCTTAAGCCTTTCTAGGAAATCTTTAAATTTTTAATACGAAATTCCATCATTTTTTTATTTCAAAAAATCTTATCTTAACCTTGAGGTTTAAAGGTAGATCTTAAAATTAGTTTTGACGTACATTTTTATAGAAGCTTGACTTTGGAGACTAGGGCCAAAATTAACCATAACATTTATGATATACAAGGTATTGTAGTGGATGAGTGGTGGAAGCCACATTTGCGGTGTTGAATCCGCAACTATGGATCACGATGGATGTTATGTTTTGTTTAGGAAGATATTATCTATTTCATTTCGATAGTGTATATATATATATATATTTTTTTTTTTCTGTTTCTAAAAATTACTTTTAAAGGCGGATATTTGTATCCGTTGCTATAATTTTTTATTTTTATTTTTATTTATAATATAAAATACATCAAAACCTATGGATACTGAAACCTTAAAAACTATACACATCATTAATGTAACATTTAAACATTGGAAGTATTAGACCTACTCAATTAAAAAAAAAAAAAAAAAAAAAAAAAAATGAAGAAGTGATACCAAATTGAAATAAAGAATTTCCAATCTTGACTAAATTTGTAGACAAAGTAGGACTTGATTAAAAATTACAAGAACAAATTGCATAAAAAAGAAAACCCAAAAATAACAACAGTTATTGAAAGGAGGTTATAAACAATAAAATGGTAAATGTAGTGCTAATTATCAGTCCATCATTCCATCCTTTACACTTTGTTTGAATTGAGAGAAATGGGGAGAAGAAAAGAGAAATGAATCAGTTTCCTTTCAGTTTCACTTGTTTGGGAAGTTAAGAGAGGAGAGAAGAGAAAGGAGGTGAGAAAATTGTTCAATTTTGTTCTCCCCCGAATCAGAGAGATTTGAAGAGAAAGTGAGAAAATAGAACAAATTACTTCATATTCTAGTACTTTCTCTTTTTTTCTCTCTTATCTATCCAATATAATCGAGAGAAAGTTGTTTTATGTTCTTTTCTTTTCTATTATCTCAATTTCTCTCAATCCAAATAGACTTTTAATGTCCATCGAGATGAAGTTCAACGGTAATCCTATAGGTAACTTGGTTGTTGTAGGATGTGAGTGGATGTATTTACAAAGGGGGGAAGTTCATAGAAATGGAATAATGTCAACAAAAGGTATGGGAGGGCTTTGTTTCTTGAGATTTTAAAGGGAAATTATCTCATGAAATATGACATCCACTGAGATAAAAACCTTTTGATTTTCAAGGTCGAGTAGCTTGTACCATTTTATGATATGAGGGTGGCATTGCCTTGCTCTTGAATCGAATTTTGAACGATGTGAAGAAAAGGTAAAGAATAACAAAGTTACTTGGAAACCTATAAATGTGAGTAGTGTGGCTTAACATTAACGAGAACTTCATACATGGTTCGTCCAAAAAGTAGAGGAGTAGGGGTTCAATTCATGATATATGTGGCCGTGAGGATGAATTCACCCCAAAATTGAACATGAAGACGAGCTTGAAAAATTAAGCCTCTTTGCCACATTTAGTAGGTGGCGATGCTTTAGTTCAATGACACCATTTTGTTGTGGTGTGGCGATGGAATTGTGTTGATGAATAACCTTTTCAGTTTGAAGAAATGAATGCATGTCGAATTTAATCCTATTGTTATTACGGAGTTGTTTAATTTTACAACTAAATTTTGTTTCAATGAAATCAAATAATGATCTGAGAAGGCGACATGTTTCTGACTTATGAGTCACGTGGTAAATCCATGAATGTGTAAACTCATTAACAATTTTCATAAAATTATAAATGCTATTAAGAAAAAGTGAACGATAATTACCACAAATATCACAATGTATTAATTCAAAAGGTTCAATGGTAGATATATGACAAATGAGAAATAGAATACAATTTCAAAATATGGAATTAGAAATATCTAAAATATTATAGCTAAATAGTTAAAACAATTATGGGAAGAGTGCCCAAGACACTATTGCCAAAGATCAAATGATCAACAACAACCTTAAAGAGTGATACGACTTTGTTTGGTGGGATAAAATGGTAGAGATCGTTCTTCTTTTTACATGCTCTAATTTTCATCCTTGAAGATAGATCATGTATAATGCAAGAATTAGGGCAGATAATGGGTCCAATTTTATCAATTATCCGATTTTGTTCACATTCAAAAAAAAAAAAAAAGGATTCAGATATACAATTTGTATTTTTGAATCGCATTCAAAATGAATTTTATAGATCCGATAACATTTTGGATTGGTTTCAGATTAACCTCAACCCAATCCTTTAAAAATCCAAATCGACTGGGATATAAAGAAATAAACAATCAAATCCTATAAAATAAAAAATCCATCATCCCCTCAAATCCAACAGTTGGGATATAAAGAAAAAAAAATCTCCAACTTATCTCTAAAAATTGATTCCTTAAGACATCTCTGCATTTTTCATAACTACCTTTACCTTACATAGTTTACCAGTAAAAATAGAGAGAAAACTCTCGAATTTCAATAGTGATGCTACTTCCATATGCATCTCATACTACCTAGGACTTTACCATCACAACTGTTCATCCTATGATAATATGTCACTTCGGACGTAATATGACAAACTATCTCTTAAGGGTTTCACAAACTCTTTAATAGATCCCAAAATAGTTGTATATAGATATCTTTTGTTTCGAAAATAAAATAAAATGAAATATACAAGTGTGTGAAATGGATATCCGGTTTCCTACCATGCGACAACCCAATTCAAAAAAATAAAATAATACACATCGCCTCACGATAACAGAATTGTAAATAAATATGCAACCATCACCTCGCGATAATGGAATTGTAAATAAACATGTAACTATCACCTCACGATAATAAAAAGTAAATTAATTCCCGAATATCCACTTGCCACCACACTCAAACAATGAGAGTCAAACTCTTATTTAAATAAAACTACGGACATCGCATTTACAATGTGATCCTTCTAGATTTCAACCTCTAAATCATTTTCTTTCTCAACTCAACTAAATCTTTGCAAATTCTTTGAAAAAATAAAAGTAAGTTTTTCAATAAATTTGAATATCAATACTTATTTTATAAAATAATTTGAAGACAATGACAAAAAATGGTCAAAGATAGTTTATGTAGGTAATTCAGGACTAAGCCATCGAAGGTTGGTTAAAGTAGGAAAAGCTAGTGAAAATTTGTCTAAGTGTTGAAAAAGTAATATTTCAAACTTCTTGAAATTTAAAATGGATTTTTAGAGATGAAAGTCTTAAATAGGAGATTTGACATCATGTAATTTTAAAACTTAGTTTGAATGAAAATTCATAGAAGTCGGGAGTTAAAAATTTAACAAAAATATTAAAAATTGCATTTTGTTCTTGAACACAAAAATTAGATATTTATTTGTTGAGATTTAGATTTTTTAAAAGCATTCTCATTGTTTTCAAATGGTAGGTAATCTCTTATTTTCATTAAATAAATTAAAGTAAATGAAAAACTCAAATTTAGTTAAATATTTTTTATAAAACTAATGTGATGAAAAATGTACAAGCTGGTGGGTTGGTGGGGAAAAATAGTGCTGAAAATAAACTGAATTGGAACTTTTTACATAAGGTTGAGCGATCAAGGTAGAAGGTCAGTCGACTAAGCATGTTGGGTCAACCGAACCCGAGAATTGCTAACCCTCAAGTTCTTCGTGGGACGAAGGGTCGGTCGACTGAGCGGAAGAGATTTATTATCTCCTTTGACGGTTTTTCCCAAATCTATCAAAAATTTTATAAAAAAAATCAAATCGATTCAACAAAAAAATACACTAAAAACATAATTTTAAACATGATTTTGTAAGAGATTAATATTTCCCTAATTTAAAATAAACAAACATACAATATTCTTAATAAAAACTATGATAAATTGAAAAGTATGATTGTTAGGAAGGTCTAGAAAGTTTTTAGAATCGAAAATTTATAGTGGAACACTAAATAATACATATAAAAATATGATATTTTATCCTAACTTTAATGAAAATAATATTAGACTTTTAAAATTGAATCTACGATGCAAATCAAAACTACGACTATTAGGAAGGTCCAAAAGTTCCCTTCCTCATATTCGAAGGCTAAAAACTTTATGAAGCATGCGGAAGATTGAGTTGGGTCGAAGGTTTTTTGTCATATGTTGTCAAAATTTCTAACTTGTTATATCTTTTCGTAGGTTGCGATGATCCGATCGTTTCTCTTTTCTATGTCGATGTCTAACAAAAACTTGAATTAATTGAAAACCTAACTTGAAAATGGAGGGAGACTAGGGTTTCTCTATGACTTTCTTTTAGAAGAAGAGAATATGGGAAAGACATGAATAATTCTAAAAGTTTTTGTGGGTCCTAGTATTTATAGGGTTAAAAGGACGTAACAATTATTATTTGATTTGTTTTGTTTTAATTAAAAATTTATGCACCGAACTCCGATTTTCACGATCTTATAGTCCATTTCGGTTAATTTTTTTATGCGAATCTAATGGTGTAATCGATTTCGAAAAATTTCGACTTAAATTTTTTTTCTTATTTGTTGACATCCGAATTTTCTCAAAATACGTGTTTAAAAATCTGGGGCATTACAATCTCCTCCCTAATAAAAATTTCATCATCGAAATTTGAATCTGCATTTCAATTCTCAAATAATATTCAATCATTAGGATTTAAAAATATTCCCACATATTCAATTCTCGTTCAATATAATAATATTTCTGTAAAACTTTCTCCCATTGGATCATTATGATCTACTCCTCATTCATCGACGTAGTCTTCATAATCAATGTAAGCTTTCCCCCCTTTAAAGAGGCATCTAATTTTCTCTAAAATTCTAATCTATTTTTCTGACTTGCACAATTATTGGATCTTCAAATTTGAACCAAAATTATCATCGAGGTTATAAGTAAAATATGATCAATTGTATCTCAAGTCATTTAGAGAATATGGTATTATCATCAAATTAACTTCTAAAACATTACCTCCTTCCGAGACATTGGTTATTTTAGGCGTATCTTTTTATAGAATTTCATATCCATTCCTTTCTACCTAATAGTCAATCTCCTAGTCAATCAACATTCTTAATTCATGTATATCACTTGTTATGCCTAAATAAATATTTCTCTCAACATACCTAGGAAATCAAATATCTATAATTTTAAAATATCTAAATGTGTCAACTCACTATATTATCCATTTGTATATCTTACACTTTGTTAATACTCATTAATATATTATCCTCATTCTTATCTTTAATCGGTTATTTGAAAACAATATTATTCCCAAAAATCTTAATAATAATCTTTTAATATTTTATTTTGTATTTTTTCGTTTGTATTTTCACCTTGTAATTCCATTAACTTTTTGTCACAAGCCATTATTCATTCCTCAAATATCTGTATTCATCACAATACTCTTTCAAATTCTAAATCGTCTTATACACAATTTTCAAGTCATAAATAATATTCTATCTCGTTTTGATTAATATTAAACATAATTAATTTCTTTACACTCAAAATAAAATCATAAACTTCAAAATCATTGTTAACATCAAGGTTTCCTAAACATCATTTTTTTTCCAAATAATTTACAAGAGTACAAAATTTTAATTAATCAATACATACATAGAATCAAATTGAATCACAAACTCCTAAGAAAACATAGTGACAATCATATCCCGATCAACTATTCTTTTGATAAAATCTTTACCAATTAATTTTTTCATAATATTATGTTTCTAGCAATCTTTAGGAAATTCTATAAATATAAATTATCGCAAATCCATATCTACACATATTTCTTCGATAATATTCTTTTATAACTTCCACTGTATCTCTTAAATATCTTCAAATCATAAGTCATTATCTTCTAAGTATTACATGTACATAAAGTCAAACAATAAATCTCTATATAATCATTTATATTTTTTTTTCTTTTAATTGATCAATTGACTAATCATCAAATCATTTCTAAATCATAAAACATATTGTCCTTAAGAATCATTGTCACAGTTAACCCATTCCTCTATTTCAAATCAAACATTAAAATCTTTCCTAAACTGCAAAATCTTATTTTCTTTAGCATTCTTCAAATCTTCCATATCTTGATTTTTTTTTCTAGCCCTAATTTTTAATTGTCAAGTTGCATATAAGTTTGAGGTTGCTTTTAAAGATTTTTAATTTTTTCCACCTTGTTAAATCTATAATAGAAAACTGTTGCATAGTTTCCATGATTCTAGTGCAAAGCTTAGTTATACTACGATTGCATAAATCAATCACAACACTAGACATCCTAATACTTTCCCAGCTAGACTCTTTGACAATCTTTTATCATAGGAAGAAATCATATGGTATCATATAAGTTCTTATAACAAAGCTTCTTACAACCCAAACAGACCTAACACTAAGCTTTGATACCCTTTTGGTGGTGTACTCAAATTTCAACACGATTCCATGCCAGAATCCAAGACACTGAAAATTTTACCCAAACATGATATTAACATAGATACAATTATACAGTTATAAAAATAATAGTATTATGGCGCCCTGCCAAACGCTAACACAAATCCCCATGTCAGATTTCGAGGTACTAGGTGGTACCTCGAAATTTCAACATGGTCTCTTCTATTTATGTTAGCATTATAAGGGATTTAACCTACACCTGATAAACGACATACAATCCTGCATATAAACAAACAAAATATAGTACTAGCGAAAATTTATATACGTCTAATAACGTACGATAGATTAGAGTGTGGAAGAAGAAATTTATACATTGGATTATACAAAAATTTCTCGCTCTAACAAAAGTCATAACGCTCAGAACAAAATCTATAATACTTTTGTACAAATCGATACCACTAGGGGGTATAACCCCAATACTCACCAAGTGATGGACTCTGACTGTCTATCTGACCTACCAGATGATTCTCACTCATGTTCTACACATGCTTCACTAAGCTTCGGATCTGAAACTAAAAAAATTGGAGAAAAAAAGGGTGAGTAACAATGGTTACCCAGTAAAGAAACAAACAATTTTTGCCAATAATCTCTTCTAACATGAACAAATAAACATACTAAATCATTTTAACATATGCAAAGTTTTACAGAATAAATTACGATTAACTGGTAGATATAGCCAGGGATGAGCAACTAAACATTTTAAAACTGACATTACATCAATCACCAGTACTTACTATAGCATTTTTTTATATATAAATCTAATTAACCAAATAGAAACATTAAACATGCATTTCATTTTATATATCAAAGTAAAGCAACAGATACATAATACACTACGGTGGAGTATTGGAATTAGAAAGTTGGAATTCATGACTGAATCGCTCCCAGTCGGGACATGATGTTACAATTCTTTTCTAACTTTTAGTTCCTGATTTTGTGGTCGGTTACTGTACTTACCACACTTAGTTCATCATTTATCCGGCTCAGGCTGACCGTTTAACGTGACCATAAGCAATGGGTATCTTTTCGATGTGTCAGAACGTTCGACTAGTATAGATTGTTAGTGATCACTGACTAATCATCTTCGTCTATGCCTATCAGACGTGCATGTAATTCCCAAATATGCAAATCATTCGTATATGACCACCTTTACATTACAAGTACACTAGTAAAGATAGATAGGAATAACCCGAATCCCAGTTGTGACTCCACTCTCATACGCGTCATATACCACGTATGAGCTTGGTGGTCCCTACCGTACATCCCAGGATAGTACACCACTCCGAATGATATGACACACTATCCCTTCAGGTATTCATAGACTCTTTAACAGCTCACAAAATAGTTACATATATATTATTTTCATTTGAAAACAAAAGAGAAATTAACAATACAAGGTTGAGAATGGATATCCAGTTTCCTACAATGCAAGTGTGGCCAATCGGCCTAAAATAAATAACAGAACAAAAAAGTAAACAACGTCTCGCGCTAACAAAAAGTAAATAAACATGCAACTTGTAACATTATCCCTGGATATCCGTTCACCAACCTACACACAACACAACAATGTAAAATGTAGGCATCACCCCTCGGGTGTGACTCTGACATTTTATCGTTTCATGTCCTTTTTCCTTTTTTTTTATTTTTACCATTTTCAATCTTTCAAATAAAATATCCACTTTCTAATATTCATCAACTCAATTTGAGTTCATTGAATATTAAATCATTTTTTTTCTAATTATAAAATTTATTTTCATCAATAATATTGAAAAAGTACAACACTTAGATCAAAACGGGGTCTGAGCGGTGCACAGGACCCAATTGACAGAAATAACCCGTTGAAATATCCTACCCACGTATAATTTATAAAAAATACAATAAACATATCAAATATGCAAGTTCTGGCTTGAATTTGAAATAATCGATTGAATTTTATATTTTTGAAAACTCACCACAAATTTTTAATAAAATCCTAAATGCAATTTTCACAATCTACGATTACTAATAGAAATTGAGAGTTCCTTACTATCTCTGTGCGAAATGATCGGAGTACGTGCACGGAAATCATGACGAATGGTACGGAAATCGAGATGAATCAGATTTCAAGGTGACTAATTTTGAATCTGACCTTGTGATTTTGAAGATCTCGATGCCGTCGTCCTTTCTCCCTTTTGCGACAGAGGTCGATTTCGAAGTTTCGAAACTTCCGTATATATATACAACTGATTTTTGATGATATAGGATGAAAGAGAAGATGAAACAAAGAGCTCTTGGGTGGGTTTTATAGATGTCGAAGCTGTAGATCTTTTTCCCTTCTACGTCGGAAGTCGACGACGAGCGATTTACGACGAATCCGAAATTGAAAATTGAAGAAAAAACAAATTTCTTTTTAAATGGGTTGGTTAGTTTTGGGTCGTTTAAAACGAAAGTGAATAGTGAAAAAAATTAAAAATTTTATTTATATATATATTTTAGGACGAAATCGATATTTTGCATATTGTTTCGATCGACGATAACTTGACCGTCCGAACTCCAAAACTGACAAATGAATACTCTATTTTATCTAATTTTTCATTCTGGATCTAATGATATGGTCAAGTTCTACAAATTTTTTCTCTAACAAAAATTTACATTTTTACCCTAAGGTGACCCCTAAAATTGACGTCATTTTCGTTTTTAATGATAATTCGACTTCCTGATCTCCAAAAATGACAAATAAATAGTCCATATTCAATAATTTTTCGTTACGAACCCAATGGTGTAATCGAATCTTAATAATTCTTATTTTAGTAAAAAGTCACTATTTTAGCCTGTTCCGACTCGGTAATCGAAGATTTTGCAACTTTTATGTTTGGACTCGTATTTGAGCATGCTTACAGGCTAATGTATGTTTTTCAATAATTTTGAATCCAATGGTGAGGTCGGATTTCATTAAAAATCATCAGAAACATCCTAAAGTTTTACCCCTAAGTCCCACTTTCAAGATTTTCTCAAAATTCCACTATTTATTTTTCTTCAAGATACAAATTGAAAACTCGGGGTTTTACAAGTATGGCAACAAATATATATATATAACTAAAGAATATCAAAGTGCAGAAACAACATCAATTCTAACCTTTGATTCACTTACAATATTATAAATACCTATCATTAATAAAATGAAATAAATAACTAAATCCTGAAATATTCTTAAATAGACGGGAGTTGCAATTCGTCGGTAGTGAACTCCAAGTATTAACTCGAAATTTACTCCTCAAGACTAATTCTAAAATCTTTCAAAACTGAAAGGGCAAAGGATCGGGTGAGTAACATCGGTCGATCCATGAGTACGGATCCAATTTTTCTCTTTTTCTTTTTGAGAGTCGCCAAAAAATAACTTTAAATGGATAAAAAATATAGAACTACGATGTAAAACCCCGAGTTTTCGATTCATATATCGAGAAAAAATAAATAATGGAATTTTGAAAAAATCCTAAAAGTGGGACTTAGGGATAAAACTTTAGGATGTTTCTGATCATTTTTAATGGAATCTAACCTTATCATTGGATTTAAAATGATCAAAAAATATATTATAACCTGTAAGCACGCTCAAATGCCAGTTCAAATAGAAAAGTTACAAAATCTTCGATTATCGAGTCGAACCAGGCTAAAATAATGATTTTTGCTAGAGCAAGAATGATTAAGATTCGATTACTCCATTGGGTTCATAACGAAAAATTATTAAAAATTGATTATTTACTTATCAATTTTAGAATCCAAAGAGTCAAATTATTGTCAAAAATGAAAACGACATCAATTTTAGGGTCATATCGGGCCAAAAATGAAAATTTTTGTTAGAGATAGAATTTACAAACCACACCATTAGGTCATAAACGAAAAATTAGATAAAATAGAGTATTAATTTGTCACTTTTGGAGTCTAGATGGTCAAGTTATCGTCGATCGAAACAATAGGCAAAATACTGATTTCATCCCAAGACTTTATATAGATAAATTTTTTAATTTTTTTTACTATTCATCATCCTTCTCACGCGTCAAAAACCAGCCGACTTATTTTAAAAGAAAAAAAATTATTTTTTTCCCCCGATTTTCAACTTTGGATTCATCGCGAACGGGTTGTCGTTTACTTCAGACGTAGAAGGGAAAAAGGTCCGCAGCCTCGACATCTACTGTGGCGCCCCGCCAAACACTAACAAAAATCCCAAGGTCACCTCAAAATTCAGACATGGCTCCCTCCTATTTATGTTAGCTTTCCACGGAATTCGAAAGCATCGCAATCTAATATACCACAAATTCTAACTATATAAAAAGGCAACACGAAAAATAACAGCGGAAGACTGAAAATATTTAACACATGAGTATATCAGAGTACGGAAGTTTATAATATACAAGATTACAAAAAAATCTTTTACTCTAACGTGAATCTAGTTACTTAACTCCAAAAACTATATACATCTTTTGGGACGAACAGACTCCTAGTGGATGTAGTCCCGATGCTTACCGGATAATGGACCTTGGTCGTCGGTATGACCCACGAGATCCTGACCATTCGAACTCGAAAAATGACATGTGAGCATTCCATTTCGAATAATTTTTCGTTGCGGACCTAATGGTGTAGTCAAATTTTCTTGATTCTCGCTCTAACAAAATTTTACTATTTTGGGTCCCACTTAATGCGAAATTCAAGAATTTTGTAATTTTTTCATCCCAACTCGAATTCGAACTTGCTTACAGGCTAAAGTATATATTTCAACATCTTTAAATCCAATGATGAAGTCGATTTTCGTTAAAAATGAATGGAACAATATCCGAGTCTTTTATTCTAATTTCCTTCTTCGACATTTCCCTCAAAATATCACCCTTTGACTTCTTCGAGATACGAGTTGAAAATCCGGGGTATTACATTCTCCCCCCTTAATAAAAATTTCATCCTCAAAATTAAAATTGTACCTTATCAAACGTTGTTGTCATTTCACTAGCACGACATGTATAACCAACAACACCTATAAGTGATTATCATTTATTCTTGGTCTCAAGTTAATTTCATTCATAACTCCTAAACCTCATGACACATATTTTTCATCAACCCAATACATGCATTGATTAAGTACTACAAATCATTTTCATACTCCAACTAATCCATCGTTTGTATAACTCTAAGACAACAATCAGCTCACATTATACCAATTCCTCACCAATCTCTATCGATAATTCTTTCACACCTTCTCTATCATTTATCTTTGTTTTCCTCACCAACTACATCGTCTATTATGCGTACTTGTACTTGCAATGGAAATTACTCCTCAATACACAGTCTTACCACAACCACACCACTACTATAATGCAAGTATTTATTATTACTAACTTCGCAAATTGCATCAAAACCTTTATTCCTAATATACCAATATATCTATATTTGACTCAATATTCCATGTTCTGCTTACTATGATATCTCCTAAAGGCCTTTATCATGATCTTCATGATTTAAAACCTTAATCAAGAGAATAAATCCCACATCAAATAAATTATTTCGTAATTTGACCACGTGTGAAGGGCCTGACAAATACTTCTTCAGCATGGATACGTAGAACAGGCACTGAACCTGCTCAAGATCTGTTTAACTACTTCAAACGTTTCCATAAGCTGCAAGCCACGCATTTTCTTTCTCTACTCATAAAATCAGAGCATTGACTAATTACTGCTTCAATATCATTGTAATATCACTTAATCCTATTCATGTAACTTATATTACCTAAATCACACATATTTTCAATTATCATCCAATACTGATATTACCACAATTAACCTTTACAACTCTCACAACTATCTCTCACGACTTTCAATTCATAAACAATATTACAATCTTACCTTCTTCATCTATTTCCTTATAATTCCATTAAGTCACCATTGATGCAATTTTGTCACAAAAACATTCTTTTTCGCATCTTACATTGACCCACGTCCTAACTTATACTCCATTAAGTTTCTCTTCTTCAGCATACTACTTGCCCTTTCGAGATCATATGCTATCTTTTCCAAATTCCATAAATTTTTTCACTTAGATCATATATAATATCAATTGTTGCACGTACATAGTCACATTACTAGTTTTACAAATAGTCCTTATCTTCTCACACTCTTCAACCCTCCTAACACCTAAAACATACTCATTAATTAACAAAACACACGTTACGATTCACCCCTTATTGTACCCTTCTTGTTCTCAAAACTACCTCCTCTATCTAATTCTTACCTACTGGAATTCTATTTCTTTAGCAATATATTTTTTTTAACTTATACTATCGTAAAATCCAACACGTTCCCCCATTCATAAATTTATTTCTTACCTCTCCTAATGAAACACATCTTTCACACATCAAGTTTACCTCCAAATAGTCGTTCATTTGTGTCACATACAAAATATTAGTTTTTGATTGAACACTTCTATTCTGTAGGTTCCTACTTAATCTCTTAAAAACCTCATTCTTTCTTCACAAGGTATCATTCTAAACATCACTTACCCACACATACTTTTAGCCTTTACTCACACAATCTCAACTATATTATTTCCATGTTATAATTACATGTATCCCCACAACACACATTTCCACGCATGATACTCCTTTCCTACCCTACTCTACTATGCCTATCTCATCAACCTTCTTTGCCCCAAAGTACTCAACAACTTTTTGACAATTATAATCTTCTAGTGGTGTAGATATTTTTATCACTCGGCCTGTTTCGATAATTTCTAACTTTGGTAAGGGTGTAAAATCTTAGTAAAAGTATTTAATCTAAAGGAATCAGTATTAAATAGAAATCTGATTTCTAACATTATAATTAGAAATTTTACCTTCTAAAATTTCGTCAGAGACAGGTGCTTTCTCCTGGGTCACAACCCTTGCTTGTGACTATGATAGATGGCACTCTCTCATGATATGTCCCACCTGATCACACTCGTAACATGTCAACACTTTGTATTCATAAATTTCTGTGGAGCGAGCAGTTGGAAAGTTGGAGCCTATGATCTCTGGACCTGTCTTGTTGGTTCTCTTGGCCCTACTAGCCTCGCTGGAGTTCCTGGGGCTCGATGACTCAGTGATGAGGGAACCCCACAATTCAATGGTGGAGTAGCACTATATTGTGGGTAAACTGATCCCGGGGCGATTGGTCTCGAATGCATCGGCCTCTTGGTCGGGTCTAATCTGGAAGGCAAAGAGGTCGGGGGTTGACTGGCCTGACCCTGGGACATCTGTAATTCCATCTCCTCTCTTGTTCGACCACTAATTCGGTCCACTTGCGATGGTATAAGTATGTCATCGACCATGTTAAAATCCGATGACCTTATGATTTCTTGAATTAGTCCATCTAACATCTTTCTGAGCCACACATCTTTAATTGGTTGACGTCGACTCGAACATTACACCCCTTTGTGTCCCAACTTACCACATTCGTAACATGCAACTACTTTTTCCTTCGACTGATTAAGTAGTATATGTTATTGTTTCTTACAAAACTCTTCCATTTCTTGAACTGGTATTTCTATAGTCTCGCTTCTTATGTATGATCGTTTTCCCTGTGACTCTGCTAGTTTCATAATTGTTTGTCTCTTATTGGGTCTTAACTACTTTTCTTCTACTAGGTTTTGAGGTGGTGATTGTACTATCTCTTTCTCTTCTCGTAGTTCTCCCCGTGTTGGGATATTTACTCTTGGATCCCTTTGGGATTTATCCTTAAGATGGTGGTCGAGCTTTTCTTCTATCCTCTCTAGTATTTTTGTTAATTGACCCATCATGATCATTTGAGTCTCAAACATCTCCAATTGTCTCATTTTCATACGTGTCTGACTCTGGGATAACCCCGAGACTGCTTCTATCAACTGTTCTATCTTGGTAAGTTGACTCGACCCAGGTAGGCCTTCTCCACCAGTTTGACTATTTGTTATGGGTTCGGTCGTAACTTTGTTTTCTTACCTTTTTTCCTAGCCTGCAAGTTTAGAAATTTTCTATTTATCAAAAGTAAGATACTTCTCCGAACTATCCCAACATCGTTCTTATGGAAGCATTAACTACTATTATAATAAGAAATCTAGTAATGGATGCCAATTTCATTACTATAGACTGGACCTAGAATCTTATCTTAGGTTTATTAGGCTCTACGGACTTCTAGACACGGAAGAGCTTGTAATCCTAATACGGAGCTGTTGATGAGCTCGGATATAAAATTCCTAGTAACGCTCTATGATTATCTCTAATGTCTGTGGTATCAACCTATTCTTCAAAACATAACAGATCTATATCCCATACGGATCTAATACTATGCTCTGATACCATTTATGGCGCCCCGCCAAACACTAACACAAATCCCAAGGTCACCTCAAATTCAGACATGGCTCCCTCCTATATATGTTAGCGTTCCACGGAACTCGAAAGCATCGCAATCTAATATACCAAAAATTCTAACTATATAAAAAGGCAACACGAAAAATAACAGTGAAAGACTGAAAATATCTCACACGTGAGTATATCAGAATGCGAAAGTTTACAATATACAGGATTACAAAAAAAAAATTTATTCTAACGTGAATCTAGTTACTCAACCCCAAAAACTATATACATCTCCTGGGACAAACAGACTCCAAGTGGATATAGTTCTGATACTCACCGGATAACGGACCCTGGTCGTCGGTATGACCCACCAGATGATCCTTACTTGACGTTTCTACGACTACTTCTCTGACTGTAAGCTCTGAAGCTAAAAAAATGAAAGTAAAGGGTGAGTAACGATGGTTATCCAGTAAGTCCACTACCAATTCCTACTAATAACATCTCCTAAACATGATCAAGTAAGCATACTGAATATTTTAATACATGCAAATCTTTACAAAATATAATACGATTAACTGGTACATATAGCCAGGGATAAGCAGCTAAGCATTTTAAAAGAATCACATATCATCAATCATCAGTACTCATTATACATTTTCATTTTCTACAAATCTAAATAACATCATTGGAACAGTAGATATGTTTTTCAGTTTATAACTCAAAATAACGCAACAGGTATATAATACATAATGGTGGAGCAGTAGAATTAGAAAGTTGGGATTCACAACTGGATCGCTCCCAGTCGGGACATGATATTCCTCAATAAAATCGTAGTTCCTGATTTTGTGGCTGGTTATTGTTTACCACGCTTGCGGGACCATCTATCCGGCTCAGGCTGACCGTTTGACGTGATCGTAAGCAATGGGTCTCTTTTCGATGTGTCAGAACGTTTGACTACTACTAGATTGTTAGTGATCACTGACTAATCATCTCCGTCTATGCCTATCAGACGTGCATGTAATTCCCAAAATAAATACTCCATTCGTATATGACCACCTTTACAATACACGTTCACTAGTAAAGATAGAAGGGAATGGACCCACATTCCAGTTATGATTCCACTCTCATACGCGTCCCATACCATATATGAGCTTGATGGTCCCTACCGTACATCCTAGGATAGTACACCACTCCGGATGATATGATGCACTATCCCTTCAAGCATTCAAAGACTCTTTTAACAGTTCACAAAATAGCTACGTATATATATATATATATATCATTTTTATTTCAAAACAAAAAAGAAATTAACAAAACAGGGTTGAGAATGGATATCCAGTTTCCTACCATGCAACTATTGTCACCCGGCCTAAAATAAACAACAGTACTCAGAGTCTCTGTGCCAAAATAAATTTAAATAAACATGCAACCCTTTCATTATCCCTAGATATCCATTCACCAACCTACACATAACATACAATATAAAATGCAGACATCACCCCTCGATGTGATTCTGTCATTTTACCGATTCATCCCTTTCCATTCTATCGTGTTTTTATTTCTCGACTTTTCAAACCAAATATTTCTTTTTCAAACTTGCAAATTCACTTTGATCATTCGATCAAAAAACTATCCAATTTTTGTTAAAATGGGGTCCCAACAGGTATGCGAAGGCAACTGTCAAAACTGGAAAAGTTGATGAAAATTTGGCAAAGTGTTAGAAACTCGATTTTTGAAAGTTGTCGAAATTGAAAATGAGTTTTTGTAAATGAAGGCCCTCGACAACATAAGAAGGGCCATGTAATTTTGTAACCCAATTCAAAGTAATGCAAAAGATATCACACGAATTCTTAAAACATTCTTGTCGTGATAAAATTTGATTATATTTTTCTTAGTTCTTTGAAGGAGTTACGGGGCCCATAAATAGTCGTTTTGGTATTTTAAAAGCATGAAGAATCCAAAAAAAATATCAGAAAAAAATTTCGGGCACTTTTTGGTTTTCACGGTGGCATCGTGGTTGGAGCACGGTGGAACTGATAGAAACTCCAATTTCGCAAATTTTTCAATTTTTCTTCTTCATTTATTTGAGTTTTTCACTCGTTTTTTATTGTACTAATCCAGCCATGAATTAAATATTTAAACTACGATAAAACACATCAAATATAACGATTTCTAGCATGAATTTGAAGTAATTTAAGCGACATTCTATAAATTTAAAACATACACAAGTTTCGAAACATCCCTAAAGGCAATTTCTGAAATCTACGATTATTAATAAGAATCGAGAGTCACTTACTCTTGTGGTTGTTGGACATGATAAGAAAACTTGGAAATCAAGGGTTGGTGGTCCGGAACTTCAAATTTAGTTGAACTTGAGTGCCAAACGAATCAGGTTGGTTGTAAAACCCTTGATGGAAGTATTCTTCCTCTTCTTACAACGATGGACGACCCTCCTTCTAAATGAGTGAGTCTCTAAGTGGGTAGAATCAAAACCCCTTAGCTGATTTTTGGTGAGAGCCCAAGAGAACAAAAAGGAAATAGAGTTTGGATGGGGTGAGCACGTGGAGCTCGACAATGCCGACGACTTTCCCTTCTTCGTTGAGGTTCAACTCGGACTTGATTAGGATAGATCTTGATAGGAATGGGTTCAAGTCCTAGGTTTAGTAAATGGTTTATTTGAGTTCTTTAGAGAAAAGAGGAAGAAATGAAATAAAAGAAAGTTATCTTTCTTTTAAATAAGTGCTGGGGGCATTTCTGACATTTTCTACTTATTTCTATTTTTGACGAAATCCTGACCATTTGAAGTCGAATTTTCCTGATTCTCGTTCTAACAAAATTTCACTATTTTGGTCCCACTTAACACGAAATTCGAGAATTTTATAATTTTTTCATCCGAACTCGAATTTGAACTTGTTTACAGGCTAAAATATATATTTTGACCTCTTTAAATCCATGGTGGAGTCGATTTTTGTTAAAAATGAACGAAACAATATTCGAGTGTTTTATTCTAATTTTCTTCTTCGATATTTTCCTCAAAATATCACCATTTGACTTCTTCGATATATGAGTTGAAAATCTGGGGTATTACATCTACAAAACCCACCCAATTTTCTTTTATTTTTTTTTCTTTTTTACACCATATCATAAAAATAGTCGTATATATATACGAGAATTTCGTAACTTCGACATCGGATTTCATCTGTTTCAAGGTCAAGCTATCTTCCATCGCATAAAGGAGATAGGACGACGTCATCGAAATCTTAGAAACTATCATGTTAGATTAAAAAATTAGCCGTATTGAAGTTTAAACTACCTCGATTTCCATACTGATCACGATTTTTACGCACGTGTTTCAATTTCGTCACCTAGAGATGATAAGGATTCTTAATCTCTATTGATAATCGTAGATTTACGAAAATTGCATTTAGGATTTTATCAAAAATTTGTTATATATTTTCAAAATATAGAATTCTTTTTCGTTGTTTCAAATTCACTCCAGAACTTGCATATTTGATATATTTAATTGTATTTTATAATAAATTATACGTGGGTAGGATATTTTATCGGGTTATTTCCGTCAGTTGGGTCCTGTATACCGCTTGGACCCCGTTTTGATATAAGTTTTGTACTTTTTTAATGTTATTGATAAAAATGAATTTCATAGTTGAAAAAATGATTTAATATTCAATGAACTCATATTGAGTTGATGAATATCAGAATGTGGATATTTTTTTTGAGAGATTGAAAATTGTAAAAATCGTAAAAAAAGAAAAAGGGTATGAAATGATAAAATGTCAGAGTCACACCCGAGGGGTGATGTCTGCATTTTACATTTTTGTGTTGTGTGTAGGTTGATGAATGGATATCTAAGGATAATGTTACTGGTTGCATGTTTATTTATTTTCTATTAACGCAAGGCACTGTTTACTTTTTTGTTCCGTTATTTATTTTAAACTAGGTGGCCACAGTTGCATGGTAGGAAACTGGATATCCATTCTCAACCTTGTATTATTAATTTTTCTTTTGTTTTCAAATGAAAATAATATATATATATATATATATATATATATATATATATATATATATATATATATATATAATATATATATATATATATATATGTAGCTATTTTGTGAGCTGTTAAAGAGTCTGTGAATGCCTGAAGGGATAGTGCGTCATTTCATCCAGAGTGGTGTACTATCTTAGGATGTACGGTAGGGACAACTAAACTCATACGTGGTATGAGACGCGTATGAGAGTGGAATCACAACTGAAATCTAAGTTCATTCCTCTCTATCTTTACCAGTGAACTTGTAATGTAAATGTGGTCGTATAAGAATGATTTATATATTTATGAATCACATGCACGCCTGATAGGCATAAACGAAGATGATTAGTCAGTAATCACTAACAATCTATAGTAGTCGAACGTTCTGACACATCGAAAAGAGACATATTACTTACGGTCACGTCAAACGGCCAGCCTGAGCCGGATAAATGATAAACGAAGTATGGTAAGTGCAGCGACCGACCACAAAATTAGGAATTAAAAGTTAGTAAGGACTTGTAACATCATGTCCCGATTGGGAGCGATCCATTCGTGAATCCCAACTCTCTAATTCTACTACTCCACTATTGTGTATTATGTATGTGTTGCTTTATTTTGATATATAAAATGAAATGCATGTTTAATGTTTTCATTTGATCAATTAGACTTGTATAAAAAGAAAATGTTATAGTGAGTACTGTTGACGAATGTAATGTGAGTTTTAAAATATTTAATTGCTCATCCATGGCTATATGTACTAGTTAATCATAGTTTCTTTTATAAAATTTTGCATATGTTAAAATGATTTAGTATGTTTATTCGTTCATGTTAGTAGCAGAAATTGTTTGCTTTCCTATTGGGTAACCATTGTTACTCACACTTTTTTTCTCTATTTTTTTAGTTTCAGATTCAAAGCTTGGCGAGCTAGGTACAGAACACAAGTGAGGATCATCTGGTGGGTCAAATAGACAACTAGAATCCATCACCTGGTGAATATTGGGGTTATACTCAATTTGTCCAAGAGTATTATAGATTTGTGCTGAGCATTAGGACTTTTGTTAGAGTGTAGAATTTTTGTATAATCCTGTATATAAATTTTTCCTTCCGTACTCTAATCTATCATACGTTGTTAGATGTATATAGGCTTTCGCTTGTATTATATTTTGTATGTATATATGCAAGATAATATGTGCCATTTATCAGGTGCAAGTTGAACGCCTTGGAATGCTAACATAAAAAGAGGAGATCATGCCGAAATTTTGAAGGGCCACCTAGTACCTCGAGATTTAACATTAGGTTTGGTGTTAGTGTTTGGCAAGACGTCACATACGAATAGATTATGGGTACGATGATCAGATTATGAGATTGAAAGGTGTTAGGCACCAATCTTACCCGACGAAAGTCGGTCTCTACTCCTCTTACATATTTACATTGTAAAAAACTGTCTAAATTTAGAATAAAAATAAAGAAATTATATTTTCTTTTACCTAAGTGATTACGACGATGGTTCCTTAGAAACTGACAGTGAGCGTTCCTCATGTGAATCTTCTTGTTTTATCTTTGTTGTTAGATCTACTTTCAATTTTCAAGATAATAATTTTTTCTTCTAGATCTAGATGTTTTTATAACTTTTTATGGTGTTTTTAAAGATTTTTGGGTATTTTTAGGTTGAAAGTTAAGGCTTGGGGGTTAAGTATTGACTTGGGACTCTGGATTTAAGATTTTGAGAAGGTTTTGAAGGGTTTTTGACCATTGTTTTCGAAGATTTCTCAAAACCTACGAAATTAAATGGTGGAGACTCATTTTTAAAGAATTTTGTTGATAAGATTAAGGTTTGATTAGATCTCTTATAGATAAGGTCTATCTCTAACTAATTTGTTAAATAATTTAGATAAGATTTTAATTAGTTTTTAATTAAGTTTTATTTTTTTTACTTACATATAATAAGAATTTTTAAATTTTGGAAAATCTCCCAATTGAAGGTTCTTTATCAAATTATTCTAAATTCTTTGGGACCCTCGGTAGAGGATTCTTTATTAAATATTAGGTGGGCCCCACTTAAATAAATGGGCCACCAATTGAAATTTGGCCCATGGGCTTTATTAGTTGAATTTCTTTGTTGAAAAATTTCAATTTTATTTATTAAGATTTTATCTTACGTTAATTAATATTTCAATTATTAATTTTTGATCTTCGAATTTTAGGGTTTCAAAATTATCATTTTTCCCTCAAAGAGGACTTTTCAGTTGGGATGCCTTTTTTTGACGTTTTGAAATGTTTTAAAATCAATTTTTCTTAAGGAATTTAATGAGAATATTGGTTTGTGTCACTTATGAGTTTTTGGTGTAAAATGGTCGTAAACCCTATGAGGGGCATTTGATAATTGACTGAATTATTTATTTGGTTTTAGTTTATTATTTTATGTGTTCAAAAGTATTTTTCTAAGCGTAATGTATCCTCTAGGGATGTTCTGGCCTCAAGGGTATTTTGGTAATTTGATTATTTTTTAGTGATTTTTCTTATAAAATTTCTTTCTGTCGACGATTTCTATGTTTTGGGTTGTATTTTCCTAATGTAATGCAATTTCTAGAGTTTATTTGTATGAAATATATCATCCGAGTTTTGGAAACATATCTAGTAATAAATAAAACTTAAGAATATTCATCCATCATTGAGAACTGTCACAATCAAGTTGACGAATTGATTAATCAAGTGAGTACAAAATGAGGCGTCTACAACAAGAACAAATATCTCAAACTAACAGTCACTTAAATAAGCGAAAAATCATTCTAAAATATTTTGAAAAGATATGCAAGTTTTTTCATGTAAACAATAACAAAATGGTTAAATCATACTATATTTAAATAACTACAAATCATGTCATAACATACAATTTATGATTTAGACAATTACTAAAATGTAATAAATATCCATATCATTTGTCGACAAACCATTTCTATTTTCAAAATAACAAATAAAATCTAGAGTTTCAAAATCTTATGAAACATTTCAAAATAAAATGTAAGTCAATCAAGAAAATAAATAATTCTTTTCATCAACCTGTAAATATTCAACTTTAAAATCTCGTTCTTTAATTTGTAACGAAACATTTCTTAATGATAAAGTAAATATGTTAGAAATATAATTATTTAAAACAGTAAACTAGATAAAATTCAGATTTTAAAAATTAAAATAAAGTAGGTTTAATAATTAAATACAAACAATAGTAATGTTTATTAAGAGCATTGAGAACTATGACTGGATACCTCCTAGTCAGGATTTGAATTTATTCCAAACTTCACTGATGTGAAACCCCATCGTTAGTTCTTGATTTTAAAGTCGTTCGTTGCACTTATCATAATAGAGTGACTATTTATATGGCTTAGGTTGGTTATTGACAATGACCATAAGGTACAGGTCCTTTAACGATGTGTAAAAATGTTTGAATATTATTAGACTATTGATGATGATTGACTCATCATCTTCATCTAAGCCTATCAGGCGAAAATATGGTTCTTTCAAACATCTCCACACTTTGCACAACTACATTTACATTACATAGTTCACTAATAAAAATAAAGAGGAAACTTCAGGATCTAGTAGTGATGCTACTCCCCTATGCATCCCATACTACATAGGAGTTTATCATTGTAATAGTATGTCACTTCGGACGTTGTATGACATACTATTCCTTAAGAATTTTGCAAACTCTTTAAGAGATCCCAAAATATCTACATATAAATATCTTTTGTTTCAAAAATAAAATAAAATAAAATATACAAGTGTGTGGAATGGATATCCAATTTTCTACCATGCGATGGCCCATTCAAAAAAATAAAACAGTACACATCGCCTCATAATAATAGAATTGTAAATAAACATGCAACCATCGCCTCACAATAATAGAAAGTAAATTAACTACTGGATATCCACTCGTCACTACATACAAATAATGAGAATCCACACTCTCGTTTAAATAAAATTAAGGACATCACATCTACAATGCGATCATTTCGAATTTCAAGATTTAAATCATTTTTTTCTCAACTCAACCAAATCTTTATAAATTTTTTGAAGAAATAAAAGTAAATTTTTCAATAAATTCAAATATCAACACTTATTTTATAAAAGATTTTGTCAACAATGACAAAAAATGGTCAAAAATAGTTTATGTAGGTAATTCAGGGCAAAGCCATTGAAGATTGATTAAAGTTGGAAACATTGGTTAAAATTTGGCCAAGTATTGACAAAGTAATTTTTCAAAGTTCTTTAAATTGAAAATGAATTTTTGGAGATGAAAGTCTTAAATATGATATTTAACATCATATAATTTTTAAAACTTAGTTCAAATGAAAATTCCAAGAAGTCAGGAGTCAAAAATCTGACAAAAATGTCAAAAATTGCATTTTATTTGTGACGCCCCGCCAAAAGCTAACATAAAATCCTATGTCAGATCTCGGGCACTATGTGGCGCCTCGAAATTTCGGCATGGTCTCCTCTGTTTATGTTAGTATTCCAAGGCGTTCAACTTGTTTCACCTGATAAACAAAATCGACAATATCTTGTATATGCATAACAGAACAGAATAACAACGGAAGATATGTATACATCTAGCCATGTAAGATAAATCAGAGTGCAAAATTATAAATAATATACAAGATTACTCTGAAAATCCTCACTCTATCAAAAGTACTAACACTCAATACAAAATTTATAATATTCTTAGTCTAACTAACACCACTAAGGGTAATAACCCCAGTACTTACCAGGTATGTAACATCCCGGATTTTCAACTCGTATCTCGAAGAAGCTAAAGACTGATATTTCAAAGAAAATGCCAAAAAAAGAAATTAGAGTAAAACACTCAGATATGGTTCTGATCATTTTTAATGAAAATCGACTCCTCTATTGGATTTAAAGAGGTCAAAATATATACTTTAGCCTAAAAACAAGTTCGAATTCAAGTTCGGATGAAAAAATTATAAAATCCTCGAATTTCGCGTTAAGTAGGCCCCAAAACAATGATATTTTACTGGAGTGAGAATCAGGAAAAATTATTTGAAATGGAATACTCACATGTTATTTTTCGAGTTCGAATGGTCAGGATTTCGTCGAAAATAGAAATAAGTAGAAAAATACAAAAATGCCCTCCTATTTTTGTTATAAATATAAACAACTCATTTCTTTTATTCACTTTCTACTCTCCAACTCACAAAAGGTCAATCCATTCTCCAAACCTAGGGTTTCAACCCTTCCTATCAAGATCTATCGCAAACTAGTCCGAGTTGAACCTAGACAAAGAAGGATAAATCGTCGGTGTTGTCGAGTTCCACGTTCTCACCCCCTCCAACCTCTATTTCCTTTCCTTTCTCTTAGGCTCCCACTAAAAACCAGTAATAGGGATTTTGATTTTACTCACTTGGAGTTCCACCTAGTTTGAAGAAGACTGATCCATCGTTGTTGAAGGAGGAGGGACAACTCCATCGAGGGTTTCGCAACTAACCCAACCGTTGGGCCCCGAAATCGTTCAACCTCGAGTCCTTGCTGCCAATCCTTGATTTTCAAGTTAGTTAAGCGTGTCTGACAACCACAACCAAGTAAGGGATTTCGATTCTTATTAATAATCGTAGATTTCAAAAAAATTGCATTTAGGAATTTTTCGAAACTTATGTATGTTTTAAATTTATAGAATGCCGCTTAAATTATTTCAAATTCATACTAGAAATCGTTATGTTTGATGTGTTTTATCGTAGTTTTAATATTTAATTCGTGGGTGGGTTATTCGAATAAAAAACGAAGAAAAAACTGGAAAAATTTGTGAATTTCCAGCATTCTGACTGTGCCACTGTGCACTATTCACGGTACCACCGTGAAAATCAAAAGTTGTTCCAAAAAAATTTTGATATTTTTTTTTCAATTCTTCATGCTTTTAACATACCAAAATGACTACTTATGGCCCCGTAACTCCTTCAAATGAAGCGGAAAAAAAATAAATAAATTTTCTTCACGATGAGAATGTTTTAAGTATTCGTGTGATATCTTTTCCATTACTTTGAATTAGGTTACAAAATTGCATGGCCCTTCTTATTTTATCGAGGGCCTTCATTTATGAAAATTCATTTTCAATTTTGACAACTTTTAAAAATCGAGTTTTCGACACTTAGCCAAATTTTCATCAGTTTTTCTAGTTTGACAATTAGCCTTCGCATACCTGTTGGGACCTCGTTTTGAACAAACCTTGATGGTTTTTGATGGAAAGATAAAAAAAATGACTTTGAAAGATTGAAAATGAATGGTTTGATTTTAAAAGATGAAAAGTGAGAATGTCGAGAGAATGAAAAAAAAGGGATGAATCGGTAAAATATCAGTCACACCCGAGGGGTGATGTCTGCATTTTACATTGTATGTTGTATGTAGGTTGGTGAAAGGATATCCAGATTATTAATGAAAGGGTTGCATGTTTATTTAAATTTATGTTGGCGCAGAGGATCCGAGTATTGTCGTTTATTTTAGGTCGGGTAGCCAAAGTTGCATGGTAGGAACTGGATATCCATTCTCAATCCTGTTCTGTTAATTTCTCTTTTGTTTTAAATGAAAAATAATATATATTTAACTATTTTGTGAGCTGTTAAAGGGTCTGTGAATGCCTGAAGGGATAGTGTGTTACATGATCCGAAAGGATGTACTATCCTGGGATGTACGGTAGGGACCACCAAGCTCATACGTGGTATGGGACGCATATGAGAGTGGAGTCACAACTGGAATCCGGGTCCATTCCTTTCTTATCTTTACTAGTGAACGCGTATTGTAAAGGTGGTTGTATACGAATGGAGTGTTTATTTTGGGAATCACATGCACGCCTGATAGGCATAGACGAAGATGATTGGTCAGTGATCACTAACAATCTAGTAGTAGTTGAACGTTTTGACACATCGAAAAGAGACCCATTGCTTACGATCACATCCAACGGCCCGCTTAAGCCGGATAAATGGTCACCAGTGTGGTAAGAGCAGCGACCGACCACAAAATCAAGAACTAAAAGCCAGATTCATGTTATAACATCATGTCCCGACTGGGAATGATCCAGTCGTGAATCCCAACTGTCTAATTCCACTACTCCACCATTTTGTATTATGTATCCGTTGCTATATTTTGAATTATAAACTGCAAACAATGCTTGTTATTTCAATGTAATAAATGATAGTTGGATGACAAATGAAAATGTATGACGAGTACTGATGATTGATGCCATGTGAATCTTTAAAACTGTTTAGTTGCTCATCCGTGGCTATATGTACCAGTTAATCGTATTTTTTCTCGTAAAACCTTGCATTTGTTAAACTGTTCAGCATATTTACTCGATCATGTTTAGGGGAGGTTATTAGTAGGAATTGATTTTGGACTTACTGGGTAACTCTCGTTATTCACCCTTTCCTTCCTATTTTTTTCAGTTTCAAAACTTGCAGTTACCGAGGTACGCGCGGAGTCGACAAGTGAGGAGTGTCTAGTTGGTCAGATCGACGACCAGAGTCTGTTGCATGGTGAGCACTAGGGCTACACCCTTTAGTGTCGTCAGTTTCGTCCAGGATGTATATAGATTTTGGAGTTGAGTGTTAGGCTTATGTTAGAGTAAGAGTACTTTTTGAAATCCTGTATATTGTTAAACTTCCGCACTCTGATCTGATTACGTATTAGATATACTTAGTCTTCCGCTGTTATCTCGTGTTTGCATTTTTCTAGTATATAGGATTTGTTATATTTTGGATTATCAGGTTTTTGAGTTCCGTGGAACACTAACATAAACAGAGAGAGCCATGCCCAAATTTCGAGGTGCCACCTAGTACCTTGGGATTTGTGTTAGCGTTTGACGGGACGTCACAAGGTAATAGACTCTAATCATCTACCTAACCCACCAAATGGTCCCCACTCGCTGGGTCTACGCCCGCCTCGCCAACTGCAGACTTTGAAACTAAAAAAAAAAAATAGGAAGGAAATGGTGAGTAACAATAGTTACCCAGTAGAGAAACAAACAATTTCTGCCAATAACCCCTCCTAACATAAACGAATAAATATACTGAATCATTTTAACAATATAAAGTTTTACAGAAGAAACTACGATAAACAAGTATATATAATCAGAGATGAGCAACTAAACATTTTAAAACTGACATTACATCAATCAATAGTACTCACAATTGCATTTTCTTTTTATACAAATCTAATTGATCAAATGAAAACATTAAATATGCATTTCATTTTATATATCAAAATAAGGCAACAAATACATAATACACAATCGTGGAGTAATGGTAAAAATAGAAAGGAATAAATCCAGATTCTAGTTGTGTTTCCACTCTCATACGCGTCTCATACCACGTATGAGCTTGGTGGTCCCTACCGTACATACTAGGATAGTACACCACTCTGAATGATATGACGCATTATCCCTTCAGGTATTCACAGACTCTTTAACAGCTCACAAAATAGTTACATATATATATATATATATATTATTTTCATTTGAAAATAAAAGAGAAATTAACAATACAAGATTGAGAATGCATATCCAGTTTCCTGCCATGCAACTGTGGCCACCCGACTTAAAATAAATAACGGAATGAAAAAGCAAACAACACCTCACGCTAAAAGAAAGTAAATAAACGTGCAACCAGTAACATTATCCTTGGATGTCCATTCACCAATCTACATACAACACAACAATGTAAAATGCAGATATCACCCCTCGAGTGTGACTCTGATATTTTATCGTTTCATACCCTTTTTCCCTTTTTTCGATTTTTACAATTTTTAATATCTCAAACAAAATATCCATTTTCTGATATTCATGACCTCAATATAAGTTCATTGAATATTAAATTATATTTTCAATTGTGAAATTCATTTTTATCAATAACATTGAAAAAGTACAAAACTTATATCAAAACGGGGTCCGAGCGATGCACTCCTAACTAACGGAAATAATCTTGTGAAATATCCTATCCACGTATAATTTGTTATAAAATATAATTAAACATATCAAATATGCAAGTTCTGTCGTGAATTTGAAATAACGATAAAGAATTTTATATTTTGAAAATATATAACAAATTTTCAATAAAATCCTAAATGCAATTTTCATAAATCTATGGTTATCGATAGAGATTGAGAGTCCTTAAAATCTCTATGCGAAAGAATTGAAGTACATGCACGAAAATCGAGACAACGGGATAAAAATCGAGATGGATTGAATTACGAAACGATTTATTTTTTAATCTGATCGGTGGTTTTGAAAATCTCGATACCGTCGTCATTTTTTCCTTCTGCGACGGAAGACGATTTGACTTTGAAATTGATGAAATCTTATGTCAAAGTTTTGAAACCTCCGTATATATATATGGTTGATTTTTGACGATACAAAAAGAAGGTGAAACGAAAAGACGTTGGGTGGGTTTCATAGAGAACGAGGCTGTGGACATTTCTTCTTTCTACTTCGAAAATCGACGGTGAGTCATTTGTAGTGAATCTAGGGTTGAAGATTGGTAAAAAAACAAAAAAAATTTCATTTAAATATCGTGGTTGCTTTGGACGGGTTGGGGACGACGATGAATAAAAAAAATTTATTTATATAAATTTTGAGATGAAATCGCTATTTTACCTATAGTTTCGTTCGACAATAACTTGATCGTGATGAATGAATACTCTATTTCATCTAATTTTTCATTCTAGATCTAATGGTGTAGTAAATTTTAACAAATTCTATCTTTAACAAAATTTTACATTTTTGGCCCGATGTGACCATAAAATTGACATCGTTTTCGTTTTTTAAGGTAATTCAACTTTTTGGACTCCGAAATTAACAAGTAAATAGTTCATTTTTAATAATTTTTCATTATGAATCCAATCATATAATCGAATCTTAATAATTCTTACTCTAGTAAAATTCATTATTTTAGCTTGGTACGACTCGGTAATCGAGGATTTTGCAACTTTTATGTTTGGACTCGTATTTGAGCGTGCTTATAGGCTAAAATGTATTTTTCAATCATTTTGAATCCAGTGGAAAGATCATATTTCATTAAAAATGATCAGAACAAAATCCAACAATTTTACCCTAAGTCTCACTTTTAAGATTTTTTCAAATTTCACTATTTTTTTCTTTAGACACAAATCAAAAACTCAGGGTTTTTCATTCTCCCCCCTTAATAAAAAAAAATTTCTCGAAATTAAAATAATACCTTACTTTTGGAATAGTTCTGGATATTTAGCTTGCATTTCTGACTCCTTCTCCCAAGTGGCTTCTTCAACATTGTGGTGTCTCTATAATACTTTGACTAGAGGGATAGACTTAGATCTGGGTTGCTTTACTTTCCTGTCAAGTATCTGTATCACACCTTCTTCGTAGGACACATCTTCGTCTACCTCTAACTCTTGCAAATCAATCACATGTGAAGGATTTGGTAAATACTTCTTCAGTATGGACATATGGAAAATGTTGTGAACCTGCTCAAGCTACGGTGGTAGAATCAATCTACAAGCCACCGGTCCTATCCATTCAACTATTTCAAATGATCCCACAAAACGTGGCTTCAATTTACCCTTCACACCAAATCTGGAGATTTCTCTTCTGGGTAATACTTTCAAGAATACTTTATCCCCAACTTAAAATTTCAAAGATCTGCATCACTTGTCTGCATAACTTTTCTGTCTACTTTGAACAGTTTTTAATCTGTTCCGTATGATGCGTACTACCTCTGTAGTTTCCTCAACAATCTCGGGTCCCAATATTGTGGCATCTCCTGTTTCTGCCCAATATATTGGTGATCGACACGACTTATCGTATAAAACTTCAAATGGTGTCATGTCGATACTGGCTTGAAAACTATTATTGTAGGAGAATTCCACCAATGGTAAATGACGCTTCCAACCTCCTCCAAAATCTAAAACACATGTCCGTAGCATATCTTCTAAAATCTAAATAACTCGCTCAGATTGTCCATCAGACTGTGGATGAAAAGCCGTACTGAAGTTCAACTAAGTACCTAGGACTTTGTGTAGACTCTCCTAGAATCGAAAAGTAAATCTAGGATCCCTGTTTGACACAATAGAAACTGGTACTCCATGCAGTCGAACTATCTCAGTTATGTATATCTGGCTCAGTCTATCGACACCAAATGAGACTCGAATCGGAATGAAGTGTGTCGATTTCGTTAGTCGATCAACAATCACCAATATGATGTCTAACCCATCATTGGCTCTCGGTAACCCTAGTACAAAGTCCATGATCACATGCTCCAATTTCCATTATACTATGGGTAATGGCTGGAGTAAGCCTGTTGGGTTTCGGTGTTCGACCTTGACCTACTGACATGTTAGGCATCTACTTACATATTCTACGATTACCTTCTTCATACCTGGAAACCAGAAATTTCTTCATAGATCTCTATACATCTTCGTACCTCCTAGGTGAATAAAATATCGAAAACGATGTGCCTCACCCAATATATCAGATCTCAACTGTGAGTCTTAAGGTATCCACATCCTACCTCTAAATCTGAGAACCTCGTCTGATCCTTTCGACCAATCTAGGTCAGTCAGGTCCCTAGCTCTCAGCTCATATTCTCCCACATCTTCATCTACTTTCTGAGCTTCCCTAGCTCGTGCTATCAGTTCATTTTCGATCCTCAATGTACCCAGACATATGTGCGGTCTATACCTTTACTCCGGAGTTTCAAACACGATTTCTGTGGCTTATTCAAGCAACTACCATTCTTTTATCATCATATAAGCTATAGTATTTTGGCTTAACGTGTTGGCAACTACATTGACCTTTCCTGAGTGATACTCAAGGGTAAAGTCATAATCCTTGAGGTATTCCATCCAACATCGTTGTCTCATATTTAATTCTCGTTGTGAGAATATGTACTTGAGACTCTTATGATCGGAGAATACTTCAAACTTCTCTTCGTATAAATAATGTCTCCAAATGCGTAGTGCAAACACTATCGCAGCCACTACCTTCCCAAATCGCATCAGTACACCTCCCAAACCAATCTTAGATGCTTCAGTAAAGATCATCAAGCCCTCACCTGGAATCGGAGATACTAGAATTGGAACGATCGTCAATCTTGTCTTCAACTCCTAAAATGTAGTTTCGCAATTGTCATCCCACTCAAACCGGATATTTTTTTGAGTTAGTCTCGTCAATGGTGTTGCAAGAGTAGAGAATCCCTTAATAAATCTTCTATAATATCATTCCATCCCGAGGAAACTTCTGATGTTTGTCATTGTCTTTGGTTGTTTCCACGATAGTACGACTTCAAATTTGGAAGGGTCTACTTTATCCCTTCACTTGACACTACGTGTCTTAAAAATTTTACCTTCTAAAGTCAGAATTCACATTTGCTAAGCTTGGCATATAGCCTATGCTCCCACAACAACTGTAGTGTGATTCTGAGGTGGCTCTCGTGGTTCTCCCTTGACTTGGAATAGATCAGGATCTCATCTATGAATAAAATGACAAGTCGATCGAGATGTTTCCAAAATACCCGGTGCATGAGATCCATAAATGCTGTCGGTGCATTCATTAGACCGAAAGGCATCACTAGATACTCGAAATTTCCTAGTCTGGTCCGAAATGCAGTCTTCAGAATGTTCACTTCCCGGATTCTCAATTGGTGGTACCCGGATTGTAAATCGATCTAAGAGAAGTACTAAGCACCCTGTAGTTGATCAAACAGATCATCGATGCGCGGAAGAGGGTACTTATTCTTAATGGTCACTTGATTTAGCTTTCGATAGTCGATACACAAGCGAAGCGACCCATCTTTCTTTTTGACAAACAAAACCAGTGCTTCCCAGGGTGAAGAACTCGGTCGAATAAATCCCAGGCTCATAAGCTCATCAATCTGTGTTTTCAACTCTCGGGTTTCTACCGGGGCCATTCGATAAAGAGAAATAGAAATAGGCCATGTGCCTGGCATCAAGTCAATTGAGAATTATATTTCTCGACATGGCGGTAAACCCGATAATTCTTCTGGAAAGATATCCCCAAACTCCCTAACTACCTCTACCATATCCGTCGACGTTTTTATCTCTGGTGCTCTCAAAGTTTCCAATTGGCTGTACAAATGACTACCTTTTTTATACCTAGATCTTTGAACCTTGACTTTCGGATATCCCGGCCTTCTAAAGACTACTGATCTGGCAAAACAATCGACCTGGGCATGGTTCTGTACCAGCCAATCTATCCCCAAGATGACATCAAAGTCGCAACAATCTAATGTTATGAGGTCGGTAATCATCTCTTGGTCATCTATCCTAATTACACAGTTTCGACAAAGTTTTTGGGCTATCTGTCGATTTCCCAATGGGGTAGATAGTTTCATTATTCGGTCCGTGTCAGAAATTTCTAAATCTAGCAACTGTTCAATCTCAATGGAAATATAAGATTTAGAGGAACTGGTATCAAATAAAACTCGAATCTTTATATTAGAAATTAAGATTGTACCTTCCAACACCTCGTTCGAAACGGGTATCTCCTCCTAGGTCAGATGATAAAGGATATCTTTATATTAGAAATTAAGATTTCACCCTTGCCTGTGGCTGTGATAAAGGGCAGTCTCTTCAGATATGTCCCATCTGGCCACAAGAGAAACATGCCAATGGTCCCATTTGTATAGGTCTCTACGGGACGGTTGTTCGGGAAGGTGGAGTCAGTGGTATCGAAATCTGCCTGGTTAGTCCCCTTGGCCTTGTTGGCCTCACTGGAGCCCCAACTGATCCATAAATCGATGGAATATGAGCTCGGTACTATGGATATGTTGGTCCAGAGGCACTTGATCTCGAATACATCGGCATCTTAGTCGGATTAGATCTAGGTAAAAAGAAGCCTGAGGTCGACTGGCCTGCCCCCTCGAAGTCTGCAACTCCCTCTCATTTCGCTCAACCTTCTGAGCTCGACTCATCGGGTTTTTGTAGTTGGTGGTCTCAATCACTGACATCCTGGCCCTCAAGTAGGGTTGCAGTCCTCTGAAAAATCTACGGGCTTTCTACAAATCAATCGAAATGAGCTCAGGTGCATATCGTGATAGTCTAGTGAATCTCAGCTCGTAATCTGTAACAGATAGACTACCTTACACCAACCCTGAAAATTCCTGATGTTTAATCTCTCGAACTATCTCGGATATGAATCTATCTAAGAACATCCTCTCAAAGTTGGTCCACTAGAAAGGTTCATCCCCCAAAACATTCCTCTTTGATCGCCACTTATGGCTGGCATCCCTGTTGAACTGAAATGTAGCCACTGTTACCCATTGGTCTCTCGAGCACTGCATGACACTCAAAATCTCTCGAGTTTTTAAAACCCACTCCTCGACCTCAATCGGGTCAGAAGAACCTCCAAATCATGGTAGATGTAGTAATTGGAAGTTCTGTAGCTACATCCTCAAATCAATCTATGTTTGGGACGGGGGAGTCCTTGCGGTCCTCGATGGTATACCCTGTGGCTATGGTCTCTGTGGTGGATCATGAGGTAGAATGTGATATGTCCCCTGTGAAGAAGCCTGACGCTCTCTCAACTTTGCACCTCCTCGGCTAGTCTAGCCTGTGACTCAAGCATCTCCTCGATAAACTTGTTCTAAGACTCAACTATCTATTCCATAAATGACATTATCTACGCTATCAGATCGGGGGTCTGATCCGGCGCCTGTTCTGCCTGTATCGCGTTACGACCTCTCCCTCGGCTGCTGCCTCTACCTCGTCCGCTCATCTCATTTCTGTTCATCAGCAACAAGACATTTATCATCATATGGCTAAAGTCATTATTATGAAAGCATCAATTACTACTTTAACAAGGGATTTAGTAATGAACACCATTTTCATTACTAATTAAACAAACCTAGAATCCTATCTTTTAGTCATACTAGGTTCTATAGACTCTAGACACGAAAGAGCTTGTAATCCCAATACAGAACAACTAATGAGCTCGAATATTGGATTCTTAATATCACACTAATATCTGTGGTAACAGCACATTCTTCAAAACATAGTAGATCTGTATCCCATACGGATCTAATGCTATGCTCTAATACCATCTGTGATGCCTTGTTAAACGCTAACATAAAGCCCCATGTCAGATTTCGAGGTACTAGGTGGTGCCTCAAAATTTTGGCATGGTTTCCTCTGTTTATGTTAGCATTCTAATGCGTTCAACCTGTTTCACCTCATAAACAAAATCGACAATATCCTGTATATGCCTACAAGAACAGAATAACAACGGAAGATCTGTATACATCTAGCCATGTAAGATAGATTAGAGTGCGAAACTATAAACAATATACATGATTACTCTGAAAATCCTCACTCTAACAAAAGTCTTAACGCTTAATACAAAATCTATAATACTTCTGGTTTATCTGACACCACTAGGGGTAATAACCCTAGTACTCACCAGGTAATGAACTCTGGTCGTCTACCTAACCTACAACATGGTCCCCACTCGCTGGTTCAACGTCCACCTCGCCAACTACAGGCTCTGAAACTAAAAAAATAGAAAAGAAAGGGTGAGTAACAATAGTTACCCAGTAGAAAAACAAACAATTTCTGCCAATAACCCCTCCTAATATGAATGAATATGCACATTGAATCATTTTAACAATACAAAGTTTTATAGAAGAAACTACGATAAACTAGTATATATAGCCAGGGATGAGCAACTAAAAATTTTAAAACTGATACTACATCAATCAACAGTACTCACTATAGAATTTTCTTTTTATACAAATCTAATTGATCAAATGGAAATATTAAACATGCATTTCATTTTATATATCAAAATAAGGATATAAATACATAATACACAATGGTGGAGTAGTGGAATTAGAGAGTTGGGATTCACGATTGGATCACTTCCAGTCGGGACATGATATTTCATATTCTTTAATGACTTTTAGTTCCTGATTTTGTGGTCGGTCATTGCATTTACCACGTTTGGTTGACCATTTATCCGACTCAGGCTGGGCATTTGGCATGACCGTAAGCAATGGGTCTCTTTTCGATGTGTCAAAACATTCAACTACTATAAATTGTTAGTGATCACTGACTAATCATCTTCGTCTATACCTATCAGGCGTGCATGTGATTCCCAAATATACAAACCATTCGTATACGACAACCTTGTTAGTGATCACTGGATTCTATCTGTAACTTTACTCTCATATCACGTATGAGCTTGGTGGTCCCTACCGTACATTGTAGGATAGTACACCATCCGGATGATATGACGCACTATCCCTTCAGGCATTCACAAACTCTTTAACAATTCACAAAATATATATATATATATATATTATTTTCATTTGAAAATAAAAAAGAAATTAACAATACAAGGTTGAGAATGGATATCCAGTTTCCTACCATGTAATTGTGGCTACTCATCTAAAATAAATAACGGAACGAAAAAGTAAACAGCGCTTCGTACTAACAGAAAGTAAATAAATATGCAACCAATAACATTATCCTTGGATATCTATTCACCAACCTACATACAACACAAGAATGTAAAATGCAGATATCACCCCTCGGGTGCGACTCAGACATTTTACCGTTTCATACCCTTTTTCCCTTTTTTTGATTTTTATAATTTTTAATCTCTTAAACAAAATATCCATTTTTTGATATTCATCGACTCGATATGAATTCATTAAATATTAAATCATTTTTCTAATTATTAAAATTCATTTTTATCAATAACATTGAAAAAGTACAAAACTTATATCAAAACGGGGTCTGAGCGGTGCACAAGACCTAACTGACGAAAATAACCTGGTAAAATATTCTATCTACGTATAATTTATTATAAAATACTATTAAACATATAAAATATGCAAGTTCTGCCGTGAATTTGAAATAACGAAAAAGAATTCTATATTTTAGAAATATATAACAAATTTTCAATAAAATCCTAAATACAATTTTCATAAATCTACGGTTGAAAGTCTTTACAATTTCTGTACGAAAAGGATTGAAGTACGTATATGAAAATCGAGACGAACAGTGCAAAAATCGAAATGGATCGAATTTCAAAGTAACTGATTTTTTAATCTAACCTAGTGGTTTCAAAGATCTCGATGCCATCGTCATTTCTCCCTTATGCGACGGAGGACGGTTTGACCTCGAAATTGATGAAATCTGAGGTCAAAGTTTTGAAACTTCCGTATATATATATACAACTGATTTTTGATGATACGAGGTGAAAAGAAGGTGAAACGAAAAGAAGTTGGGTGGGTTTTGTAGAAAACGAGACTGCGAACGTTTCTCCCTTCTGCGTTAGAAGTTAATGGCGAGCCGTTTGCAGTGAATCTGGGGTTGAAGATTGGTAAAAAAAATTAAAAAAATTCATTTAAATATCGCAGTTGTTTTGGACAGGTTGGGGATGATGATGAATAAAAAAAAAATTAAATTTATTATAAAATTTTGAGACGAAATCGATATTTTACCTATAGTTTCGTTCGACAATAACTTGACCGTCCGGACTCCAAAAGTGGCGAATGAATAATCTATTTCATTTAAATTTTTTGTTTCGGATCTAATGGTATGGTCAATTCCTACAAATTTTATCTCTAACAAAAATTTACATTTTTTGCCTGATGTGACCCTAAAATTGACGGCGTTTTCGTTTTTGATGATAATTCAACTTTTTGGACTTCGAAATTGATAAGTAAATAGTTCATTTTCAATAATTTTTTGTTACGAACCCAATGGGATAATTGAATCTTAATAATTCTTGCTCTAGTAAAAATCATTATTTTAGCCTCGTCCAACTCGATAATTAAGGATTTTGCAACTTTTATGTTCGGACTCGTATTTGAGCGTGCTTACAGACTAGAGTATGTTTTTCGATCATTTTAAATCCAATGGTAAGATCAGATTTCATTAAAAATGATTAGAACAAAATCCTTCAATTTTACCCTAAGTCTCACTTTTAGGATTTTCTCAAAATTTCATTATTTTTTTTCTCGAGATATGAATCAAAAACTCAGGGTTTTACATTATTCTTAAACCCAAAAATTAGATTTTATTTGTTGAGATTTGAAATTTTGAACCATTCCCATTATTTTCAAATGGATGGTAATCCTTTATTTTCATTAAGTAACTTAAAGTAAATTGAACGTTTACTTAAATCTTTTTAATGAAACTAAGGTGCTGAAAAATTTACAAGTTGGTGGGGAAAATAGTGTTGAAAACAAATTGAACTAGAGGTTTTTACATAGAGTCAGGCGACCAAGGTAGAAGGTCGATCGACAGAGCATGTTGGGTAGTCTGAACTCGAGAGTTACTAACCCTCAATTTCTTTGTGGGGCGAAGGGTTGGTCGATCGAGGTGGGTCAACCGAGTGGAAAATATTTGTTACCTCCTTCGACGTTTTTTTCTCAAATCTATCAAAACTTTAAAAAAATAATTTTTCAAATCGATTCAACAAGAAAATACATTAAAAAAATATTATAAACATGATTTTATAAGAGATCAATACTTTTCTAACTGAAAATATAAAAAATATACAAGATTTTTAATAGAAAACTACGATGCATTGAAAATTTGGCCATTAGGAAGGTTTAGAAGTTTCCTAAAATCGAAAATTCACTGTGAAGCACCAAATACTAAATCTAAAAGCACGATCTTTTAAAAACATCTTCTATCGTAATTTTAATGAAATTAATAATAGATTTTTAAAATTGAATTTACTATGCAAATCAAAACTAAGACTATTAGGATGGTCCAAAAGTTTCCCACCTCGGATTCAAAAGCTAAAAACTCTACAAAGCACGCGGAAGATTGAGTTGGGTCGAAGGTTCCGTGTCGTATGTTGTCAAAATTTCTAACTTGTTATATTTCTTTGAAGGTTGCGATGATTTGACCGTTTCTCTCCTCTATGCTGATGTCCAACGAAATTTCAAATTAGTTGAAAAATTAAGTTGAAGATAGAGGGAGGCTAGGGTTTCTCTAAGATTTTCTTTTAAAAGAAGAGAATGTGGGAAATATATGAATAATTATAAATTTTCATGGGTCCTAGTATTTGTAGGGTTAAAAGGACGTAACGGTCATTATTTGATTTGTTTTGTTTTAATTCAAAGTTTACGTCCAGAATTCCAATTTTCACGATCTTATATTCTATTTTGGTTAATTTTTCGGTGTGGGTCTAATGTGTAATCAGTTTTGAAAAATTCCAACTTAAAAAATTTTCTCCTATTTGCTGACCTATGAATTTTCTCGAGATACGTGTTTAAACATCTGGGGCGTTACACCTTCAATTTAGTATAATAGACAATTACAAACAATTGCTCTTAAGTAAGGGATGATATTTCATTTTGGATCTAAAAGATTCTAAGTGCATTACTTTAGAAAAAATGCTTATTAAGATTGGCCCATACCTCATGGAAACATGCTGCATAAATAATTCTCACAATAAGATCCTTAGACAAGTCATGCAAAATCCAAGATAAGACCATATTGTCACACCGAATCCATTGGAAATACATTGGATTGATTATAGATTATTTGGCGATTGAGCCATCGACAAATCCTATCTTGTTATTAGCACGAAGTGACATGATCATGGCTCTGCTCCAAGTTGGGTATTTGTTATCAAATGAAACAATCACCTATCCAGGATTGTTGGAATGATTTAAGTAGTGGGGATTGGAGGGGTCATTAACCTTATCGTTCATAGTTGATAAAAATTTATGATTACTTTTGAATGCCATGGAATACCATATTGGGAGATAGAGATGATGGTAATGGATTAATCACTTTAAACCCTTAGGGACGGTAGAGTGCTCTGATATGATACCACTACAATATTTTTGATGTACAGCGGCGGTTTATAACAGCGGATACTTTTATCCGACGCTATATATACATTTTTTGCAGCGGATAATAATATCCGCTTATAGAGGTATATTTTTTGCAGCGGATAATTACATCCGCTGTTATAGGGACCTGACATATCCACGCTTACTTATTTAGTGAATACAACAGCGGATATATTAATCCGCCACTAAAAAAACAATCCTTTTTTATATAAAAGTTATGTGCAATTCCTCTCTTTTATCAATTTTTTTTTATTTGACTATAGTAGCGGATTAATATATCGGCCACTAAAAATAAAAATAAAAATTTTAATATAAAAAATTTCTATCTAGGAAGTTCTGTTTATCAATTTTTTTTTATTGAATATAGCTGCGGATTAATATATCTACCACGAAAATTCAATTTTTTTTAATATAAAAAGTCATGTTCAGTGAGTTATCTTTATCACATTTTTTTTAGATTGAATTTAGCAGCGGATGAATATATCCGCCACTAAAAATAAAAAAAATTTATATATAAATAGTTCTATTCAGTGAGTTCTTCTCTTTGGTTTTAAATTGAATATAGCCGCGGATTAATATTGCTGCCACTAAAAAATCAAAAAAAATTTTAATATAAATTTTTTTTAATTGAATATAGCAGCGGATTATAATATCCACCACTAAAAATCAAATTTTTTTATATATAAATAGTTTTGTTCAGTGAGTTCTTCTCTTTTGTAAATTTTTTTTAAAATTGAATATAGCCGCGGATTAATATTTTGTCACTAAAAAATCAAAATTTTTTAATATAAAAAATTCTGTCATTTTTTTAATTGAATATATCAGTGGATTATAATATCCGCCACTAAAAATAATTTTTTTATTTATATATAAATAGTTCTATTCAGTGAGTTCTACTCATTTGTCATTATTTTTTTAAATTGAATAAAGCCGCGATTAATATTTTCGCCACTAAAAAATCAATTTATTTATATACAAAATTCCGTTTAGTAGTATTTTCTACAGCGGATAATATATTCCACAGTTGTAAAGTGTAATTTTAAATTTAATATAGCAGCGGAATATATTTTTCGCAGCTACAGAGTCAATTTTTCTAACTATTACGTGGATGTATAGCAGCGGATTTCTATTTCTGCAGCTGCAGCTGTAGGGTACTTTGTTGTAGCTGATAAATGTATCCGCCGCTATAGGGAACATTTAAAACGTAAATGAAAGACCGCGCAAATTTCCCTCCTCCCTCTCATTTTCAGACGTTTTCCCTCTTCCCTCTCATTTTAGATGAAAAATACAATCCGTCTGTCACTCTCTCTCGTTCTCTCATCTGTTGGTACTTATGATTGTGAGATCACTTCGACAAGTTGGATTGCAATATCTGGTAAGTTCTCTCTCTCACTCATTTCCTTTTCATTCTCTGCAATCCATCGATTTATATCCGACCCTTCAACATCCATAGAATCAACCACCCAATACGACCCAAATTTCAAACCCTAGAGTTCTATCGATTTCTTATTTGGATTTCTTTTGCTAATTGTGGTTTCGATTGGTTTCAAGGTTTAATGGAATAGATCATGTTGTTCTTGATTCAAAGTTTAAGAAGGTTCTACAATGAGTCATAGTTTTGAAATCTATATAATAGAAATTGTGCCTCTAATTGCTTGGCAGTCAAACAAATACGACTATGAAAATGTTGATGAAATATCATCTTTTGATGATATTATTTGTTTGGATCACAGTACAGAATGGACAACTTTAAATTTCTCTGTGACAACAACGCAAGATATCGTAGGACTTTTTACAATATTCTGGTTGGTAGAGCTGAAATGCCTGATCTGATGTCTGTCTATGCTTATTACTTTGCTATTATATAAGAACTACATTGCAAACTTTTTTGTTAGGTTTGGATCTTTGTGCTCTTCATGCTCTCCCAATCTCTTATTACATTTAGTGTCATGTTTTATTTCCTGACTCAGTTGTTAATGGAACTGTTCATTGTTGGGAAGTTTATAAATTTGATGATGTTCTGACATGTCATTCTTCTTGTGTCATGAGGATATCACAATTACGTGGTGGAATCATTATGTTTCTGTAGAGATGATTCATATCTACACAATCAAAATTTCAAATTTTCTAAAAGTTCTTTTTATAGATTTCAAACTTTGTTTATTTTGTGGAACTATTTTTATCTGTAATTTTTCAAGTTAAAGTTTCATCTTTCTTTAGATATAGATTGCCTGAAGTGTAAAGGCGTGTATAGGTTCATAGTTCTTATTTTTCCAATTGGATCTTAGCTACTCACATTGTTGATATATGCTTCTAGTTGGTTATTTAGTCTTTTTCCCAACATATCTTATGGTTATAAGAGAACTGGTGTAAAGTTATTATATCTAATAAACATGAATTAAATGCATGTAGCCATTATTTGTTTTCTTAAATCGAGTGTAAGTTACACTCGTGAACAGATAAGAAATATTTAAATTCTGTAGAATACTACCCAGGTAATTGTTATATTGCTTTGAATGTGTAATTACTTGAACACACATTTGATTGCCCTTTGTGATCCAATTGAGTTCCTGATTGAATACATCAACATGGTTATATCTAATCCATGCTGCAATCCATATCATTGGGTTATCAAATATGGTTGAAGGCTGGACTTCAACCTTCCATTCTGTTGGCAACCTCAGTGGGGGAAAAAAAACCATTTCCTCATTTTCTGGTTTTGCTGCAACCCTTCTTAATTGGTTAGGTTGGCATTTTGCATATTACCTAGAAATACATAAGTCTTGAGATCAACCAATCAGTCAGTCTATTATTATGGTGTATCACACCAATACCTTAGTATTATAACCTTTTGGTGTATTCATTTTATGGGTTACCTATGATGTATTTTATTGACGATTAGGAGGTTTTTTTGTTGTTGAGTCAACTGATCAAGTGGGATTCAATTTAAGATTTTATTTTCATAAATTTGTATAAGTCCATTGCGTGTACGATGCAAACTTTATTATCTAAATCTGAAGTGTTTGTGGGTACAGTTTAATAGTTAAATGTCCAACCCCGAGTGGAAGATTGAAGGATGTGTGGGAAGGCAATAAAGATTGTATTTTCTCAGTGAGGTCTTTCTACTCTCCCCTTATCGATGTCCTGGAGGCTTCCTTCCTAGCCTCTGTACTATGTGAAAAAAGGGGTAAATTCACCAACTCTTTTAAATTCTACATGAAAAATGGCTAAATTTGATGGCCTTGGCATCAAATTTATCCCTTTTTTCATGTAGTGGTGGTGTAGTATCAATTGATCCTCACAAAAGTTTCTTTCTTTTTGTGGATAGTGGCTACGAAAAAAAGTCCTTACAATGCATCACCATAAGTTGAGGGATTTAATCATTTTGGATTTTTCACTTGTTAGTGCATTGTGATTTTGCTTCCTCGATGTGGTCTGATTTTCTCTCATTGTTCAATATTTCTTCATGTCATCATGTTCTGTGTTGAACCTTCTCCTATGCTAGCAAGTTACGTCTTTTTCGAATGGGATGTTTCTTTTGAAACTTATGCCATTTGTTGGGGTTGATGGAAACAAAGGAATGGATGCCCTTTTGAAGGGAAGGAACAATTCTTGCAAGATGATATCATTAGCATTTTAGACTTGATATTCTTTTGGTGCAAGCAATTTTTCAATATGCGCAAAACTATCACCAAGAAATAGAATTTCATACTCCACCCCAAATCCTGAGAGTGGTCAACCCATTGGAAACGATGAAATGTGTGTTCTTCGGTGTCAGGGGGACTGCTATAAAGACTCAAAATTATTGGTCTCCTAAGATTTTGTTCATCGTAAAAACTATTGGAGATATCACTATGTATAAATAGGGAGTTAAGAATAGGGCAAAAATATAAAGATCATATTAAGAACCCCATCTACAACCAAGGTCTTTAATAAAAAGTATGGGGGTGTTGTGGTTTGTGGAGATTTGGGAAACCCATGGTAGGAATTTTGAGCTCCCAAAACTTAACAGTGATCTAATCCATTAAATTGATGATCGCTCTATAAAAATGGGATATCTAGATTGAATATGCCACATGGGTAAGTCAGATTATGACAACTTAAAAAAAAAAATTGATCATTTTGATTCTACATCCAAACAGGCCACACTGCAAATCTAGAGGTCTAATGATATTCACTGTTTTTTAATGGAATCTACAACTTTTGATTCAACATGACTTCTAATGCAGATTTTTATTACTAAAATTTCATCCTACAGCATCTCTTCATATTGATTATCCAATGTTGTTTGATCTTCGCAATGCTGCCGCTGAGAGGGTTTCACATTGTGGTGTGCTGGAGTTTGTTTCTGAAGAATGAATGATCTACATGCCGTACTAGGTAGGCATCATTCAGTTTTTGCAAATCTATGCCTGCATCCATATTATGTTGTTTGAGTGCTCACCTTGATTATGCAAGGGGTTAGTGAAACTAACATTTTTTTTTATATTTCAATTGTGTTGTATATAGATGATGGAAAACATGCTCTTACAAGGAGACATTGTGCGAGTTAAAAACGTGACTCTCCCAAAGGGAACATATGTGATACTGCAGCCCCACGCAAAGGACTTCTTAGAAATTTCCAACCCAAAATCCATGTAAGTATATGTTTCTTTTGATAAGGTTTCAGTAGATAGGGGATAGGTATTGACTTGCCCACCTTGTCAATCGATGTTTTTGGTTGCATAGAGTTTTTCATTCTCAGTTAAAATTGGAAAGTAGCAAAAGTTGAACTTTAAATTTTAAAAGCCATGTAAGTATATGCATAGGCTTGCCCACCTTTTCAAGAAATGTTTTTGGTGGAAAGCAAATGAGCATAGAGTTTCTCATCCTCGGTTAAAATTGAAGAGCAACAAAAAGTGCAAAACTAATCTATAAATCTTAATTACCCTCCCCCATCCAACACCACACTGATATCCTAGGTAGTGTGGGTTTGGATGGAACACTTAGTTTTTAAGCATGAGTGTAGAGATTTTGAATTCTGATTTTAGGGGAATTTGTTTCAGCAATTTTGTCTTTAGATGGAAGGATATGGATGGAAATGCCCCATTATATAATTTTGTTGTATTCTTGTGTCATGTGGTATGCTCTCTCACTTGACCTCCTCAAGAGTCTTTTACACAGGCATTCTCCTTCTTTTTCAAGTATAAATACGGTTTTTATTTTGCCAACTCAATACAAAAATGTTGAAGTAAGAAGGTTTACTTTGGCCTAATTATCGCTAATAATTCCTCAGAAAAAGGAAGCAAGTGTTAGCTCCTTTTCAAGGCTTGATTCTTTCAATATGCATGTCATGGATCCATTAATAGCTGAAGCAAACTCTCCAAATGTTATTATTTTAGTCTCAGTTGAAGTTCACCGGTAATTTTCCTTGTCATTGAGTCATATTTTGGAGCTTTGTTTGGGTCATATTGTTTTGTCCCCTTGCACACATGGTAGTGAGCTAGCAGATTTGGCAAGTAAGTGCAATGTAACTTGAAAAGATTTTTTGTTCTCAGGGAACTCATTCACCTATTGTCATAGAGCTTGCATTTTTTTTCTCAAATTTATTGACCGCTTGCCTAAATTAAAATATCGATGGTCTCTTCTTATATTGTTGACATCGTTGATTAAAATAGTTGGGAGCTCACCTAATATATTCCTCTCTTTTTTAATCCCTTTTTATGGGGGGGTCCTGCAGCTTAGAGACAACATTAAGGAACTTTTCCTACTTAACCACTGGGGACAGTATTATGGTGGCATATAACAATAAGAAGTATTACATAGATATTGTAGAAACAAAGCCTTCTAATGCAATAAGTATCATTGAGACGGACTGTGAGGTTGATTTCGCACCTCCCCTTGATTATAAGGAACCTAAAAGACCTGCGCAATCTATTCCTTCAAGCAAGGCACCAACTAGAGGTTCGTTTTGTCTATCATTGGCATTATTTCCTTTATCCTCATTTTAGATGATTATCATGGTTTTGACATCTCTTATTTATCTACTTCACGTGGATTATGTGTGCATGGTTTAAATAAATTTTTTGTCATGATGGAGTTGAATTTTTATGATTGTTAATGGATTAACAATTGGATTATCTTTTGAGAGACAAACCAATCATAATAGCTACTTTTGCAGTTGAAGAGGCTCCAGCTAAGGTGGAACCAAAATTCAGCCCATTTATGGGTATGGGGAAATGCTTGGATGGTAAGCCTTTGAAACATCAACCTCCACCAGTTTCTTCCCTGGGAGCCAAAGGCAAGCAACCGGAGGCATCTGATGGTGGTATTCAACATTCAGCAGGGAAAGCTCGTGTTTGGTTTGAATGTAAATCATACTCCCAAAGGAGCACAAAAGGTACGTCTTGTCTGATGTTTGGTTCAAATGTAAACTGTTGGGCTTTTTATTTCCTCAAAGTGGATATGTTAAAAAGTCTTGTTGATTTATTTTGTATGTAGAAGATTGTTGTTGTTAAATCTTCCTTTAGTTGTATATTAAATACTGAAAAGAGCTAGATATTCTGCAGATTTTAATGTTATAATATAAATATATTTTGATTGATACATTACCTCTGTTTATATACAATATTTCCTATTGTTTATATTGTTGAGAACTTGCAGATTCTAGCTACAAAATTGGGTGGGGGCGTCACTATTCAGCTCTTGTTTCTTTATGAATTGGTTAGTTCTGATAATATTAGTTCTCATTTCTAATGATAGCTTTATTAAAAGAACCTATAGTGAGCTCAATTTTTGTCCTATGATTCAATTCGTATTCACCATTAATTAACATTTTTCATCTCTCTTTGGCTTATACATTTGTGTACGTTGATTACCACATTTTGAATCCAACTTTTCAGTTAATAAGGCCTGTCAAAGCTGTTTGTAGTGAAATTCTCTCGGGACAGTTTCTTGAGCTTCTACTGATATTCCTTGATATGTTAAGAATTAGTTCTACAAATTCAAAGTAACATGGCCTATATCTCACAAGATTAAAACAGATGGATGGTATTGGGACATTTTTAAAGGTTTAGTGAAGATGCACAGAGAATTGTTGCTGGAAAGCCAAGTAGCTATCCCTTCTTCTTGTCTTTCTCTATGAGTTCCTGTTCTAAATGTTGGATGTTGCATTTTGCATGATTTGGACTTATTGGTGATCCAAGTGATGTGCCTTGGATAGTGTCAAGGCAATAAAAGATTGGGAATATGGTGGCCCATTATACATTTTTTTTTTCTTCTTGTATTTTGTTTTGCTGATAAAAGTTTATTCAAGTGCAGGTTAATGCAAGCGGGAATGATCGAAGAACTTGCTTCTATAAGTTGGAATAATAGAATATGGTGGCCCATTACATTCAAATGTTTGAATGTCTTCTTCAAGGATATGGGTTCAACTGTTTGAATGATTGAAGAACTTGCTTCTGTAAGTTGGATTTTTTTCCCCTTTATGATTAAGCATACTTGATCAAACATTGACTGCCTGATAGTCTTAAAATCCGTGTCTCCATATTCCCCTTTGGTAGTTTACATATCTGTTTAATTGGCATAAAAATAACTACTGAATTATATAGAGATCATCATAATTTGGATTGCATTTGTTGGAAAAAGACAAAATATGGGGTCTAGTCTGGGGTTGGAACTCTAGTTCTACAATTGTTTGATACCAACACATTTCTGAGGGTCCACTATTTAGCATTTTTATTTTGGAGTCATATGACATAACATTGGATTTGGATTGAACTAAAGGAGGCTCCCAATTGTTCTGTTTATAGTCAACCTAAGAAAGTACAAAGCTAACATTGCACACCAAATGAGGTGAAACTCTGACAAGTAAGCAAAATCACAAGGCAGAGAGAGCAACAAAAGGAACACAATGACACTGCATGGGCTATAGGTGTAGGCTATACTTAGGAGAAAGTTTGTCAAGCTTTGGGTCCTTTCCACTAACTTAGGCAATCTGCTTCTTCTCAATGAACACTTTTCCATATAACACCCTACAAGATATGATTTCTTATAATGGTTTCAGAAGCTTTTTGCAGATATGTCACATGGTGTAGGTTAAGAAAAGCATGGCTGAACATAGATTGTGACCCCTTTCAAATTTAAGCATTTACTTCATGATGGGCAGGATTAATTCTAAGAAATTGACTACTAATGCTGAAAAACCGAAAAACCAACTTCAGCTAATTACAGCTTTTTAGGCCTACAGAGGTCTAAAAATATAACTAATTGAAATCAACATCAAATTCAACATTCAAATATGATAATTCCATCTAATATTGGTTTTCTCAATGATTGAGTGCAAAACCATGTTAATTGCTTCAGTTTTAATATATTATTTTATTTTTGACTTCTGAGTAACGTGAGTTTAATTTCTTTTTTGTTATATATATTCGAAGCACGTCGAAGAGCAAAACAAACTATTGTTGAAAGGGCTTTTGCTGAAGCTTGAGAAAGGTGTGTTCTTGATATTAGTTTGTCTCTATTTGTTGGTAGGGTACATTTAGTAGTTCTCTTAAATACATGTACTTAATTTAATTTGTATTGGATCATTCTCTTCTAATCAAAATTTATGAGAAGATAAGGGTCATTCCAGCATATAATCTTCGAAAATATGACTATATAAAAGAGAGTTCTATAATTATATAAACGAGAGTTATTAAAACATTTAAAACCTCCCAAAATAGAAACCCCAGAATTAGAACACCCCTTAAGAAAATATACACACAAGTACCAAAGATTCCAAAAAATGTAGACACAGATACCACTGCCTCACAAAATGACGTAAAATTTCCCCTCTTTGACAGTCTGACCTATGCCCCCTATCGTAGAGCCGTAGATCATTTGCCCCGGGATACACATTTTTTTAATATGGTGTTGATTATTGTATATTTATTTTTAATGTATGCAGGTTGGATGACATGGGTTAAATGTAATATATATATATATATATATATATAGGGTCGCGTTATTACGACCCCCATTACGACCCCCTTTGCGACACACCTTTTTGTCTTATATGGGCAAAAATATTGGAATGGGCTGATTTTTTGTGAGGATGATCTCTGTGATGAGGGGATCATCCTGGCAAAAACTCATCCCATTCCAAAACTTCTAACCCCATCAAAATTGATTTACAAAAATTGGACGGTCTATAATTTTTCAACAAAAATCGGACGGTCTAGAAGTTTTGGAATGGGATGATTTTTTGCCAGGATGATCCCCTCATCATAGAGATCATCCTCACAAAAAATCAGCCCATTCCAAATATTTTTGCCCATATAAGACAAAAAGGTGTGTCGCAAAGGGGTTCGTAATGGGGGTCGTAATAACGTGACCCATATATATATATATATATATATATATAAAGTAACCTATTGCAGCGGATGTTAATATCCGCCGCTATATGTGTTATTTTTATTTTTTTTAAATGATCTATTACAGCGGATAGTAATATCTGCCGCTATAATTGTTATATTTTATTTTTTTTAAAGTTGACCTATTGCAGCGGATATTAATATCCGCCGCTATATGTATTATATTATATTTGTGAAAATTTGACTTATTGCAGTGAATATTGATATCCACTGCTATATGTATTATATTCTATTTGTGAAAAAATTGACCTATTGCAGCGGATATGAATATCCGCCGCTAAAGGTATAATCTAGAACAGCGGAACACGTTATCCACTGCTATATTTAGCGACCGAGGCAACATCGTCGAATCTTGGTTCTACTGTTCATTCGTCGTAATAAATTTTATCGACGGAAAAGGTACCCTGTAGCGGCGGAAAAATCCGTCGCTGTAGATAAAAAATGTTGTAGTGAAATCTAATTATTTGGTGTCTAAAACAATTTCAAGTGGGATTATCATAAAAAAAAAAACTTCAAGTGATTATATTTTTCTTGAAACCAAAACTTGGTTTTTAATGGAAATTTTTTTTACATTCAATCTTTAAGGTACCTTCACTTTTATAATGGAAATGTTCTTCATAAAGGGTTTTGGAGATTTAGGAATAAATGTAGTTCATATTTCATAAATTTGGCACCTAAGGTTTGATGTTTATTGGGTCAGCCAAAGGGTTTTATTTACATGACCTCCAAATGCAGGAAACCAAATATTCAAAATTAAATATAATCTTTATGAACAAAGATTTCCCCAACTCCAAAATTAAATATAATCCTTATGAACAAAGAATGTTGTAAAGATCTCACAAAAAAATTTAAGAAAAAAAATCACCTCTTGCTAAGAGAGAGAGAGAGAGAGATAGAGAATTCACTACATGGTAAGTCATGAACTACATCTTTTCTAAAACGTGTTTTAAGAAGTAAGACTTGACCCTACTAGGGTCAAAAGTCATACAAAATAGATCAGAACCATCTTTAACTACTCCTACTTTATGGATTACATTTTCTTAGCCAAGGATCCATTATTCCCCAAAAAAACAGGGATCTCCATTATGTTCCGAGCCTTGTAATGTGTTTTCACCAAAAACTAAAACTAAAACAAGACTCTGAAACCTAAGTCAAATTTCATATCAAATGAAGAAAAAGTTAGTTGAAGGACTAAGTGAGTTGAAGTAGCAGAAAAAAAGTTTAGAAAATAGCTCGAGTGACAGTAAAGATGAGGGAAATGTAGGATGCAATCACGTGAGAAGAAGAAGACGAGCTAAATAAGGAGGTTTTTGTTCGCCTAAAATTTTCTCCCTAGCCTTGTCTTCGTCTCCGCCGTCGTCTAAGATGAGAAAAGACAAAATTGGAGATAGAGATAAAGATGGAGAGGGTTAGGGTTCGATTAAAAAAGAGAAGACAAAAGGAGATCAAATTTCTGATTTTTTTTTAGGGGGTTATAATTTATAAGAGATTGCGGGGAGGTATTTGTAATTTCTAAGAGTTTCAAGTGAAACTCTACGCGTTATTGCGTTTTGGATGTGATCTATGCTGTCAATCTTAAACCCATCCAATGTTTATGGAAATCTGTGCAGATGTAGATGTAAGTAAGTTTATTTATCTATGGATCTCGACTCATATGTGTATATATATATAGGGTCCCGTTCGGCACCCAACCATTTACCCAACATGTTTTGTCCTACATGGGTTAGAAGTTTTGGAATAGACTGATTTTTGGTAAGGATGATCTCTATGGTGGGCTGATTTTTTGTGAGGATGATCTCTATGGTGAGGAGATCATCCTCACCAAAAATCAGTCCAGTCCAAAACTTCTAATCCCATTACTAATGGTTTACAAAAAATGGACAGTCCACGATTTTTCAACTTGTAAACATGGGGTTAGAAGTTTTGGAATAGGCTGATTTTTGGTGAGGATGATCTTCTAACCGTAGAGGTCATCCTCACCAAAAATCAGCCCATTGCAAAACTTATAACCCATGTAGGACAAAACATGTTGGGCAAATTGTTGGGTACATGATTGGGTGCTGAACATTTCCCTTCAGAATGGGATGATTTTTTGTGAGGATGATCTCTATGGTGAAGGGATCATCCTCAAGAAAACTCATCTCATCCTGAAATTGGTAGCCCCATTTTACAAGTTGAAGAATTGTGGACCGTTCATTTTTACCATTAGTTTGTAACCACTTTTCATAGGGTTCGAAGTTTTAGAATCGGATGATTTTTTGTAAGGATGCTTTCCTCGCCATAGAGATCATCCTCACAAAAAATGAATCCATTCCGAAATCTTTTTGCCATATAGGATAAAACGTCGTCTAGAATGTTATCTCTGGAATGCTACCCTATTTATATAGGGTTGGGATCCGTAAACTCATGAAAGTGAACTCATATGTTAACACGCAATCTCGGCTGTGTATTTATGAGATCAATCGTTGAGATGTATCTTAGAGATATATTCTCAAGATACATTTTTTATCCCAACCATTACATCTCACACATACAAGTGTTGGGATTGTGTGTGAAGATATAAGTTCACTTTTCATGAATTTACGTATCCCGACTCATTTATATTTATCTCTTTTGGATTATACATGACATTATCAAGGAGGTAGTCAAAATATTAACAAAAAGTAAGGGGTGTGAAATAAATAAAAGGAGACGTGTAATGTTAAGAGGAGGGTTCTACCAAAATTTTGAAACAACCTCGCCCTTCAAAGCCAGAGAGGTAGAGTGGGGGCGAGCTTAGATAAAATGTACTCACTCTATTGTGATGTATCTCTTTACGCCTAATAAAAAATTTGATGTACTCAAGTTATCATTTATTACTCGATATATTTGATGAATTCATAAATTAATGTATGTAATTTAATTAGAAATTTAAATAAAAAATGTAATACTTTCAATTTATTTAACTGCTTTATTAATTTGTATTTTTAAATATATTTTTTAATGATGTTTTCTTATTTTTTTTCCTTTGAAGAAAAGAGTCCGACTCAATGCTATTTATCAAAAAAAAAAGAAAAGAGTCCGATTAGCCGCCATCTTATGATTGTGGGAAAAAGGTGTTATTAAGCCTCTTCCACCGTCAAAAAGACTTTGAGATGCGCAAAACAAATCCTCGAGCTTTGTTACGTCTTTGTCTCCACTATCATAATAAGGAAAGGGTTTCTCTAAAAAATAAAAACAAATGCTTAACCTGACTGAGCCTGACTTTAACCAAGCCGCAACCCTTACAGCCTGTTCTTTGGGTGGATCACACGTCAGGCTTGGGCTATGATTTAAGGACACAACCTAGCACAAAGCCTAACAAATGATTGTAGAGGCCTGATCAAACATGGCCCGACCCATTTGTATCCCTACATGGGCTGACTCTATTTGAGTCTGGCCTGTGGAGCATTTGGTGGGATCATTATTAAATTTACAATATAAAGAAATTCTAATGTTTAACGTGGTTGGGTATATTGCTAACAAATGTCTTGTGAAATGTAGGAAAACCCCTTGATTTTCTCCCCATAACAAATCATAAAAGAAAAAGAAAAAGAAAATGATTTTCTTTTGTTCATCATAAAAAAAGAAAGCTGTTATTGCTACACCAACTTTTACTAATGCCACACAAATTCCTATGTAACTCACCAAAGAATTGCACACAGTTTGTGTGGCGTTAGTAAAATTTGGTGTAACGAAAGTAACTCTTTTAAAGAAATACCGGCCCCCTAACTAACTCCTACTCCCTTAGAATTTTTCACTTTCTAATTGGATCCTTGGATTCTATTTGTTCAACAATGCTAGACTTTGGAAAAAAATTTAAAATTTTAAAATTTTAAAAATAAAAGATGATTTAAACATGGGAGGTGTTGGGGACATCTAAAACTAACAACTATTTTTACGCAACCACTCAGATTTGTCCATTTTTTCAATGTTTTCTATAATAACATCAAATGCCGTTGGATCTTTTCAAATTGATGGTGTAACACCGTAAAAATTTATTACATATATTAAGGAGTTAAGTCAATCATATTGACATGTTTTCCTATTAAGTTTTTAAAAAATAATTATTAAAAATAAATCATGATATTGTCAATCTAAAATAAGGATTTGTTAGAAGAAAAATTTGACAAATGAAATGTACAATTCGAGGAACATTATCATTATTATGATCAGAAAATTAAAATATTTAATAAAAGTAAATAAATTTCAAAATTTTATAGGAAATGCTTTTAGTTAAATGGACATTATCATTAAGTTCAAAATCATTGAAAAATATAGTTTAGACTGTCAACTTACTTGAATTCGAATTTAGTAAGATAAGTTCTAAAAATATTAATTTTATCGAAAGAACGTATGGCGTAAGGAATATTTTGATCAATATAGACAAATCGATGAAGAATTTTGAAAATTCAAGATGCACAATTCGAATTGGTCTAATGTAATAAACATAATAGAGAAAAGAAAAATATATGAAAAAAATATATTATTAAAATATTAAAATAAATTATTTTTATAAAATTGGGTTTAAGTGTAATTATTTACATAAGAGGGATTGATTGAAAATTACTAAAATATTAAAGGGGTAAGGTGTAATTAATATAAATATAAATATGATTATATTATATTATATATTATTATATTATTATATTATTATATTATATTATATAATATTATCATATATTATAAGTTATATATGTGTTAATAGATTAGACACCGAAGTGCATTAATTTTATATATTATAATATAACTTAATGTTCATTCATACTACGATGGAGAAATAGAAAAAAAGACGAGTGTATTTTGATAGTGAATTTGTATATGTTACCTTCAATCAAGATTTAAATGTGTTTCGGATGTAAATTAAAATCCAACACTGAAGAACAAAATATTCACGACGTTTAGATCTACTTAATCACCAAAATATTTTATTGAATCACTAAGAAAATTATCTAAAAAAATCATTTTTATGTCGTAGGAATGTGTAAAACTCAGCTACGGAGGTAGGAAACTTATAATTTCAAATTCATAGTATAGTTTTGAATGAAATATAGTTTATTTCAATTTTGATAGTTAGTTTTAAATTTATTATGATTTAAATTCAAAATTCATACATCAAATTGTAAATAATTCATTTTATATTTTTTCTTTGATATTTTAATATTGTGAAATAAAAATAAATGAATTTAGGTGAATGTAACTAGAAAATCAATTTGAAACAAATTGATTTTTATGGTAATTTTCATAGAATGTCCATTTAAAAAAGTATTAAGACGTCCTATTTTGAAAATATATTTTCATTTGATAATAATCTATAAAAAAAATGATGAAATGTTTAAATTTAAAATAAAATCGAGAATGAAAGTTTCAATTGATTAGAACCGAGAATAAGATTCTCAATTAGTTGGAATCGAGAATGAGATATTCGACTGTATGTGCTTATATTGAGGAATTTTCAAGTTTAAAATGTTTTTGAGCACTATGTAATAGAACATGGGATGCAATTAGGATGGTAACCGTGGGACAGTGTACATGCATGTTTACTACTTTCAATATGTTATTGTATACTTATAATTCTAGAATACATGAGAAGATCATCATACTTGCAAATTTATTTTAATTTATTTCAAATGAATTTTGAAAGATATATATTATTATTTTTATTATTTATTGAAAGAATAATGAATTCCTATACAATTAATCAATAGCTTTTTCCAAAAGAAACTAATTAATTTACAATAATAGGGATTTAATATTCTCTCCAATAGTATGAGAAACCATTTGAGAATACCATTGTACCTACAATTCAAAAAATTATTATTTTATTTTTATTGGAAAATAGCAAATTGTAATGTAAAAATGGTTTGTAGATTACTAGATTGATTGAAAACATATGCATAACACAGAAGTACGATGAAACTGTCTTATCAAATGATCATTTACAATCTATAGTAATCACACGATTGATCTCCGTTAAGGATCAACAGTCAACCTGAGTCAAAAAACACGGTCAACCTAAATTGTTAGACCAATCATAAAATCAAGAATTAAAAGTGAGTTCTATAGTGGTTAAGTACTAAAGCATCGATATACAGATCGATATTTTTGTATTAATCATGTACCTCGTCATTCTTATCAAATATATCACCGGGATTGATATTCTTATGATATATTTATGTTTCTTTTATTTTATTATGAGATGGAAAATATTTTCTTAATGTTTTATTAAATATTAGTTTGTTTCAAGTGTTATTCATTTTTGTTTACTTATTTATAAACTTGCATTATTTATAATAGATTAATTTATTTTTCCATTCATATTAATTTGAAATTTGAGTTTGCTATTGAGTAACTTCCTTGTTATACACTCTACCGACAAAACATTATAGATGTCCCAATTATCAATATACATATTCTTGATAAAAAAATATTATATAGAAGAATCACATGATCAAGATGATGCATGCTATTTCTGCTATATGTGAGTTGAGATTAAAGTCTAGTGGAATTATTTTTGTAGTTTTGGACTTCTTTGTATATATAAACATCTTATGTGTTGTGTCTTCTTGTGTGTATATGTTCAAAAAGTGAGAGTTAGTATTTATGACGTAGATAACTATCGACTAATGTGGGATGTGCAGTTGATGTATGTACATTTTTTTTATTGTAATTATAATTATGTTTTTTTTTTAATGATATATATTCATTATGATATGGTGGTTGAGATACAATGGATATATGGATTTTGATTTTACAAGTATATTTCTACAGGTGAAAATTTTTTATAAGTCCAATTTTTAAGGGAAACTTTGTCGATATTATTTAGAAAAAAATCCATATCGTATTTAAGCTTTGAAGATTTTGATTTTAATTTTTTTTTTCACTTTACCCTCGAAATTTGAGAAAATTTAGATTTTAAATCGAGAGTATGATAGATGACATCCAGGAGATATAAAATAGTTGTCACTTGTAGATGTCCCTTGAATGCGACCATTTAAAAATCCCCTTATACATTTTTTTTTGAATATTAAAGACACCCCTATATTTTTAAAATGATGACACAATTACTGACTTCGATATTTTCTTATATATTGACTAATAATAATATCCCAATGCTGTCATCTTCAACCTCCAATCGAAATCCCTTGATTTTTCTTCAAAAAATGTCATCTTCAAGATTTTCAACTTCTATAGTAAAATATTCTTAATGTATTCAATCCATCATTTTCAACCTCATTTTATCTTATTGTTATCCAAAATTCCATCATATAACTTGTTCAAAAATCTTATCTTATCTAATTATCAAGGTTTGAATCTTAAGGTTGATGATGAAGGTTAAATAAATAAATTTATCCAAGAAGTTAATGATGCCTGATTGTAGGAATTGTAGGAGGAAAATCAAGGGCTTTTGACTACAGGTTAACGATGATAGTATTTAAGTCATTTTACATTGATTTGTTAAAATAGACTAAGGTCAAGGGAATATGTCATAAAAAGCGTAAGGGTAATTCAAATATTCACTAAAATGTGGAGGCATGCATCCAAAATCCAAAGAGGACTGATAATCTGACTTAGGCACATGGCAACTCAATCAACTAACCTGACGTGACAGGCTCGGGAACCGTAGTCGTAATATAGAACTATGGTTCCCCATAAAAAGTTTTGTAACGATTTCTAAGCTTGGCATGTCAGGTAAGTTGATTGAGTATGTCACGTGTCTAAGTCAGATTATCACAACTCAAATCCAAATTACCCAAAATGGAAAGAAAATGCCTGATTTATGCACACCCTTCAGGTTTTGTTTAATACTAGAAATACCCTTGATTTTTTAATTGATGGCATACCCCTTGACCTAGATCTCCCCTGAAAGAGTAGAGTAAAATGCCTAAACACCCTCACCTTCAACTTCGAGTAAAAAACCACTTGATTTTCTCCCCAAAACTATTCATCTTCAACCTTAAGGTAAAGTTTTTTACTCTCAATCTTCATCCTTCAAACTTGCATAACAATGTAGGATTTTTGGAGAATTAGAGTGACAGATTTTCCTAAATTAGTTACCCTTAACATGTTGCCCAATCTACCTAAAAATTCTACTTACATCAACCTACAAATAAAAAGAATGAGATAAAAATTTTGGAAAGAAGAAAACAGTTGATTTTGGATAGAAAATTCAAGAGTTTTCTAAGGCGAAATCGAAACTATGGATCAAAGACGAGGATTAATAGGTTAAAAATAATTTCTTGTAAAGGTTTAAGAGGTAAAAGATGATGGATTTTGAGGGAGAAAAACCAAGGATTTTTAGGGTTAAAGACTTTGAAGATGACAGATTTTTGGGAAAAAAATTAAGGGGTTTTGGCTAGAGGTTATAAAAGACAATGGCATTTCAGTCATTTTAAGTTAGCCTCTCGTTTAAAACCTAGGTCAAGGGGGCATGTCAACAGTTTGAAAATGTAGGGGGGTATTTCAAATATTAAGCGAATCTAAGTTGGTGGGTCCCAACAATTCTCACACCCCACCGTTAGTCCGTTACCTGTCCTTCCAGCCTAGCAAAAGCATCGTGAGAGAATCTATGAACGGCTCATAAGCGTTGGATTCCAGATGCGTAACCGTTAACGTTTGAATTTTTCAAAGTTTTCAAAGCCACCCATCAAAATATAACCGTTAGGCGGCTTTCTCTATGTTCCAAAAGCTCACTATTGAAATAAAAAGACAGGGAAGAGAAAACAAAGCAACAAAAACAGGAGGAGAGGAGAAGCTCATTCTCCATTCTCACATTCTCTCTTTCTTTCTTCAAAATTCAGAATTTTTTCTACTGTTTTGTTTTTCTTCTTCAAATTCTTCACTGAAAAGCTTAGTTTCTTTTCTTTTCTTTCTTTTTTTCCTCCAAAACTTCACCAATCATGACTGTTGAAGTTAAATCTGAAGAAACCCAGATGACTGGAGTTTCTATTGTTGAGCCCATCAAAGCTTTCGAGAAGACGGATGACGTCGATGTAGCTGTCGTTTCTGTAGAGAACTCTGAAGAGAGGAAAGAAGAAAAACCCAAAACAGAAGAAGCAGAGGAGAAGAAGAGAAGTGAAGCTGAAGCTGTAGATGCATCGCCTTCTCCTGTCGTTGAGAAGAGTTCATCTTTCAAAGAAGAGAACAATGTTGGCTCTGATTTGAAAGATTATGAGAAGAAGGCCTTGAACGATCTGAAACTAAAGATTGAAGAGGCGATTCTCGCAAACAAGATCTTCGAGGAGAAAGAGAAAGAGAAGCTCCTAAAAGAAGAGGAAAAAGAAAAGGAAGAACAAACAAAAGAAGGCGGTGAAGAAACAGAGAAATCGTCCCCCGAAGTAGAGGAAAAGGAGAAACCCAATGAAGAAGACAAGGAAGAGAAGAAACCCAATGAAGGGGAAAAAGAAAAGGAAGAACAAACAAAAGAAGGTGGTGAAGAAACAGAGAAATCGTCCCCCGAAGTAGAGGAAAAGGAGAAACCCAATGAAGAAATTGATGAAAAATCGGGCAAAATCATTGACACGGATATCTCCCTTTGGGGTGTACCCCTTTTGCCTAGTAAAGGCAAACAGGGCATTGATGTCATCCTCTTGAAGTTCTTGAGAGCTAGGGAGTTCAAGGTCAATGAGGCGTTCGAAATGTTGGTGAACACCCTTAGATGGAGGAAAGAATTCAAGATCGATTCGATCTTGGATGAAGATTTAGGTTCCGAACTCAGTTCAGTGGCTTATATGGATGGTGTCGATTGTGAAGGACACCCCATTTGTTACAACATCTATGGGGTTTTCGAGAACGAGGAGCTTTACCAAAAGACTTTTGGGACTGAAGAGAAGCGGCAGCAATTCTTGAGGTGGAGGTTTCAATTGATGGAGAAGGGAATCCAAAAGATTGATTTCAAGCCAGGTTGTGTCTCTTCATTGCTCCAAATCAATGATCTCAAGAACTCTCCCGGACCATCGAAGAAGGAACTTAGGATCGCAACCAAGCAAGCTGTTGCGCTTCTTCAAGACAATTACCCCGAATTGGTCGCAAGAAATGTAAGAACTTTTGCCGATTCAATGCAAGTTTGTTTCTATTTTTCAAACTTTTCAGCTTTCAGGAGTGATCTATAAAATCAAATCAGAATTTACTAAAAAGTTTTATACTAAAATCCTTAAAAGAGAAATATTAGCTTTCATCCCAAGAAATATAAGAACTTTTATCAATTCGATGTGGGTTTCCTTCTATTTAACAAGCTTTTCATTTTTCATCAGGGATCCTATGATCGAACATTAGAATTTACAGATTTTTTTTCAAGACTAAACATCCTTCAAGAGAATTCTCAGATTTGGAATTAAATAGTTTCTATTGGATTAATTGTTTTAGTATCTAAATATTAACTTTTTTTGGAAGATCTGATCATAGGATGCTTTAGATTTTTTGTTTGTTTATTTATTTATTTTTTCTAGTCAGAAGATCTAAAACTTCTCCTCAGAAGTGAAATTGATGGGGTTACTGTGTTTTGCTTGTAGATCTTCATCAATGTTCCTTTTTGGTACTATGCCTTCAGTGCTCTTTTATCTCCTTTCTTAACCCAAAGGACCAAGAGCAAGTTTGTCTTCGCTCGCCCTTCCAAGGTCACCGAAACTCTTCTCAAGTAAGTAAAATCTTTCTTACGAAATTCATTGAGGATTCTAGTCCCCAATGATCCTAACTCGATAATTCATGACAGGTACATTCCTGTCCACGTAATCCCCATCCGGTATGGTGGCCTTAAAAGGGAGAATGATTTTGAATTCTCAGTTGAAGAATGTTGTGCTTCAGAGCTTTTTGTCAAGGCTGGATTAACTGAAACCGTTGAAATCCCTGCACCCGAGGTATGGTACCCCACACCCATCAAGAGAGAAATTTCGAACAAGTAGATTTAGGAATTCTTATCATATCTAATGAAGTTAGGGTTTTTCTTTTAATCCACTTGTGTAAAATATTTCAATCCAATGATTGAAATTAGATTAGATTTTTTTATTCTTTCAATTAAAACAATGACATTTTGGTAATTTAAATGATACAACGGTAGTTTGGATGTTCAGAGTGTAGACCGTCAACTGGACAAACATTGGTATGACGGTTTGACTGGGTCAACGAAAGTCTAGGGTGTAGACCTTATCTTGCATTTCTCAGGACGTGTTACTAAAATACCCAATTTTTTATGTTATATTAACAGGTTGGAACAACTCTCCTTTGGGATCTGACTGTTTTGGGCTGGGAGGTGAACTACAAGGAGGAATTCGTCCCTAGTGATGAGGGGTCTTACACGATCATCGTTCAAAAAGGGAAGAAGATTGGTTGGAATGAAGAGCCAATCCGCAACTCGTTCACCAATAAGGAGCCTGGGAAGGTTGTACTCACAATTGTGAATGGATCATTCAAGAAGAAGCGAGTGCTGTACCGATATAAAACCAAGAAAAGCTCCTCTTAAGGGAATAACTATATATGAAGTTCAATTGATTTGTTTGTTCAAAATCTATTCTTTCAATTTCAAAGGGTTGTGGGCTGCTCTGGTAGGAAAGAACATTAATTCTTTTAGCAGGATGTTGGTATTTATTCTTTGTTTGACTTCTTTTATTTGAAGCTTTGAAGTTTGTTTTCAATTACATTGTATTTTTAAGTAGAATTATTGATGTAAGGAATTTTTATATTTATTTATTTAATTATTTCCAAATACTTTGTGGTTTGCCTCAATCATTCAAAAAGCACCTTCACCAATTCATGGTTGCTCGAAGTTTTTTGGAGCCTAGAAAAAACTGCTGGAAATGGCCAAGTGAAACGCGATTTTTTTTCGGGATTCTTTTTTTTTACAGGGTTCTAACAAACTTTCATTGACCATTTGAAGTCATTTGCTTAGGCTTTGTTTGGATTGAGAGAAATGGAGAGAAGAGAAGAGAAAATAAATGAGTTTCTATCCATTTCTCCTGTTTGGATTGTTAAGGGGGGGGGCTGAGAAGAGAAAAGAATTGGAGAGAAAAAAAAAAGATGAGTTTTCTCTCCAAAAGTGGGAGAGAAGAGGAGATAAATGGAGAGAAACCCTTACAATTTGGATATTAAGGCCTCAAATAGTGGTAAGGCTCGAGGATTGGATGGTTTACCTGTTTGTTTCATAAGGAGTGCGATGAACTTATGCATGTATCTCACGAATTCCGTGAAATAGCTGTGAGGGTAAATGATCCAAAGACTTGTAGATCTCATTCCAAGAAAAAGTCATAGTTAAAGGAATATAGGGCATAGCTCATTGCATAGTGTGCCACACAACACTCCCATGTATTTTTTCTTCCTCTTCCTCTGCATTTTTTCCCAAATTTCTGATGATGCAAGCTGCATTATTTTAAGTTTTGATTACAATTTATTTGTTACAAAAAATTTCTCATTGATCATCTTTTGAACCATTCCCTAATTTATAGGAACAAAGATAAGGTTATCATTATTTTAAGTGCTTTCTGGTATAATTGCAGGGTCTTTCTCGGCTGCCCAAGTCTGTATAGCGTCTTGTGTCGATTTCTATTCCAGTATTGAGATGACATAAACTCATTTAAGGCTGTCCAAAAGCCTGGGGAGTTTGTGATCACACAAACTCATTTAACATTATTAAAATCATTAAAATAATTGCCCTTCCCACTGAATTGTCCATCTTCTTTTATATTTTCCATAAACGAAAGCATGTTAGTATTGGCTATCCATTATTTTATTTTCTTTACCAGATGCAGTCATCTCCCCTTCTAACTTTGGTTGAAAATGGAATTTGCAAGCTTTGGCAGAAAAAAAAAAAAAAAAAAGCAACCTAGTGTGTCAGTGGGTTAGAGACATGGAAAATGAGATTTTCTCGTTGGGAGCCAGCCCCTTTTCATGGTTAAATTTTCATCAATAATCATGTACACACGATGTATGCAAATTTTGTGTTTTTCTATCAATTACAGGGTGTAAAAACACCCAACAAATCATTTAATAATCTTTTACCATTTTTTATTTGGTATTTTCTTGAAATTTATGGATTATATTTAGAAGAATTTCTCATGTGGCAATTCTTCACCCACAATGAAAACTGTTTGAATCGAGTAACAACTGTTTGATTGGTTTGCAATAATTAAAACCATGGTCCCAAAGGGATTCCACATGGGAATACATGCTCATGTGTGAGGCTTAAATACAAAGACCAGCCTACATTTTTATTATAAATCCAGAATAACAATTTTTATATTATAAAATTCAGAAAAAAACGACAGCTATAAATAGTCGTATTTTGGAACTAGTTATTTTTTAACGACAGTCGTTTTTCTCAACTGCCAAACACAGTCATTTTTTTTGACATTTTTGGTCCGTCGCAACTTAAAACTGACTCCTTTTAAAATGGCTGCTCTTGCGACAGTTTGAGCAGTCATTTTTTGGCAAAATGATTGTCATGGGCAGTTGTTTTTGGCATCAAATGACGTAGTGAACCCCATTTGTGCCTTAAGTGCATCTGAAGAGGTCGCATAAGTGCTTCAAAAAGTAAGGAGTATCATGAATTTGAGTAGCAATCTCAGGGAATATGATCACCCTTAACCCCGCAATATCATTTATCTCAGTTGCCACCACCTCAAACTCTACGGTTGTTGGAGGATGATCATGTATTGCTTCGTACTCCTCTCCACTATCTGAGGGTACTTGAGGTCTCACCTCATTAAAACTGCTTGAAGAACTATCCTCAAGAGGAGTGACCTTCTTGTTTTTTACCCTTACCAGAAAACTCTTCTCTCAAAGCTTTGAAGATATTAAATCGGCCCATCTGAGGAGAAAAGAAAGCATGATAAGTGTTAAAAGCTAACCAAGATTCATATCCAAAAATCAAAAAATAAATCAAAAATTTTTCAAAATACCAAAATCCTATGCCTTAGCCAATTCATACCCCAAGCCATTTGCTCCAAATCCATAGCCACCCCGTTGAAGTATTTTGCCAAACACGTGGTGTGCTCGATATGAAATAACCATCCCAAGAGAATAAAAATCTCATCTAAGTGTTCCAAATCCCTACCTTAGCCTATCCAATAACCTATCCCCAAACCTCATCATTTTTTCAATCCATTTCATTGAGGTATTTCGTCAAACACATGGAGTGTCGAAATGAAATAGCCTCTCCAAAGTCATTAAATCATCTTCCAACCCATCATAATCCATCAACTGTCGAAATCCAAATCAATTTCAAAAAAATTCAATCCAACTCAAAAACACCAAATGTCCATGCCAATTGACCTAATTAAAACTCCAATCTCATGAATTCAAGGAATTAAATGACAAATTGAAGAAATTCGAAGATACCATGTACCTTATAAAGAAATTTGAGGTCCAAAGGCAAAGAATCAGATCAATTCGATCGCAAGTGATTGCGAACTTTCAAATCATCGTGAATCGGACGTGGCAAACAAAATCGGACTGAGGCTACTAACCACGAGTCAAGTACACACAATGGGTCAAGTACGAAAGCAAAAGTTCAAAAATCTATGGGTCGAAGTCCAGACAAGCTAAAGAGCAAATGAATTTGGTTTGCAAACAAATGAGCAAATGAGGGTGCAGTTCAATTTTAAAATAAATTGAAAAAGTTCTGGTGTGGAGATGACCCACGACCAAGAATTCAGCATGGCCGTACTTCACCAACGTAAAAAAAAAATTCAAAAAATTTAGAAAAATAGAAATAAATAAATTATCAAGATTAAAATTCAAAAAGAGCAAAAAAAGGGAAAAAAAAAACTCATAAAAAATTCATAAAAAAGAGTAAAAAGCTTAGAAAAGTCATAAAAATATATAAAGAGAATTTGTTTAATGAAGGGACATGCATCTTAAGGAGGAAAAATATCCCAGAAAGTTATTTCGGAGCACACAAAGGACAAAAGAACAATATAATCAAAAGCGAGAAATTTCTGAAGATGAATCGAGCATCATCTTGCCCACCTAAGATGTGACATAGTGGTAAGAGCTTGAGGGCCCCTAGGGGGTTCAAACCCAGGCCATCTTTTCAAAAATAAGATTCAAGTAAAATTGTATTCACCTTATAATTTATTTATGGATGTTCAATCATCGAAAAATACCTAAGTTAAATCCGGTCTTGGAAAGTTTTATTAACTTCAAATGCAAAGTCAACTTTTACCAAAGTGAACACATATTGAAATTTTTACTTTCAAATCATTTATTTTATCAAACAATTTCAAGAGCCCTCCATTGTGTCACGAAACTTGTTCTTTTCTAAAATTTCGAATGCCATACATCGAGTCAAGAAGCCTATAATTTTATATATAATCCCTATCAGACCTAGAACTTGGAAGAATTGACTTTTTATTTTAATAGATTCAATCTGAGTTCACTAAAGTAAGATGCAAACAAGTAAGTAGGCTCGAATTCGACAAGACAAAAAGGAGTTTGAGTCTACGTTTTTGTAATTCGTTACACTCGATTCTCACAAAGAATAGTAGTTGTAGACACCCCATTTTTGCCTAGGCCAAGTCCAAGAGCACCAAAAACCTTTTAAGAAAGGGCTTGACTCAAATGTATTTCAAGAGGATTCAAAAACCCAAGTTTCAAGTAGCCATAAAGCCTGAATGCCATTTTTTAGACTTTGAAATTAAGCCTGGCCGTACCTCACCCTTGGCCAAGCTTAACTTTAAGCCTAGTCATACATCAACCTTGGCCAAGTTTATTTTTTGTCTAGCCAGGAGTAATTTTTACTTGGTCCAAGGGTGACTCACAGTCAGGCTTAGTTTTATTCAAGCCTTGGTTCAGCCAAATCCAATTTTATTAGATGATTACAAGCCTATGTGAACTCGAATTTTATTAGGGATAAATATCCTTTAAACCCCCTCCTTAAATGAATTTTCCCCTAAGAAATCCTTCTATTTTACTCTTTTACCCTTCTTTCATCTCGTCAATAATCCTACCACTTAGGTTTTTTTTTTTTTTGTAATTCTCATATTCTTCCAACAAACACCCTTGGTCAAATTAGTCCCACATGAGTGTAATTACTACCCTAACCCCATCTTATTTTTATCAGAGATAGGTAGATTATCTTTGTGCGCCCCCTACCCCCAAGCTTATCCTCAATCCTAGAAGGTTCAATGTAAATTAACCAAGTTCAAGAGGTTTTGACAATTTTTTCCAATCATAGAATTCTCTAAAACTTACGAGCAAAGACTTTCTCAGCTCTAGGTTGTTAAAGAGTTAGTTAGGCTAGATGACCTCAATGTCCAAAATCCAAATCCATATTTACATGTTATCTAATTTAATTCCTTCTTGATTGACTTAAAACTAATGACGTAGGACTTTTCTACCTCCCTTAAAGAATTCTCTAGAAATTATAACTTTTTACAATCCAATCTTCTTGATCATCATGTTTTGTGAGACCTATAGATGAGAGAAAGACCATCAAAGCCAATGAGAGGAAAGGTAATTTGAAATTTTTATAGAGGTTTTGTTGAGAATATTGAAAACCTTAGGATTTATGACAAGTTTATCCCAAGAATCTCCTAAAACCCTATAAAAAAGACTCTCATCCAAAACAAATGGAGAAAGAGCTCAAGTGATACAAAATTTTATCCAAATCTATCTTCAAAGCCCTTTAACCTATTAAAACTATGTCCAAATCCTTTCCCAAACACCTAAGAAGTTATAACAAAAAACAAAGACCAAGGTGGGGTTTAGTTGTGATTTTTTAGGTATTTCCTATATAATCTCTTTCTCAACCTCCCTCTTTTATCTATTCTCATTTTTTACATTTAAGTAAGGCCGCTTTCATGCTATCTTAGCTTGTAGCAATGTAGATCTTAGTTTGCTTTAATGAAGCTTGGAGGTAGAGAGTAAAACCTCTTAAAGGTAATCTCATCCTATAAGCTCTATAATAGCATTAAAGTAATTGATCTTTTTTATTTATTTACTTTTCTAGCAAGCTTTAAATTCCTAGATCAGGTTGTCTTTACTTTCCTTGCAAATTTAAGTTCCTAGAATAAAGATTTTCCTATTTTCTTTCCTAATGGTTTAAGAGCTAGAGAATAATCCCTTCTTAGAAGTAATCTTCTCTTTCTAAGTCCATTACATGCATACATTATGTGCATACACATCATAATATTTTTTTCTCTAAAATAGCTAAAGGTCAAAGGTGGGGATCTACCTAGATCTACACCTAACTCTCTAAGCTAACAAAAAATAATCTCAAAGATGACACTTCTCATACATAAGGTCCCTAGTCTTTACATGGTGGAGTCCAACTTATGGACACCTCATACAAGCTAAAACCAACAATAAAATGCTCGTAAGTGAGTACATAACCATCTAAAAGAACCTTGGAATCCTAGAAGGTGAAATCCATATGGACTCCTACTAAAATCCTGAGCTCATAAAAATTTTAAGCAGCACCTTCTTTCATTTTTAGCTTGCTCATTGTCTTAATTTGTTCATTTTTTTAAATTAGACTATAATCGATTTTTCTTAATTCCTCTCCATAACTCCCTCTACTTTCAAAAATAAAAAAGAGTCTTCTAATCTTTACCTATGATCGTATATTAGTAACCATCTTAGGATGGGATGGACAAGTGCCTAACACCTTCATTGTCCCTCAATCGAACCTCTTTACCTTAGATTATTTAGGTAGACATTTTCTCCTTATCTTTGGATATGTAAAGCACTACAAATAAAAAATATATAATTTTAAAAAATCTTTTATAGTATTCATTCATACTTTACTTGAATGGTGGCGACTCCTAAACCCATGTAGATGAGTTCAAACATTTACAAATGTTACGAAGCCCACGTATCTACAGAGGTCAAGTACTTAGTGGTTAGAGAGAGAGAGTCATGAAATAATTAGTGTCAATTGAGAATATCAGTACTACTCAAATGATAGTAAATCCATTGACAAAGAGGTTATCAACAAAAGCTTACAACATGTTATGAAGATGGGTCTTTGGAGAAATCTCTTATGTATCTGTAGTAGGTTGTTTCGAAGTAATTATGTAATTGACATTAACATTAGTACTAAATAAATTTTATTTCTACTTATTTTCTATTTCCATTTATGTTATGATCATATTTTATTTTGGTTTTAAGTAATATAAGAAATGTCTTGATAAGACAAATTACAAAGGCACAATTAAAAATTATATTAGAAAGGGTTTTAATGGTATGGTACATGGAAAGATGTATGGTATAGATGAAATACAACCACCATGGCTCATATTAGTATACAATTGAAATATAGTATTATAATATTTAATTGAATATTGGGATTATTGACAAGATTTCAAAATTCGTGGTCACATGTAAAAATGTTTTGGTTATAGAATCCTAAATTAAATCTTTTTCTAAAGTAAATTTTTTTGTAAAAGAAAATTTTATTTTAACACAATCAATCTAATGGATCAAGTGGGAGAATGTTAGAACATAATAATCGTGTGGCCAATTGACCTTCATGTTTTGAGTTTTTAACTTACACAAGAATTCTATCAATTAAAAAAAAATCAATAATTAATGATATCTCCAAATATATTAGAAATAAGAGTACTTTTTAAGTCTTAAAAGGAAACCTTGATGGATAGGAATCATATTAAAAGATGATCTATATGTCATTTATTCACATCTATTTAAGTGAATCAGCACCCCATAATAGACAAGCAAAAAACGTGAATACAAAGAAGAGATATAGTATTTTGAATCATGGTGATTTTCATCAATCACTAAAGCCCTACGTCGAATCAATATAAAAAAGGAAGAGAAGATGATCCTGAAAATTAGAGAATGATCGAGGATTTACGCACATCGGATCATAAGCACATGGATTGAGAAAAGGACACCTCCAGCATATGGTTTATCGATTTAACTTATGACACAAAGTAAGTACCTTAACCTTTAATCTTTAAAAACATGAATAGGTTTCTTGAGATATGTACATGATTTTTTATTTTGGAAAATTATAGACTAATAGTTATGTGGATAAAGATTTATTATGAATTAAATCTCACACTGACAAAAACACCTCTTTGGACCCAAGAAATGATCTCCACCCTTCGATCGATTCCTCTGTACAATAATACCATTGTACACGAATATACACTTTTTTCTACCATCAGATTCGATTTTCTCCACTTTAGCTATGTATGAGGATTTCGATGGGTCTGGAGATCTCATGAGCATAGTTACAAAGTCGAAGTATGGGTTTAAAATGGCAAGGAAAACTTCAAAAAAAAAAAAAAAAACGTTCAAAACGGGAAAAAAAATTATAAAAATATATATGAAAAGTTATGAAATATATATATATATATATCTAATGAAAATTCATAAAATCAAGCTATTATCATCAAATCCCATATATTTACATATATGAATTACAAAATTCTATTATGTATCAAATCCCACATTTCAAGAATGTTTACATTTTTGGTCATGTGAAAAAAATGAGATAAAAAGGGGAAAAAAACGACAAATTTTGTTAGGAATTAAAAAGTCACATTTTTTTATTGGTTTAATCATCAGGGATGCAAGTCACGTTTTAAATGCATTTTTTTTCAAAAAAAAACATCGATTTTTGTTACTATGTTCATGAGAACACAGTTGTTGGCTGTGATAAAAAATGGTGTGTAGATTAAGGGGATACAACGCCCATATGTCACGGTCGTATTCTTTCGAAGCGAAGTCGTGCGGCGCAAGGGGATCAAATCCACTTGCAAGCCTGTAAAATGATCGTACTCTAGGTGACAGATGTTATAGCCGTCACACTGTGGCACAAGGGAGAATTGTGTAGTTAAATTGGTTAGATTCCTTACCTTTAGTGATTTTATTAGTGCCTTTAATGGCATAGGAGTCTAGGGTTTATGTTGGTATTAAAGCTTTCTTGGAGAGAGAGAGAAACTTATGGTAATCTCGATCACTATTTTGCGGTTTATGAAATTAAATGATTTTTTTGGTTTTATTTCTTTGGGATTACTTATTGAGAAAATTACTTAAAAAACCTGGTCGAGGGGCTTCTTTCTAATTAGTCCCTAAGTTTTTTTGGTGATCTCTTAATAGTCCATTTATTAATTTTTCTTTTCTTATAGACCTCTCTCATGTTGTAAAGTTTTTGAAATACTAGAACTACTATTTTTCTTATCTTCTTTACATAATTAGGTTTTTCAACAACAATTATGATCATTTTCGAAGATTTCTTATCGTGAACAACGAATGAAGAATGATATATTTTTAATTTTGAATATTTAGATTTTCTTATTTATTTCAACAATTTATAAACAAAAAAAAAGTAACAAAAAAGTTAAAATTCTAAAATTTTAGATTTGAGTGTCCATTTTGAAATTATGATATATGCATTTTAAATATTTTAAGAAGATTTTCCCAGTATAGAAATTGAAAATACAAATAAATAAAAAAAGAAAATATGGATCACATTCATCATGTCATGTTCACCATTTTTTTTATTTATTATCGAACTCAGCACTTATTGTTGAGATCATCGCTTTTTATTGTGAAGTTCAATATTTTATTGTTGAGCTAATCATTTAGTGTCAAGTTCATCACTTTTTATTCTTGAGTTCAACATTTTTATTGTCTAACTCATCATTTTTTATTATCAAGTCCAACGGTAATTAATCATGATTTAAAAGCGTTGAATTCATCGATATTTATTATTGAACTCATCGATTATTCATCCTTCACTCTCAAAATCTTGTTTTCTTCAACATTAAATCTAAAGAACAAGATAGGATTTTTTAAGGAGGTTGAAGATAATGGATTTTGATAAGAAAACGAAAAAAATCATTGATATATTCTCAAAAAATTTTCCAATTTTCGAAACATTCCTGAATTTATCTAAATTAATTGAAATGAGCCCTCACGGAATAAATACCGGATCCAAATTTTGATACTATGGTGACAAGGCTCTCTCATTTGGTAATCTATCTGATCATTTTCTGATCAACCATATTTTGATCTGACCATTCAATGAATCATACATTGGAAAAGAATGAATCTTGACCATTCAATGGTAGATGGTGATGCAGTTTATTTAATGAAGCATATCCCAAAATTGGACCAATCGGACTATTCAGACCATTAGATGTATAGTTAAATAATGAAAAGCGATGTTTGCAAAAGTTCGCATCCTTGATCACACAATCAATCACAAAACTCTTGGCTTCTCCTTGAACACTAAAACCATCCAAAATAAAATTTTCAAATCTCATGATTTGGTCTGTATTAGTTGATCAGAAATTTTTCAATCCGTATTATTAGGTCCGTGGTCCACTCAGTTAGCTTACCTACACGTATTGACAACACAGTCAACCTTTTCTTGTACATCAAGGTTTTTCTTTCTTCTCTTTAAAGGACTACATTGTTTTTTTTTTTTTTTCTTTTAACCGAGTGTCCAGCCAGTTTGCACGCACCACAACTAATCTCGGGGAGTACTATCACAATAACCCACCATCATAGTCCCTCAGTTAAATCATGAGAAAAATCCAAAAGAAAATTTGAAGTCGTGACGTGCGCCTAACCCATACTTCACGTGCTCACCCTTACCACTGAGGCAACCCATGGGTGGGTTAAAAGACTACATTGTTTAGTCCCACAACAGCCAAAAGCAAAACTTCTACTTCTTTATAATATGGGTTTTGAGTCCTTTTGATCTTCGAGCTTGTAACCCGAGTGGGGGAATTAAGGTGATTGGATTATGAGCTAGTTGACTATGTCTATGGCCAAAGCTAGAGTCAAACAGTTTGACTTTTTTTATCACCACCATTGGATCTTTTGGCATTTATCTATGGCGGTCATTGATGCATATGTGGGTTACCTTTATGGCTAAATCAAGCTAAGGGTTAGGTAAGATTTGTGTGTGGCGGTGGGGCACATTATCAAAGCAGGACACTCTTGAAACAAAAGTGCCACTGACTTCATGGTTTTAAAACTCGTCTTCAACCACGTTATGAATGTTCACAGTGTCACAACATTAGGGCTGCAACTGTTAAAATAAATGTTAATTAATATTTATTTAGAATTGATTCAAATAAAATTAATCTAATTTACTTTAAAAAATTATTTTATGATTGATGTATTTTTTTGTTAAATTAAAAGTAAGTATTTTTTTTTTTTAGAATATTTCTATTGGTTGATATCTTTTCACATGAATTGAAAATTGTAAAAATACTTTTTGACTTTTTTTTTTAAAAATAATTTGTAAATCTCACATTATATTTTAAATTTTTTAAAAGAATTTTTAAATCTATAAATAAGAATTTATTCTCAACTCTTTATTCAATTCAAAGACTTTCTCCTTGAGAGCTCCGAATGACTTTTAACTATATGAAAATTTTAATAATTATTTTTTATTTTATATATATATATATAAAAGAAAGAAGAGAGAGAGAGAAAAAAAATTCAAAGAGGAGGGGCGACGTCCAAATTTTGCTAGGCTCCAAAACCGAACCAAAAGGTGTCAAAGGGGCCTATAAGATGCTTAACGGACTCTCTAATCCGAATAAGTGCCTAGTGATTCCAATGGGTTTAATACTTATTGAGTTTCTCAATCCATTTACGAATGGATGTGATTTTTGAAATTGTTCTCTATTTATATAAATCAATTCTGTTAAAACAATATACAATAATAAATGTAATTTTAATTCTAAGTTTCTACAAAAATGGCATTCGTGTATCCGAGATACTATATAACATATTTTCTCAAAATAATGCAAATTTTGAGGAAATATACAACTATGATAAAACTGGACTCTGTTGTATCTTGAAGATAAGTTCTTCGCCAACAACACATCTGCATCTTTATGTTCAATCAAAGTGGGGGCGTCTGTTGTCTATAAGACAATGTAAATTACTACGTGTCTCAGAGCAATTTCTTTTTTATTTTCAAATTATTTTTCTCAACAACACCTTTGGTGGGGATGAACCTGCTAACTTACTAATGGTAAGTGCTTATATAAACAAAAGTGCTATTAAAATTTACACATAAAATGATAAGCAAATTTAGAAAAGATGAAGAAAATGATGATTAACTAAAAATATCATCTTAATTCATTTATTGTTTGACGTAATTTCTAACAAGACAAACATTTACATTGTATGTCAATATAGATTTACATAAACAAAAGCATTTATATCAAAGTAATTTTTTATTTTATGAAAATAATCACACATTAATTTTGATATGTGTATATAGAGAAACTTTAGTATTCATAACAAATGAATACGAAAGAAACTAAGATATATTAAGGAATTTTTTTTAAATTATTGTCATTAAATTGGGATTCGGACAAATCGGGTTGCTAGAACCCAACCCAATTTGAGTCGGGCATTTATTTTTGTTGCCCGAACCCAAACTAAATCTGCCCAGACCTGACCTAAGGACAGGCTTGGCACGCCCGAGTTGCAGCTCTAGTCAACATTCACATCATCTCACGAGATATATCAGACACTATTATGAAAACTCGGCCAAAGAAACTTGGATTTTGTAGATTTTGATCAACAGAAAAATATTCACATAAAAAATATATATATATGACGGGCATGTCAAAATTATTCATTAATTTTAGTTAGGGTATTGTCCTATGGATTTTGGTGATTTTTGAGATTCACTGCATTTATAAATTGATGACATCACCCATAACAACTGTCATCTATATGAGATTAATGTATCATAATCAAAATATCCTAAATCTTCAATGTCTTGCCAAAATACCTTAAGACTTTGGCGAGAAGATTCAAAGAAAATAGATAAAGATTTACTCTATTAATTGAAAATAATAATTTTGGAGGTTTAAGGAGAAAAAAGGGGAAAAAAACAAAAAAAGATTTTACTCTTAACAAATATTAAAGAGGCGAATGCTTTGGAAAGAGATCGAAGATAAGGATAGTTTGTCATTTTAAACAAGTCTCTCTCTCTCTCTCTCTCAGAGATCACAATTCAAAGGATAAGCGCGTTATTTCACAGAATTTTTCCAAAATTAACCTCATTTCCGCAGCCATTAATAGAGCAGTCATTAGTCGAATTTGGTAATTTCACTATTAAGCGCGTTATTTCACTGAATTTTTCCAAAATTAACCTTATTTCCACAGCCATTAATAGAGCAGTCATTAGTATAATTTGGTAATTTCACTATTTTTTGGGTGACTGGGGATATGAAGATAAACCAAGTGGGGGGGCTCATCACATCTAAAGATCATTTTAAATCTATCAATTATTCATTAATTCATTGATTTTCTAAAACCCCAACAATTCAGTTGGAGGGAAGGGCAAAAGATGAAAAACCTCACACTTCAAAGGGGTCGACCATCGTCGAGCTATATGTTGCAGTTCAACAAGTTTTGATAGTGCGATATGGATTCACCTTTACCTACTAATTAGCAATTACTAACAACTAACGCTGGAAATTACTACTAATGCACCTTGACTTTTTATTCTCCATTTGTTGGGCTGAAGCCGAACCTGATGCGCTTTGAAAAGTGCTAGCTTGTTTGGTTCAAATCCCGCCTTCACTTACTAACCATGGTTTTTAAACTCGTCTGAGACCGAGATATATCGCCCAAGTTAACTCGGTATCAGAGCTGAACGAGACCAACTTACAAAGTCATTTTTTGACCGAGATTTAAGTCAACAGTTCAATTTATTGATTTGTCTCACGAGACATCTCAAACGTATTGAAAAACTTGTCCGAGATGACTCAGTATCGGAGCTGAACGAGATGAGACGAAATACCGAGTTTAAAAACCATGCTACTAACCACTAAACACAAAACACTAAACTGTCTGCTTATTTGAAAAGAGAGATTTTATTGCCACACCAACTTTTGCTAACACCACCCCATTCATATGTAAATCATCAGTAGTAGCACACATCTTGGGGGTAGCATTATTAGAAGTTGGTGTGGCAATAGAAACTCTCTTCCAAACAAAAAGTTGTAGCAGTTTTGGGCCAAATGAATGGTTGGTTGCATGGAAAGAGCCACAACTAAAATTCAAACTGCAATTCTGCTAATTTAAATAAAAGAAGAAATAATACTCTCAAACATTATTCAAGAATGAGAGAATAAAACATACCATATACCGATCATTGGGCTCCCTCATGAGTAGACTCGTCATTGGGTGACTTTCTCAACATCCTACATGTACACAATGTTTTCTAATGCAACAGATTGGATGGCTATTATGATTTTCCGACACGAAGGTTTGGCCCACTAGACCTGAAAAGACCAAACTATTCAATATAAGTAACACACAAACCCTCAGTGAAGACTTGAATCACTCACCCTTATAGTAGAAAATCAGTAATACAAAGACATTATACTTGCTCGACTATGTGACTGAATAAGTAATAAATACCAGTTATGCATTGCTATGACTGGAACCATCTTCTGAGTTGTCTAGAACCTTGCTTTTCACCATCAATTTTGTTAGATCTCGGCTGTGAAAACTTGGATCGATACTGTTCGATCAGCATATCAAGTTTATCCACCACTTCTTGCCCTGAAGCAGATTTTATCTTCTTTATCTTATTTGAACTTTTCTTGTGCTCCGAATCAACCCCGTCTTGTATCTTCCTCTTTTTAAAACCCCTCTCTACTTTAGATTTTAATTCAGGGGTTTCAATGGTCATATTAGCGGCATTGAATGATTTTCCAACATTAGACTTTGTCCCTTCTTTGGAAGCAAACTTGGTCTTTCTTTCTCTTGCTGGAGTACTCTTCAGCTTCTTGGTTGGTGGGCTTTCTTTGTTGGTGCCTCCATTGGATGCCCCAGCTTCCCTTTCATCTACATTACTAGGTTCTGATGCATCAGATGATCTGTTAATGCCTCGGGATTTACGTTTATTCATCTTCTTTTCCCTGTCATTCGGATGAGTATCTGCGGTTTGTGATGTGGTATGTTGTTGCATATCTTCTATACCAACACGGTTTCCCTGCTGAGTTTGCTGCTTAAATTTCCTCAACTTCAATGTTTGGACATTATCAAGAGCAAACTCGACAATTGGGCGATGCTCGGATCCAAACGTTTCTACAAATGACGGTAAACATATAATCAAAAATAAAATAAAGAAATAAACCTAGTTCTTTGTCATAAACAAGAATTGAATGGGAGATTTGTATCACAAACAAGTTCACCAAATATAATTTTAATCCACATTAATTATTAATAGAAACTTATGGGAGCGGCTATTAGCACCCCAACCAAAAATAAGGAAAATAAGTAAATGATCGAAAATAAGTAAAAGTTGGGGTGTTAGGAAAGGATTCTAACTCTTGATCAGTTGAAAAGAATAGGCTTATGCAGTCCGAATGGGAGTTGTATGTGCTTGTCAGATGAGGAAACATCTAATAATTTGCTCTTGCATTGAGCTGTGGCAAATGAGGTGTGGGCTCATTTTCTGTCGATGTTTAGGTTGGATTGCTGTCTTCCAGGTAAAGTTAGAGATGTCTTTGGGGAATGGCTTTACTTGGGGATGAGCTTCCGCATTTCCAAGAAGTTGATTTGGAATCTCATTCCGTTTGCGATTACTTGGGGCATTTTGAAAACAAGAGATGCTAGATTTCTTAAGGGAAAGGTACAATCCACCCAAGAGGTTATTTTATTGGTTCTTCAGTTGTCATTTTTCTGATGCAAGATCTTTAAAGAGTTCAAAGGGGTGTTCTTTGAAGACAGACTTGTTTGGTGGAACAACATTTGTAATATTTCAAAGCCTTGGTTCTTGGGTTTTCTTTTTATTTTTTTCTTGGGTTGCTCCTCTCGACCTTCCCTTTCAATTGTAGTATTTTCCCTTTATCAATCCAAAAAAATAGCTCTCATTTTTTTTTTTTGGTAGATTTCTATTCTTTGGGTTAGGATTTTACATGAGCCTAATCATAATTGTAAACAACTACTGAAATTGTTTGAACCAGTGTAATAATGTTCTGTAATGTTGAGATTATAATTTGAGTTAAACCTTTGTAGTGTTTGAAGTGTGTTTTTTAATCTTTAATAGGGGAATGATGAATAATTTAAGAATTTGAGGTGTAATAAGTAAAAGTTGGGATGCCAATAGCAGCTCTTAAACTCAAATGTCAACATGACATCTATAGATATGCTGTTAATCATCAACTTAATGGGAAACATGTGGAGTTTAATATTTATAGATCGAATTACCAGGATTATTATTAAGAACTCTGAGGGCCACAAGTGCATGCTGATGTTCACTAAACTCAATAAAAGCTACTCCACGCGAATAGTTCTTCGCATTAACCTTTCCTTTCTTAGAATCCTTCAAGAACTTTATCTGGATACATGGTATTAATGTTAACAAAGCAATATTAATGTAAAGATAAATATAGAAAATAGTTAATCATACCTTCACTTTAAAAGGCGCAGCTTACCTGTCGAATCACAGGGTTTTGTTTGCTAGCTCGGGAAAGAACTGCATCCATACAGAGCTTTTTAAGTTCCTTTTCTGTCATTGACTTTGGCAAATTGTATACAATGAGTCTAGTTTTTGAAACATGAAAATTTGGTGATTGAAGCTTATCCGCCTTTTGCTTTTCCAACCTGTAATGGAAATATAGATTATTCACCTGACCGAAGCAACAGAATTTAAAAAATGTTCTAGCAATAATTTTACATACGATTGTGAAACTTTGCAAAGATAATCTTATCATGAGATAGTACAAATTACTTTTGGTGTTCTAGTATTTCGATTGGGAATAAAACAAAAAGTTTTTTTAAGCAAATAAGAAAGTATAATTGACATAGTTGAATGGGGAAATAGGATTCAGATTGCTGACCCCAATATTGGGGATTAAGACAGATGATGACGAGGAAAATAATATTAGCAGGTAGAGAGCATATCATTTGAGATTAGAGTAAATCTCTATTTTTTTGTGATATATGGCATATTGTGATGCAACTGCAGATGTACAGAGGCTGCTCTACCAACTCACACAGTAAACCAGTATCACATTCACACCATATCTGGGGTAGATTTTAAATTAGGAATGGTTTCAATTGGTGTTCAAATGTTAGTAAGTTATTTATGATTAGGAATTGAATTTTTTATGGCTCCTTGAGTACGACTAAGATATGGGACAATACATAAAAGGTATATTTCAGTTGCTATTTTTAGTTTATATTGTTCTGTTAGTAGCAGATAGATTCTACTATTACAGCAACAGTATTCTCTGATTGCATTCAACCGTAAAAAAGGTAGCCGTAAAAAATCATACAAAAATAAGATGAAAAGGATCATGCAATCAAGATGATTGTTTTTTTTTTAAAGGAGGTCCCCAGGGAAAATTCCATTGTATGGTGTCTCTCAACCCTTGCAGCATGTACTTCCATGTGTGCATCACAGTAAAAGAAGAGAGCTGCTATTGGCCCCCCCAACTTTTACTTATTACACCCCAATTAAAATTAAAAAAAATAATCAATGGTTGAGAAACCTTAAAAATTGGGGTGCCAATAGAAACTCTCTTTTTTGGCTTAGATCTCTATTTGTTAGATTTAAGATTTTTATGATCCTAATCCTAATTGTAAACAACTCCTGAAGTTGTTTGAATGTGTCATAATTCTTTGCAATGAAACCATATCTTGAACCAAAATTTTGTAATGGTAGAATGATGTGTTTTAATCTTTAATTGGGGTGTGATAAATAATTTAAGAAATTGGTCTGTAATTAGTACTAACAAAAAAGTAAAAGTTGGGGTGCCAATAGCAGCCCTTTAAAAGAAGGATGTCTTCTTCCCATCAATTCCTAACTAGAGCATCCCTCAAAATTACTTACATTTTGCGCTTCAACATATCGCTTGCTGAAACACCTTCCGCCGCTGGTGACCCCTCAAGAATCACACCTTCCTGTCGAAAATAACAAAAAGATAAATTATAATCACTTATGCCACATAAAAGCACATAGAACATTGCTGGGAACAAAGTAAATGACCTTCGCAAGGTAAAGGTTGCGGTGATCATGAACATCATTCTTCGTCTTTTCTAATTGCTTATTGTGAGCCGATTTCTTGTCCAAAGCCTTCAAAACACTCAGTCGTCTACCTTTCAGAACAATTCCAAGACCTGGTGAAGCATTAGCTGCTGAAACAGCTTCATCAGCGGCAGATGCTACACTAAACTTGAGAAATCCGGTTCCTCTCGGTCGTCTGCCAACAAGCACAACAAAAATTATAATAAAATAATGAAAAAAATATGTGAAATATTGAAGCATGCCCTAGTCAATTTCATCCATACTTGGTGACTTGATGAAGAACCAAGACAAAAGACTGCACTTCACCAAATGAAGAGAAACGCTGTTTCACCTCCTCATTATCAATATCAAATGGAAGGTTGCTTATAAAAATTGTTCCCTGCAAATCTTCGTCGTCCTTGATCGGCTCAGAAGTTGTTGGATCAATTTCGTTGGACTTTTCAGGTTTAATCTTACCCGAAGTTTTTCCAGACTCGACAAGTAAGTCTTTGTTACTTTGAGGTAACGAGGAATCTTCACTAACAGAAGGCTGTACTACTTTGGCGGAGGATGTGATCAAGTTCTTTAAAACTTTCCTTGCAATGTTAGCCTCCTCATCGAAATTCACTTCTTTAGTGGGGACTTCATTCTTGGTGGCATTAGAGTCTGCTTGAACTATATCTCCTTCATGAAGGTGTTGAGGTTTCTCAACATCATTAGCAACGTCGTCCTCCAGATCATCACTACTGAGGTCGCTCTCCTCATCTCTATCATTCAGTTGCCCTGTGTAAAAAAAAAAAGAGCTTTGCCTAAAATTGAATTTAAGAGTTATTGACATAACTTCCATAGCAATCAAATTAAGCAGATGCAAAGAACAAATTCAACAAAGAAGTAAAGAATATCAGGATAAAATACAAGCACAAAAAGCAGATCAAAATGGAGCATTAGAAACAGTGGGAAGCAAACAGAGGCCACACACAAAAAAAAAAATTTGTACATCTACCATATAGGAAAGAAATGAGCATATGTTCCATAATGCCATTTGTTTGAAGAAAAAAAATGTTGATAGGAGGATTGGAAAGAGAGGAATAGAATAGAATTTAAATCCAAGAAGGATATTCATCTTATTATCCTTAATATTAAAACATTTACTTTCAAATAGTCAAAGTCATTTAAAGAATCTAGTGGATGATTTTTGAGAGTGTGCCTAAGTGGGATCTATTCCTTAGTAGGCTTCCTCAATCATCCAGATTTTTCTGTATTTCTGGTTTGTTTCTAAGGGTGTGTTTTATTACAAGGGAAATGCTTGAGTCGAAAATAGTTCTCAGGGAAAATGAATTCTCAGCAAATCGTTTGCTCATGTTTGATTGCTCACGAAGGATTACGCAGAAATTTTTTGCAAGATTTAATTGTATCATTCTACTCCATTTGGCTTTGGTTGTTTTCTATTTCTTCATCATGTTCACCAATTTTCTGAATCAGATAGGTCAAGTTTATATGGAAACTTATTTTTGTGTTTTATTTTATTCTCATTTGGAGCTGTTCCATCTCCCTAATTCTGATCCCATGTACATGTGAGGAATGAGCTGTTATTGAACCAGATACTCTGAAGTTCCAAGATTGGAAAAGATTTATCAAATTAAGTAGGGCATCACAAGATCATGTTGGCGGTTATGAAAAAGCATCATTCAAAAATGTTCAATCATGATGCTTTTTCATAACTGCCAACATGAGAAAGGTATGGTACAAAGAGAGAAGAGAAGTCAAAGTGAAGGAGAAAGGTAGAAGGTTCGCAGGGGTTATTCAGTTAAAGGAGGAGGAAGTTATATGGGTTTCCAATGAGCTGGAGTCAGCCAGAGTTTCGATGAAAACTATCGGGGCTAAGTTTTCTACGGAAGGCAGGACCTTCGTAATTCAAGGAGAGCAAAATCTCTATGGCAGGTTCTTGAAGCTTCAACAATTTACGGATAGAGTTCGGTCCAGAGCAATCGTCTTCCCAGAAGGACTGGGAGGAAAAGGATAGGGAGGAGTGAGTCTTGCTCTAAAAATGTTTTTAAAACCGGACGAGAAGATGAAGGCTCCGGCGGTGAAGAATAGCTCCGACAAATCATGGGCTGAGGTTGTTCAGAATCCTCACACTGTAGAGTTAAAGGCCACGGTTGTCTCAGGTGTGGAAGTGGGACACAGTTTTGGGGGAACACAAGGTATTTCTAGGGGAAAAATGTTCGGTGACTGGAGATCTGCAAGGCAAACTCTATGGAAGCTAATTGGGAGGGATTCTTATCAACCATTAAAGGTTTTTTAGTTCAGCCTTCGAAGATCAAACTACTGTCTTGGGAATTTTCGTCTTGTATCTTGATGCTGGGAAATAGACCGGATTTCTTAAAGATTAATTCCAGGAGGTTGGTCATGGTGGAAGAATCATCCTTCGAGTTACGTCCACGATTCGCGGATTGTAATAGTTTGATACCAGGATGGAAGAATGGGGGATCGTGGGTTCGTATCAGGGGGTTACCTTTCCATCTTTGGGGTAACTTTGCCTTCAAAAGAATCGGGGCTTAGTTGGGGTGTTTGTTGGAGGTGGAGTCAAAAACTCTTTGCTGTGCGAAGCTGGATAGTGCGCATCTGATAGTCGGTTTCTCTCCATGGAAGATGCCTCGAAGTCTCTACTTATGGGTCGATGGATTCAAATACATGCTAGGGATCGAGGTAGAGGAGGTAGAAAGCGAAGGGTCAGAATCACTTACGGAGGCTGCGAGGGTAGCAGTTGAAGGGTCAACATCCCCAAAGGAGGTTGAGAGAGATGAAGTGATAGGGATCAAGACGCCAGTCGAAATAGGAACTCAAGTAGAGGAGGCCTGCTTCGAGTCGTCGGATAAGGTGGAGGACGACATCTGTGTTCAGATGGCCGGAGAGGAGCGACAAACAGAGTTACCTGAGGATAGTCTTTCAGTTAGGTGTTTAGCAAATCCTTGGGGAGGTTGCTTGTGCAGGAAGATGCAGTATACCTCGTTTTCGAAGCTTCCCTATTACAAGGATATAAGTGGAAAATGCATTAAATGTAAAAAATCATTTCGGTCGGCGCTGGTGCAGACTCGTACTAGAAAGCTATTGGCTAAGGCGGCAAGGAATTTGGTTTACGTGAAATGGCTTCGCACAAGTGGGGCCCTGGAAAATAACGAGTCCAATACGACAGGGCTGGGGCTTTCGAGCTCAGTGGCCTATTGCGTTGAGGGGCCCAAAGACAGGGAAGGCCATTGTCGTTTTGAAGTTGGGCTAGGTAGCGAAGCCCAAATGGCTGACGAAGGGCTGGCTGTTGACGCTGAACAGGGCGATGACAATTCGGGTGGAAATTACATGGACCCAGGCCCACTTATTAATAAGCCCAAAGAGACGATCTGTAGGGTTGGAGCGGAATTAGTGGGCTCAAACAATGGGGCTGGACGGAATAATAAGAAAGCCCGAAAGCTTTTACTTTGGTATTTATATTTCAGCAAAAGGTCGAACAGAAGATCATTTTCGATTGATCTCTTGCAGCCTACTCTCTTTGCTTCGAAGGCGATGGCGAGTAGCGATGAGTGCTTAGATGCACAGGATAGCGATAACGACCACGAGTTCTGGCTGGGGAGTGAAGTCGAAGAGAGGGTAAATTCTGAGGAGAAGATACAAGATCTAGCTAGGAAGGAGGCAAGTGGGTTTGGGCAGGTTCCAACGATTGATGAGGTTTCGAGAAGGCATGATCAGAAGGAACGTTGGTCTACTCCAGTTTATAATCAGCAGCCAATATCTTCTTCGCAATCCTTGATTCCGATGGGGGTGAGGAACATGGAAGGGCAGTGCATGGACAGAACGATAGATGGGAGGTGGGGTTTGGGCATAGGGGTAGAGGGGCTTTTCTGTTTGGATTTTTTGTTGGGGATAGGTGATTTGTGGGCCCCAAGGCTGCGTTTCTCCTCGGAACATATGAGAGGCATCAGTGGGATAGTGCGCGTGAGCAACAGATCACTACCAGGGAAGGAAGCCATATCTACAGTTGTCCATCAAGACATGAGGCGAGGGTATCGTTTGGAATGGGTCAAAGGACCTTTAACGATTGTCAACAGAAAGGACCCCTCGAGGTATTTACAAGGAAAATAGAGTCTATCGTCAAATCCAACAAGGTCAAGGCTGCCAGACAGATTGGGGATTGTTAGTGAGGATGCCCGCACTAAGTTAGGAACTCTGACAAAACAAATTTTAGCCAATATGTTGGAATCTGGTTTTAAAATGGGTATGTCAGTCAGAAAGGATGGTAAAATGTCTCAATTATTGGTTAATGTGGCCTTAAAAACCAGTAAGGGAGTTGAGTTTTGTATGCAAAAGGTTCTGAGGCAGTGGCCACTCTCGGGGAAGGCCCCCTTTCAGATAGGGGGGAAGAAGGAATGTTGTCTAAAGAGCGTTTCCAGTATGAATTTTCAAGGTTAAAAATTTCGAGACATCTCTTGGGTAACGACAATATGGTCAAGGAGAGGAACAAAAGACTGAAAAAGGAAATAATTCAATTGAAGAGATCTGTGGAGGAATTTTCGTTAACAGTCACAACAGGGAAGAGGGCCGGAAGGCGCTTAGCAGGTTCAAATGTCGATTAAAATTTTTTCGTTGAATGTTAGGGGGTTGAATGCGACTTCGAAAAAAGCAGCTATTAAAGCAATTCTTTACCAACAAAAGCCTTACATAGTGGTTTTGCAAGAATCCAAGATAGAGGAAGTGGATGATAGAGTGATTCGGGAGATTTGGGGGATCCGGTCAGTGGGGAGATGTGTGCTTCCTTCATGGAGGGCTTCGGGCGGTATCATTCTTTTATGGAATAGGAAGTCAGTGGTAGTGAAAGATGAGCTCATAGGGGCCTTTTCAATATTAATCCTATGCAAGTTGATTGGAGAGGATTTTACTTGGGAATTCTCAGGGATTGATGGTCCGACGTTGGAGAGAGAGCGCCGCAAGTTCTGGGAAGAATTAAATGATTTCAAGGGACACTAGGATAAACCGTGGGTGTTGGGGGGCGACTTCAATGTTATTCGGTTTGCGTTCGAGAAGAATGGGAGGTCGAGGATCACTCCAAAAATGCGTAAGTTCTCGGAGTTTGTCGATCAGTGTGAATTGATTGATCTCCCGTTATGTGGGGTTAGATTTACTTGGTCCAATAATAAGGAGATTCCAAAGCTTATCAGATTAAATCGTTTTCTTTTTTCGTTGGATTGGGAAGAACATTTTGGACGGATTATCCAGGAAAAGTAGCCGAACCCTGTGTCTGATCATTCTCCTATCTCTTTGGTGGCAGGAGCTCCGAGGACTCGGCCCACGCCTTTTAGATTTGAAAATATGTGGTTAGAACATCAAGGCTTTGAGGAGATGATTCACACGTGGTGGAATGAGCTCTCGTTTGTGGGAAAGCCAGGAACAATGTTGAGGCTAAAACTGAAGGCCATTAAAGACAAGTTGAAAATATGGAATAAGGAATCTTTTGGGTCTATGCATGATATGAAAAGCGACATGTTGTTGAAGTTACGTGAGATTGAGAGTGTAGAGGAAAGAGAGGGCCTAGGAGTTGTAGAGAGAACTCGAAGAGCGAATCTAAAAGTTGAGTTTCAAAGATTATCTACATTGGAGGAAATTTGTTGGAAATAGAAGTCAAGAGTCCGATGGTTGAAAGAAGGAGATAAAAATACTTCTTTCTTTCACCGTATGGCGAACTTCAACAATCGGGTTAACTTCATTTCGAAGCTTAAAATCAATGACTCATGGAAGGTGGGTGAGGAGGAGGTGTGTGAGGGGGTTGTTCAGTTCTACAATAATTTATATACAGAGGAGCATGTGGTCAGACCAACGTTAGATTCCTTACATTTTGACAGCATCTCACTAGCACAGCAGAGTTGGCTTGAAAGACCGTTTGAGTTAGAAAAAGTGTGGGGAGTGGTGAGCAGGTTAGCCAGCGATAAGGCCCCGGGGCCAGATGGTTTCTCTCTAGGTTTCTTTAAAGCTTGTTGGGGGACTGTGAGAGACGATCTGATGGCAACTATCGAGGATTTTTACAGGGATGATTTCTTAGATCTGGGTTCTAATTGCACATTCCTGGCTTTGATTCCTAAAGTGTCGGGTACGGAAGACATCATGGATCTTAGACCGATCAGTCTGGTGAGTTCAGTTTACAAAATCATCTCAAAGGTCTTGGCCTTTAGGTTCAAGACGGTGTTAAGCACTATAATTGGCCCAGCTCAAGGGAGACAAATCCTGGATGGGGTTCTTATAGCAAATGAATGTATTGACTCACGGAGAAAAGCAAAAAATCCAAGTTTAGTCTGCAAAGTCGACTTAGAAAAAGTGTATGATCATGTGAACTGGAATCTCGTAAAGTATCTTTTGAGGAGGATGGGATTCAGGGAAAGGTGGGTTAGATAGATCATGAAATGCATTTCCACTACTACATTTTCGATCTTAATGAATGGATCTCCATCTGGGTTCTTTAAGAGCACGAGGGGCCTACATCAAGGTAATCCGTTGTCGCCGTTCTTGTTTGTGATAATCATGGAAGCTATGGGAAGAATGTTGTCTAAGGCGGCAGTCGAGGGGGAGTTTATAGGTTTTACTACCGGTGTGGGTGGCCTTATGATTTCTCATCTCTAGTTTGCAGACGACACTTCAATTTTTCTGGAGTATTCGCCGAGTCAATTGAGTTTCATAAGCGGTATTCTTGGTTGTTTCAAGGCGATATCTGGTATTCCGGTTAATCTCCGCAAAAGCAAATTGTTTGCGGTAGGTGTAGAGGAAAGGTTAGAGGTAGTAGTGGCTTCGATTGGGTTTCAGATGGGGGTTCTTCCAACCACGTATTTGGGGCTACCTTTGGGAATGCGTTATACAAGCAAAGATATTTGGGAGCCAGTGATTGAAGGATGAGGAAGAGATTAAGCACTTGGAAAGCTAAGCTTTTATCTAAAGGATAGAAGATTACACTTATCAAAAGTGTTCTAGCCAGTATCCCGATTTACACCTTTTCGCTATTTTCATTGTCAAAGAGTGTGGAAGCGCAATTACAAAGAATTTGTTGTGTCTTTTTGTGGCATGGCAAAGACGGTTTGAGAAAACACCATTGGGTGAGGTGGAGCAAGTTATGTTTGCCCAAAAGAAATGGGGGTTTGGGTTTTTGAAATTTTGGATCGATGAACTCAGCATTGTTGGGGAAATGGCTTTGGAGATTTGGAGGGGAGGGGGAGAGCCTTTGGAGGAGAGTAATTGTTGACAAATATGGGGTGAAGGAGAATGGATGGGAGAGTGGTCCAGCGAGAGGTGCGATGGGGTGTGGGGTGTGGAAGGGTATTCTGAAAAGACTTACATTTTTCAAGAAAAGAATGAAATATAAAGTTGGTAATAGGACTAAGGTGAGATTTTGGGAAGATTGGTGGTGTGGGAATGGTCCCCTTAAAAACTTGTTTCCGGATCTTTTTGATTTGTCTTCTAGGAAGAATCAAGTTATCTCGTGTTATAAGACTATTGTAAATGGTTTGACTAACTAGGATTTTGGCTTTAGAAGAACTTTCAATGATTGGGAGGTAGATATGCTAGGGAGGCTTATTATTATAGTGGAAAACAGCTATAGTCATAACTCGTCGGAAGATAAGAGATTGTGGGAAGGCACGAGGGATGGAAGTTTCACGATTAAGTCGTTGTACGTTGGTATTGCTCCAAAAAGTGCTTCTACATTCCCTCATTCGCTTGTCTGGGGTGGTTTGATACCCCACAAGATATCTTGCTTCCTTTGGTTGGCGGCTTTGGGGAGACTTGCAACGTTGGATCAATTAATCAAAAGAGGCTTTTATTTCTCTGAATCAGTGTTGTATGTGCGGCTCTCAGGCGGAAACTATAGATCATCTCTTCATTCATTACCAGGTAGCTCATCACGTTTAGTCACATTTCATGTCTTTATTTGGACTAGCGGGTTGTTTTCCTAGTTCAGTCAAGTTGACTTTGGATACTTGGTTGTCGTGGGGAGGTTCTTTCTCGTTATCTAAGCGAATTCTTTGGTACTTGACCCCTTTTGCGATCTGTTGGGGTATTTGGAAATAGCAAAACCGAAGTATTTTTAAAGGGAAAGTTTCCACGTTGGAAGGATTGGTTCTTTCTATCTTGGAGATTATGTTCTCCTGGTACAAACTCTACAAGGAATTCAAAGGGATCTTCTTTGAAGACTTTGTTGTGAGATGGGATAGGGTGTGTTCCTTGTCGCGCGTGTAGTTGGTGGTCGTGGGTTGTTTGTGTTTTTGTGCTTTGATCTCTTTGTTTTTCTTTGCATTGGGTGGGTTTTCTCGACCCCCTTGTTGTTATCTTCTCTTTTTTCTAATAAATCATCTTTATCGATCAAAAAAAAAAAAAAATGTTCAATTAACAGCTAGAAAGTTTATATAGAATAACATCTCCATGTCACAGCACATGGGAACAATTCCCCTAAATGGTTGAATTGGTTATCGAAGACATTCCATAAACAGTCCCACATAAAAAAGATAGTCAAAAGACAATAAGGGCATGTTTGATTGCACATGGAAAATAGGGTGGAAAATAACATTTTTCAAGTGTTTGATTGCACATGAAAATGAAAATTCATTTTCCACCTCAATCAAAAAGTCTACCAAAACATGGATTTCACTTTCCCACCCATATGGGCGGGAAAGTGAAATCCACCCAAATTTTCCATCCCCAATTCTTCCCCACTCATATCTTCTTCTTCCTTACCACCACCACCACCACCATCATACTAACCTCGTTATCGTCACCATCTTCGTCGCCGCCGCCGTCATCACCATCTCCGGCTACCTTCTCTCTCTCTTCTTCTTCTTCTTCTCCATCCCTCATCTCCTCCGCCGCCACCACCACCACGTTTTCCCCTCATCTTCCTCACTTACCTCCGCCGCCACCGTAGCCACCGCCACGTTCTCCCATCTTCTTCCTCACTTACCTCCGCCACCATCGCCACCACCACATCCTCCCCCCTCCCTCTTCCTCCTCATCTTCTTCTTTCTCTTCCCATTCTCTCATCTTCTTTCTCCTCCTCCTCCTCTCTTTTTTTTTTCCCATATAATTTTCCCGTGATTTTATCCAAATACAATCAAACAATAGAATTTGATTTTCCAACCCTACGTATTTTCCACAACTATTTTTCCATGGATTTCAAATTCCATGGAAAGTCACTTTCCATGCAATCAAATAAGGAATTTAAAAGATAAGAAATATGACGAATGCCCTAATGCCTAAGAAACAAATAAAAAATGAAAATGAAAGAGAGGGGGGAGAATCCAGTAAAAAAATCAATTACCATCTTTCATTGCGTCAACAGTATTAGCAGTAAATATTTTCTTTGGAACTGCCCAATCAACGGCAATTGGTCTTTTACCAAACATTTGCCCATTAAACTTTTGGATAGCCTGAAGATAAAAAAAAAACCCAATGAACTTGAAAATCCTGAATATTCTACTATTTTAAATACAATGAAATAGCCAATTATACATTTTCTGCGTCCTGCTTGCATGTGAAGGTAACAAATGCAAAGCCCTTAGATAATCTGCAACAAAGGAAACAAAAATCAGGAAAGAGGTGGAAGGGGATTTAGATTTTAGAAACAAAAATCAAAAGATAAAAAAGAGAGGTATGGATCTTGTACCCGGTCTCAGACTTGTGTGGAATAAAAACATCCCACACAAAACCTACTGATGAAAGCATATCTTTAATCTCATTGACTTGAACCTGCATTGATAATTTGAAGATAAGGAGCTCCTTCAGCCAAAAAAGAAAAAAAAGAAAAAAGACGAAAAGAAGTGAAGGGATGCTATTGTTGCACAAACAACCTTGAAAGGAAGATTTCTAATTATAAGTTTCCATTTCCGAGTCTTGGAACCCTGTTTCACAAATGCCCGATAAACATGTCAGACTTAATTGAATAATTAATAACCAATAATTGAGGCAATCAAAGTTGAGAAGAGGACGAAAGCATCAAAGTTTATCGTCAAATTATCAAGTTAGTGCAAACGATGTTTGAATTCTATATTAATACAAAATGTCCGATGGAAGATATTTCACAGTTGGGATAACTAAATGTATTTTACAGTATCATCAGCAAGATGTATGATTGAAAAGGCATAGTGAATAAGAACTCAGAGTCATGCCACTGGGTTGGCAACTAGCACTGCAATACCACACCACTGGGTGATTTCACCATACAACCTTTCTTTCCTTCCTTCCATTTATCAGTTTCATGAGTTGAAATAGATATGAGAACACCACTTCATGAAGATACCATCACCTAATCCAGGCATTTCCATTTTCTTTGGGTGTAAACAGTTTAAGGATTCTAAGGGTTTCTTTTTTGATGATTTTTCATTTAAGTGGGAGATTGTGAGTGGTATAGTGTGGGCAGCACATATTAGATCTCAAGTCTTGTTGTTTGTGGTCCATTTATATTCTTTCTATTTTACTCTTTAATAAATTTTACTCGACAAAAAAAAAAACAAATCCAGGCATGTGCCCTCTTATGCCACTAACAGACATGCATATGTAGTTCCCATTTCTGACCTAATACAAAGTTAAATCCATTCATGACCAAATACAAAGTTGAACGTCCAATGTTTGAATGTGCACTTACTAAAACATACCAGCTAAATCATACCTTAAGGAAACATGAAATGTGCAGTTGTGCACAATTCTAAAACCATGAATATCATTGAATCCAATATATATGTTGTGGCCAATACAAAGTTACATATAGAAATTAAGAAAACCAAAATCACGCATATGCCCTACATGTGCTTGACAGTTCCTTTAAAAGCCAAACACATCTTATAATGAACGAGTTACAATTGAAAAAGTTATGAAACTTTGAACTGCAGTTATTAGAACTAAAATTGAGCTTTATGATGAGTCCAAGGCATGTTCCATAGAAAGTAATATAGAACAGTTGAAAACCTGGGCTTTTCAGGTCCCCTGTTCACTCACATGGAAATTCTCAGTTTCTCAAGCTTTGCCAAGATACCATGTCTCAACAATTGATTCCATGTTTTCCATGCTCAGAGAAAACAGCCATGAGAAGGTAATAGTGACATATTATAGAAGTAGACGTCTTGAATAGCTAGCAAACGATGCACCATTATGATCCTGATATATTTTGAGAGCTTCTATTGCCTCACAAACTTTTACTAACGCCACCCCAAGATGTGTGCTAATTCTTTGGCGATTTGCATATGAATTGCATGTTAGCAAAAGTTGGTGTGGCAATAGAATCTCTCTACTTTTTTATGATACAATTTAATGCTCTTAACATGCCCAAAAACAACTCAGCTGTAAATCATGATAATTTGTAGTGAATTATCTAGGATAAAATAAGTGGAGTTACATCCACCCAATACCTTAAAATTGGCTATAAAAAAAATTCGAGAATAAATATAGACATTTAAAAAGTAGTAAATTATCCTATAAATCTTATACCTCCCCACCTAACTGGCGTGCCCAAACACGTCCACCTTTTATCTCTTTTTGATGCAACATGGAAACAGAAGCACGTGCTGATTTAACATACATAAAAAGTACAGCTAACGCATCCATTTTGCATCCATCTCGAGCAAGCCCTGGAGCAATGTCACAAGTCTTTAATCCCTCAAACAAAAAAGTCACACTTCAATGTCATAATCGCTCTTATCAAAAAGCACAACAGCACTTTGAAACTACAAGTAAAATAGGTTTGGCATAGATAGAAATTGAGATGGGGATGAAACAAAAACTGGTAGAGATGACAGAAATCGAGGGAATCGCAAATAGGGTTTGTAGAGATTATGACCACAATGAATGCATATATAAATGCAACTTTTATTTAAATTAGATGTTATACCGGTGAAAACTTAACACTTAATAAGGACTACTATGTAATGATTCCGCAAAAGAGAGATGAAAAAAAAAATGCAAAACACATCCTCATTAGGAGTTTGCCATAGCCAAAACATCTCCCCTAAGGTGTAAGATTTTTGAATGCCTCTTTGAACATGAGTAAGACTTTGAGGGAAGAGGGCTTAAAGCCTCAAGATCTTTTCCAAAACGACACCTTAGGCAAGCTCAAGGCATAACCTTCAATGCCTTTGAAAAATATAGTTAAACATCTTATTAGATCACAATATTCATCTCCAATAACTGTAATAGAACACGGAACCATGGTTCAAAGTTTCATTCCATTTTAAAAAGTTTCAGTGGAACATTCCAGTTTTAGCCAAGATTGAAACATTGAATAATTTGAAAATGTTTTGGTTGAAACCATCTCGGTTTTTCTCCTAACCGAAACATAGCCTTGATACGAGATTTTAAATCTTGCACCAGATTGATGTAAACTTTGACCTTATTGCATCAGCTATCAAGCAGAAAGCATCATGATGAACGTACATTAAGGTAATATATGGATACTAACCATGGAGTTCAAGCTCTTCTTTAGGGAGAGGATATGTAACAGAACATACAGTGCCAACCTCTTTGGCATGCTTGATAACTTCCTCAGCCATATCAGCATTAAGAAGTCCACCAAATATGACAGTCCTAGCAACCCTTCATAACATCAAATAAAAAATGTCACGGCATTGGATTAATCATCAATAAAAGACAGTGTACCACAGCATTCATATTTTAGAAGATTGGAACATCATTAATGACAGAAATATGAATAGAACACAATAGCATTGTTCAAAAAGATTGATTCAAGCAACTTTTAATAAATCGGAGTTTGAATGAGAACACAAAAAACCAGTAAAGCAATTCAATGTTACAAAGTTCGTGTCAATACAATTTTGAACACTGTAAGATACAAATAATGAACTAGAGCTTCCACTCGGGGCTCAGAACACATCAATGAGTTTAAAATCGCTAGACCAGACAAATAAATCTGAAAAAGACAAACTCTAACATGGAATGGAAGTCCAAAGCAATATAAAGAATGCAAGATAGTAGGAGTTGACACGCATCTTAGAGACAACTGATTGAACCTACTCTATAACTGAGCCAAGCAAATGTTTTTTAGGAGAAAAAGTATGATGCCTAGAAGAAGAATTACATATATTTGTGACTAGGTGGTGATAGAAGAATCTCGCAACTATATTTAAAGCTTTATCAATAACAAAAGTGGGGTTGAAAATCTGAAGATGGAGTACATTGTGTTTCATTTTAACCCGGTATCAACCATTATTGCATGCAAAAGAAATAAAATGCTTTGTCCATTATCAAACGAAGCATGACACACAGCTGAAATAATGCAAGAAGTAAATTGAAACAATTTTCATCAGTCCAAATGAGTGGCAAGTACAAATAAGGTGAAAAATGATATTAAGTTTCAAGGAATATTTTGTCATATTTAAATGGGTAAGAGGGGTAAATTCTAGTTGGGAAATCCAATAGTAAAGATTGGCCCTGGGATTAGGGTTTTCTATAAAAAGCCATTGTATCTCGAAGTCAGCAAGTTTGATAATCTGGTATTCTCTATGTCCTATGTACAACAGGAAAGAGAAGCTCCCCCTTCAAGTAATCATTTTCAAGGACTCCAACATCGCCTCTAGAGAACCTGTGGAAACTTTTGTCATATTTCAATGTATAGAGAGGTAATTTCTAGTTGGTAAGGATTGGCCACGGGATTAGGGTTATCCATAAAAATTCATCATAATTGGAAGTTAGCCATTTTAATAATTTGGTATTCTCTATCTCTTATATACAACTGGAAACAGAAGCTACCCCTTGACAGATTTAATGGAGTAATCATTGTCAAGGATTCCCACACTGTCTCTAGTCAATCTGTGATTGAGGAGTCCCACATCGACATCGGAATCGCGGTTGAGTGAGTCCCACATTCCCATCATCAAAGTCATCTTGCCTCCAGTTGGGAGTGCCCATCACTCTCATAACTTGAGCAGCATTGTCATTAGGATTCCACTATCTTTCCTCTCTATTTCTACTACTTTATTTTCATTTTTTGTTTTAAATCCATTGCATCAAAAACCATAGGGAACGACACAAAACACTGTTAGACATCTGAATCATGATTGAGAGTCATGTAGTGGATGAAAATGTCTTTTTTTCACAAAAAGTGACTTCCAGTCAAACATCACTTCAAATAACATAAGTTCAACTAGGTTAAAACAAAGCCATTACCTCTGCTTTTCTGAAAAATCCCCTTTATCAGTGAGAACACTTGGAAGAGTCATTTTCCTAGTTTCTTTAGATTGCCCTGAAATACTTTGAGATATTAATGGTGATATCAAGAGCATTCCATAACCTTGAAATTAAAGTTGAACATAACTGAAGGGAATATCTGTTGTATCAAAACCTTTTTCATGTGTTTTTGAAGCTTGGTCATGTTTAACCACAGTAGAAGAATGATCTTCCTTGCCATCTCTTGTCTTCTCACTAGTATCTGCATCGACCCCTAAACAACAAATGCCAATAAAGATGAGAATGGTAAAACTTGGCCTGTTTGGATTTCTATTTTTGTACGTAAGAAAAAATATAGCATCAAAGAAAAAGATTGCTTGGTTGGTCCTATTTCATATAAAGATTTCCGTTCATAAAATATTTTTACGAACACTACCATTGAACCATTTAGATATCAAGAGACATTTTTTTTTAATTATTTACCTAGTTCAATGAACAAAAGCAAACAAAAACCATGCTCCCCACCTCGTTCTTTTTCTTTTTCTTTTCTCTCCTTTGTTTTGGGGCCTATCTCAGCCTCCTTAATTTTTTGTACCAATAATTTTTTTTACTCAAAAAAAAAAAAAAAAAAAGGAAGGGGAGCCCAATTAGAAAATATCATAGGGTTCATAGCACCTTTGAATAGAGAAAGAGTTTGTATGTAGGTGTTGTTAAATTAGCCTTTTTTATTTTTTTTTTAGCCATCAAATACCAGTGCCTTTTCATTACAAATTTTATAAGCAAATTCATGGGTGAGGTTACAAACCCATGATAATAATAAAAAAAATAAAAACACAAAAAACTCAAATTCAATGCCTAAAGATCACCTATTAGGTTGCCTTTTGTTGTGTGGGCCCACCAAAGAGCGGGTTGAACATTCATAGGTCAGACCTGAAAGATTCTACCCCATGAATTGTAAGGAGACATGGAGCCAGGTAGCTAACCAGCTACTTGGAGTACAAAATATGCACTCTATTAGGTAGTATGCATTAACACTTCCCAAACATAAGTTATTTGCTCATGGCGTATGTAAGCAAAAGGTAATGCTATCCTACTAACCCCACTTAGCAACCATTGCATCAAATACCCTCAATCTCCAACCCACAAGCATCAATGGCATGAACTTGTATAGATTTCAAAAAAATTAAGCAAAGAATCTTTTTCTTTTTTTTATTCTTCTTTTTATAAGTAAAAATCTATGCTTTTTTTCCTAAACGAGATAGAGAGAAATCCCAGATATTTTGAATGCTACACCCACAATGAGAGTTGTTCCAAAGTTTATGAATGCTCGACCCATGTGTCACTGTGAGTTTAACTTGCTCAAGAAGACCATGACCTTGACCTTGACCTTGACGCTGCCTAAAGGGTCAAGAGAAACATATTTGAAGCTACGAGCCCCCAGGACAAGCAATGTGGGCTCCAAATACCCCAAGAACAGTATCGCAGTGACCATTCTGCAAAGCTTGTCTAAAGAAGAGTTCAAGACTATTGAGGGATTTCCAAAATCAGAATTGTGCAAGTGAAAAACAAAAAAAAACTTGGTATGACAGTCTTCATGTTTTGATGTTTCCTTTTGAAATGCTCCAAATTTCATAGTATCCTCCTTGAGGGGTAATTTATCAGCCCTTCCCCATGAGTCAAGACAAGGGGGTATTTGAGGGTGAGGCCCAAATGGAGTTCCCCATGGGGTCCACATGCCCAGAAAGGTAGAGTATCATATGGGGTTCCCTTAGCATCGAACATGCCTAGGGATGGTGCCAGGAAGAGAAGCTAGCATTGCAGGCCCATTGGCACCCAAGGCCTTTTGTGGGGCCTATGTATGCCCACGTTATGTTGCTTGCACATACACAAAACCTGTTCCATACCTTAGTTGGGTTCAATGGCTTGGTTGAGTGCTCAATCTGCATTATATAAGCTTCCAGACGCCTTTGCTGTTTGAATTATGACCGAATGAGTGCATTGTGGGTATGGAGAATGGGTATCGCGATGTAGGAGTACTAGACCTTCAAGGCCTGTGAAACTTGGGCCACGATTGGTGCACCTCAAGGTCCTTTCACATTCAAATTCTCCCAAACCACAACACCAAGGTACCCTTTTTCCAGTAGAAGGAAATGAGAGAGACATCCCAAATTTTTGGGTATGCTCCTCAAATTTTCCAGGTTGTTTTTTTATTTTAGGTAAATCAAGAATCAAATCATAAGATGAAATTGGAACAGCCCCCTTTACAGGCCGTTTCGATTACTAAGATCTCACTATATATTTTGCATATAATAATTATAAAAGAGATTTGTAACCCAATAAAAAAACATCATACATCCAATGCTTTTACAATATCTAAAGTGAAAGACAATAACCTTGATTCGCCTTCGATTTTCGCTCCTGAAGTGAAGGACGATGCAAGGCATGTTTAACCCTAATTTTCCGACCACCAATAGAAGCACCATTTTTCACCTCAATTGCACGATCAGCATCTTCTGCAACAGCACTGCAGATAAAATCAAATCAAGTCCAAAACAAAAACATAAGTTTGCAAGATTAAGAAAATAAACTAGAAAAAGCATAAAAAGAAAGATGAAAATAAAACTTACAAGTGGACGAATCCAAAACCACGATGTGTATCTGATCCTATAATCATAAAACCATAGAAAAAAAATCAACCAAACTTTAAAAAAATAAATAATAAAAAAAAGAGAAACCACGAAACGAAATTGGAGAGAAAATTTACCCTTTTGTGTAACCATGAAGCATCGTCTTACAGGCCCAACCTCGCTAAACGTTTCTTCGAGCTGAATTTGAGATCAAATCAGACAGATTTCAGTTAAAATATACGAGGGGAAGTAGAAAGGAGAGTGTACCTGAGAATTGGTGAATGAATATGGCATATTCGAAACGAAGATCGTTGATGGAGAGTGTTCGCTCTCTCCTTCTTTGCCCTCCTTCATTTTCTTTCTCGCCATTATTCCTTCTCTCTCTCTCTATTCTGTAATCTGTGTCTCGCAAAGCCAGACCACTCCACAACACTCACCTTTGCAACTTTCCAAAACCCTAAAACTCTGCAAGTCTGTAGGGCTCTACTGAGTCGAGTCCGACACTGAACGAGTCCTAACTCGTTTTATCGTCCAGGTACAGCACGTCTTTGAATTAAGTGCTGCAACCTGGGCGGCCTGGCCCGAACACAACCCGATAGATGGATGAGCCTGATTCGAGTTACATAGAAAATGAGTTGAGCTTGGTTAGAATATTTCCTCCCGAGTTCAATTCGGGTTGAGAGTACGAGCAACCCGACTCAATCCGATATCATATATTAATATTATAAATATTTTTATATAAAATCTTATGGAGTTTTTTTATTCTATCTTATTATTATGACTTGTGAACTTATCTTATGGAGTTAATATTAATCTGAACTTTGGTTTAGTATAATTTATCTAAATATTCTTTCAATGATGGATTTGAAGGTTGTATACGATTATATATATATATATATGGGGCGGTTCAAGGTTCATGTAAAAACATATGAAAAAACAATGATTTTTCAAAATATGGGTTAGAGGTTTTGGATTGAGCTGATTTTTTGCGAAGATGGTCACTATGATGAGAAGATCATCCTCACAAAAAATCAGCTCAATCAGAAACTTTTAAATCCATCAAAAGTTATTTACAAATTATTGACAAATATTAGTAAAAAGTCGACGGTCCACATTTTAAATCACTTTTAATGGGGTTAGAAGTTTCAGATTGGACTGATTTTTTTTTTTTTCAGATGATCTTCCCATCATAGAGATCATCCTCACAAAAAATCAGCTCAATCCGAAACTTCTAACCCATATTTTGAAAATTTATTAATGTTACATTGTTTTTACATATGTTTTCTCATATGTCCCTTGAACCTGGCCCATATATATATATTTAAATATTAATTTATTTGTTAATCAAAATGAAATTATGATTATTCAACAAGTCCAAACCATCCAAAATTATCTAAACTTTGACTAAGTCGACTTGACTCGATTTTATAATATCAAGCTTAGGTAGAACTTCAGTTAGTAAGCTTAGGCCTGATGATCGGGTTGAGAGTTCTACTACTTAAGTTGAGCTTGGGTTTACCTTCCAACCCGCTTAGGTTGCAACCCTAGATTCAATTTACTGTCCAATTTTTTGCCATGCCCCTCCATGTTTTTCATGAAAATTTGAGTTTGCCCTGCATTTTATAATCGATTAAATGCCCATTTATCTCTCTTCAATCTTCTAAGTAGATAAATTAAAATGATCTAAATACCCTTCTCTTTATACTGTGAAAAAATCCTTTGTTTTTTTCTCAAAATTCATCCTATTCAAATTCAATAAATTTATTATATATGAATTCAAATCCGAAATTCAATAGATATCATTAATCAACACTCGTATTGGATTCTGATTTAAAAAAAAAAAACAGATATCCGATTCATTAAGAAGTTTCAAAAATGAAATTTAAATCAACACATAACTATTCATTAAATAAATTTTGAATTTAACTATTTCAATTTATTTTCTTGATTTTTCCTTATTTCCAAAGTTGAACCTATTGATTCAAATTGATTTTGTGTGTTCCCTTGAATACAGTCTTTCAATTACTTTCGAATATATTGATTCACACATTATCACTACGTTAGATTCAACTTGCACCAAAAGCCCTTGATTTTATTTTTATCAAAACTAATCGACTTTAACCCATGATTTTTCCCACTTCAAAACCACTCATCCTCAACCTCAACAATGAAATTTTGGGTAGCAAAATCAATAGTTATCTAAAAAGGATTAAGGCACGATGGATTTTGGGGAGGAAAGATCGAGGGTTTTTTGACTTGGGATAAAAAAAATCAAGGGTTTCTAACTTGAGATTGAAGATGGCAGATTTGGAAGAAAAAAATCGAAGTTTTTTTTTTCAAATTTATCTAATTGATAGTCGAGAAGGGAGATGAAATATTAAAATAGTTTAAGTGAAAAGAATTATTTTGATTGTAATATTTATAATACAAATTTATTATTTATATTATAAGTCAAATGGAGTTTATTGGATCCAATGCATTTTCGACCTCCAAAATATATTTGAATGTTGAAAAAATATCTTGAGTCAAATTCGATGTCATTTTTTCTTAATAATATCCAAAATTTTAAATACTAATTCAAATCAAATTTCGATTTTGGACTAGCCATTGACATGCAACCCTACTCATTAACTAGATTCTATCTACTATATATAACCTTTAAAAATATATATACAAAATTTTTTGAAAAATTAGGCATGAAAAATAATAATTTTTTTTTTTTAAATTACAATTTTTAGGTAATTTCTCATCTTGGAAAATTTCCACCTTAATAGGGAGAATGGATTCACATCCCACTCTTGAAGATAATTATTCCTCATCTTGCTCTTGCATTAGTTAAATTATTTAATTACTCCTTTTATAATTATTGATCTCGTTCTTTCATACTAATACTCTCATTTATTTTAGTCATTTTAAGAGACTAATATAAATAATCAAAATTCCTTTACTTTCATTTTTTTAAATCTATTGTTTCTAAACTTTAAAATATATGCTTCCTTTCCAACTTGTCAAATTTGTTCAAGTTGGTCTTTAATCCATTATCTTTAAGCTCCTTGCAAAAATCCTTTGTTAGTTGCACATGAAAAATAATCACTTTCAAAATCACATTTTTCATGTGTTTGATTTGTTTTTGTCGAAGAAAATGATTGTTCACTATCTTCCAAAAATCCAGTAAACTGTGGATTTCACTTTCATAGTTTATCTTAAAATTACAATACTTATTAATTATTTATGACTCAACGATACCCAAGATTTTTTTTCATATAAAATAATTATTTTGTATAACCTTGATTAAATTATTTGTTATATATATAAATTATATGTTTTGTGACTAAGCATCTACTAATTAGAGGTGCAACTTGGTCTAGTTCAAATTGAACCAAACCGATAACTTAGGGTTGGTTTGATTCAGTTTGAAATAAGTTGTGATTTAATTATGGGTTAAGAAAATGAAGAACTGATAAGTTTAATCGAGATCTCAGTCATGGCTTACTATTTTTTAGGAATAAAGACATTAATATTTTTTCATGAATAGATTAACGACCTTTTTTTAAGGAAAGATTAATGACCTTCTTCCTCGTTAGATTTTGAGTGGAGGGTTTCTTCTTTGCCTCAGTTTTGGATTTGTTCTAGTCGCGACAAGAGTAGTGTAGTAGTTTCTTAGATGCTAAGAAAGTACTTTGGAGGATTATCCCTTTCACAATCTATTGAGAAATTTGGATGAAAAGGAATAATAGGCGTTTAGAAGATAATGATGCGGACCCCTCAGATGTCTCGATGGCAATTCTTTCATGTATCATTTTCTTGTGTAAGGTGTTCTTGGAATTTAGGGGGGTATTTTTGTCGATTTTGTGCCTAGGTGGGATTGGGTCTTGTAGTATATTTTGCTTAGTTGCTTTGTTTTATCACAATCTCTTTCTAGTTGGTTGTGACGCCCTGCCAAACGCTAACACAAATCCCAAGGTCACCTCGAGGCACTAGGTGGCGTCTCGAAATTTCAACATGGTTTTCCTCTGTTTATGTTAGCGTTCCACGGAACTCAAACCTGATAAAACAATAACCAAACAAATCCTGTATATAACAAGTGACAGAAACAAAACATACAAGGTATGGAAGAGAATGGGTGACGAACGGCGTAAGGTTTGATTAGAGTAGCATAGAATGATAAAATATACAGGATTACAAAAGTTATCCTCACTCTAACATAGCCCTATCACTCAACCCAAAACACTATGTACACCTCCTAAGACGAACTAACTCCTAGGAGAAATAATCTTAATGCTCACCGGGTAATGAACACTGGTCGTCAATCTGACCAACCAGATGCTCCTCGACGGATGGCTCAACACTCGCCTCCCCAAGCATAGGCTCTACAACAAAAAAAAAATGGAAGGAAAGCGTGAGTAACAATGGTTACCCAGTAGGTCCACAAACAATTCCTATTAATAACCTCACCTAACGTGATCGAATAATCATACTGCATCATTTCAAAACATGTAAGTTTTACAATTGAAACTACGATTAACTGGTACATATAGCCAGGGATGAGCAACTAAACAGTTTAAAAAAACTACACATAGCATCAATCATTCATACTTATTATACATTTTCCATTTTATGCAAATATAGTCGACAACATTAAAATAATAGACATGCTTTCAGTTTATAATTAGAAATGTAATAATAGATACATAGTACAAATGGTGGAATAATGAATTTGAGCGTTGGGATTCACGACTGGATCACTCCCAATCGGGACATGATGTTAAAACATAAATCTGGCTTTTAGTTCCTGATTTTGTGGTCGATCGCTGCGCTTACCACACTGGTGACCATTTATCCGGCTCAGGCGGGCCGTTTGACGTGACCGTAAGCAATGGGTCTCTTTTTGATGTATCAGAACGTTCAACTATGACTAGATTATTAGTGATCACTGACCAATCATCTTCGTCTATGCCTATCAGGCGTGCATGTGATTCCTAAAATGACACTCCACTCGTATACGACCACCTTTACAATATACGTTCACTGGTAAAGATAAGAAAGGAATGGACCTAGATTCCAGTTGTGACTCTACTCTCATAAGCGTCTCATACCACATATGAGCTTGGTGGTTTATACTGTACATCCCAGGATAGTGCACCCCTCCGGATGATGTGACGTACTATCCCTTCAGGTGTTCACAAACCCTTTAACAGCTCACAAAATAGCTACGTATATATATGATTTTTCATTTAAAACAAAAGAGAAATTAACAGAATAGGGTTGAGAATGAATATTCAGTTCCTACCATGCAACTGTAGCCACCCAGCCTAAAAATAAATAATAGTACTCAACGCACGAGCTAACATAATCATAAATAAATATGCAACCCTTTCATTAATAACCTAGATATCCTTTTACCAACCTACATACAACATACAATGTAAAATGCAGACGTCACCCCTCGGGTGTGACTCTAACATTTTATCGATTCATCCATTTTTTCATTCACTCGATATTTTCACTTTTCGTCTCTCAAATCAAATCATTCATTTCCGATCTTTCAAAGTCATTTTTGATCTTTCCATCGAAAACCATCAAAGTTTATTCAAAACAAGGTCCCGACGATGCACGGGATCAAAACTGTTAAAAATAAGGAAAGCTGGTGAAAATTTGGTTAAGTGTCGGAAACTCAATTTTTCAAAGTTCTCGAAATTGAAAACAAGTTTTTCGAAATGAAAGTCTCGATCACGAGATTCGACACCATATAGTTTTTGTAATCTAATTCAAAGTAATGAGAAAGTTATTACATTTTGAAAATTTGCCGAAAACGTCGAAATTTATGTTTTGTTCTTGAAACCAAAATTCAGATTTTGATCCTTTGAGATTCGGATCTCGAAACCATTCCCATTGTTCCGAAATAGGGGGTAAAACCTTAATTTCATTAATATTTACTTAAATGTTTTTAATGAAATGAAGGGTGGGAAATCAAGTATAAGGTGTGAGGATGGCAAACACAAAAGACAGAAGTCAATTCTGAAGAACTGTTTTTGTCGGCAGATGGTCGGTGGTAGAACCATAGTTCTGTCGGTGGGACCGATAAATTAGTCATCGGCAGATGTCGGTGGGACCGATGCTTCCTACCGACAGCATAAAATTTTCTCTTGATTTCGTCGGTGGCAGAAGCTTCATTCTGTCGGTGGGACTGATAGAATGCCTTCGGCAGGTGCCGATGGCACCAACCTTTCCCGCCGACAGCCTAAACCTCACTCGAACTTTCAAGTTTTCGATCCCCTTTTCGATTTCTTCTTCCATTCTTCGAATCATTTGATCCACCCACGTGTTTATTATCAAAATTCGATAAAACACATCAAAACAACTGCTTCTAACATGAATTTTAAAATCAAATACAAGATTTCTACGATTCACAAATATCAAACCCATTTTCAACAAAAATTCCTAAATGCATATTTTCATAAATCTAAAGTTACCAATAGGAATTGAAAGTCCCCTATTTGTTTGTGGATGCCAAAGGTGGTGTATTCGCATGATAATCAAGGTTGGTGGTAAAAGAGTCGATGTTGAGTTGAGTTTGACGCAAAATGAGCGAGGTTTTGCAACTCCTTCGACGATGGCACTCTCCTTTACTTCTACCCTAGAAGACGAGCCTCTACTAACAAGGTGAAACTTCGAGTTTGATGATACCCTAATGTACTTACTGATTTTTGGTGGAGGGTGAGGAAACGGACGTGAATGGGTTAACAAAGAAGGTAAGGTTGTAGCTATCGTTATAGCCGACAACTTTGTCTTCTTCATCGGGGTTCAACGGTCCTTCGTTCTCAATGAATCTTTAGGAAAAGAGAAGAGAACCTAGGTTTGGGAAAATCTGAGTTTGGGTACTTTGGAGAAGAAAGAAAATGACTTAAAAGAAAAATCAGTTTTCTTTTATAACAAGGGTGAGGGTATACTTGTAATTTCTCCATCATTTTTAGTTTCGACTGTAACTTAACTATTCGGACTCGAAAAATGACAAACGAGTATGCCATTTCGAATAATTTTTCATTGTGGTCCTAATGGTGTGATCGAATCTTCCTGATTCTCCCTCTAACAAAAATTCTCTATTTTGGGTCCTTCTCAACACGAAATTCGAGGATTTGTTAACCTTTCCATCCGAACTTGGATTCAAACTTGCTTACAGCTAAAGTATATATTTCGATTGTTTTGAAACTAATGGCGAAGTCAGTTTTCAACAAAAACGAACATAGCACAATCCAGGGCACTTTACTCTAAGTTTCCTTTTTAGAATATTCCTCGAAGTAATACTATCTAATCTCTTCGATATATGAGTTAAAAACACGGGGTGTTACATTGGTCATCTCAACCACTTCTTCAATAAACTTATTTGCTTATTAAAAAATCATGTTAGTCATTTTTATTTATTTTTTTCATTAAAAATATATTGTATTCAAACTAGTAGATGTATGGGTCTAACCTTGATTGGGTTGAACCCTTAGTCAAACCGATTAATTAAATCATATGATTGAATTTTTTGTTGTGAATTAGTCTAAATCTTTGAATCCAAAACCAATTGGTCCACCCAATTTAGCATTGATCGATTAGATCCATTTGTCAATTGGGCCAACTGAATCGACTTAACTTGTATTTTTCACCAATTTTATTGGGTCGAATTGGTATCACTGGTTTGAATTGAGCGGTGTGGACTGATCTGCCCACTTACCTATTGGTTGGATTAAAGAGTTACAACTCGAGGATACCCATAGCTGGTTTGAATCGTGTCGTAATGGGACCTTACCTAGGTTTGGGTCTCTAAGCTTACTACATAATTGAGGCTAGGTTATGATGAAGCTTAGGTTTCTTTAGCTTAAAATACTAATATACCTCCCAATTTTACCTGGTTTGATAGTATGTAGTGTTCCAATTTAATATACCCAAAGGTACTGGATTAAAGTTGCAGTGTTCTCACGCGTTACCGTGTCTTAAGGGACCAGGTTGACTATGTTTCAGCTACGAGACTATCGAGGTACAAAAAATGATGTAAACATTAGATATGAATGCTTGTCAATGTGTAAAAAGAAACAAGGTGTGCCTAAGATACTTTCGTGAATCATAAGCATACAAACATAATCATCATAAAAAGTAAATAAAGAAAGACAGCAAAAAAGAACAAAGTAGAAAAGCTAACCTAGACTAAAATCTTCTTGAGTCAAATAGGTTGACCCAAAGAAAAGTCAACCAAAGGGATGATCTCAGATCGGGTCAAGTTTGACCCTAAAATTCCTAGTGAAGTCGATACTAAAAGTACTCTCGATGATCTATGATATGGATCCCAGGTTTTCGGAGTCACCACCTAATTTTGGTCTAAGAACCCTAAAATGACTTCAAATAGAATTCGGGGTGGTTTATGATAAAGAAAATGGTTAAGTAGTTAGATTACGGGTATCGAAAGGTGTTAGGCACTGAACCCGCCCGATCAAGACGATCTGTCTCTACTACAATCCAAGACTATCTTACAGTCAATGGTTGAAGACTAAACTTAAACTAATAGTCAATGTCAAATCTAAAATCAACTACTAGTAACTATGGTCAAAGTCAAGGTAAAATCAATGGTCAAACTTAAAGTCAATTAGAAAATTATGGTCAAAGGTTAATGTAAAGTCAAGGGTTAAAAGTCAAGTTGAAAAGATCAAATTATACTAAATAATTGACGAGTCAACTCATAAAATTTTTTAAAAAGCAAAGTAATGAAGGAAAAAAAATATTTTATTGTGGTTAGGCCTGAAGTGATTTCTCATGTTGCATACGTACCCTAGATCATGTTTTTGGGATCAGATTGAACGTACTTCAAAAAAATATGAGTGAAATCTCAAAAAAAAATTGCCAAAATCAACGAGTTGACTTAGGCCATTTTAAAATCTGATAAAAATGAGTTAGAGCTCTTAAAAATATTTTTTTAAACCTTAAAACACGAATTTTCAAAAAAATAGTGAGTTCATTGAGTAAAAAAACCTTTTTTGCATTGAGTTGGCTCGATTTTCCTAAAAACAAGTGAAAAAATAAAAGAAATTTTAAACCAGCTTACCTTGACCGAATGGAGGGTTTGTTGGGGTATCACTTTAGAAATCCGACGAATCATGAGTGAGGAACTTGAAAACTAAAGTGAAGGACAATCCTTAAGGATATTTAAAATTGAAGTGAATGAAGGTGCAAAAACCAAAGGGAACAGGACTATATTTGGTGCATGCAACTATATTAGATTGAAACAAAGAGGTAAGGTACAAGAGTCATTATGGGCGAAGAGAAAAATGATCAAAAAGAGGTATCGTGGTTGTGTTGTAAAGAGTATGTGGCTGAGATGGAGACAAAATGAAGGTGATGTAAAAGTTAAAGGATAACATTAGTAGTTGAGATAGAGTGAGTAAGGTCATGTGGTGTTAAGATGAGGTAGAGTGATGGGTTTGTTGTTAATGGCTAAAGAAGCAAAAAATGGGGGTTAGTTAGGTTGCTAAAAATTAAAGGTAGAAGAGGTGTTGGGTGGTTTGAAAATGTGAAGAATAAGAGGTCGTTTGGGTGGCTTGATGTGAGGATGGGGGATGCTAGAGGTTTGTAATGGGACTACAAAGTTCGAACATTAGGATAAGAGATGGAAATGAGGAAGATGGTAGATAGGAAGTTAGAGGGGCTGAACCTGAATAAAAGGTGGATGAGGAAGATGAAGTTGGATTCATTGGGTATAAAAACGAGAAGAGGAAGTGTGGCGCCCTACCAAATGCTAACACAAATCTCAAGGCCACCTCGAGGTACTAGGTGGCGCCTCGAAATTTCGGCATGGTCTCCTCTGTTTATGTTAGCGTTTCATGGAACTCAAACCTGATAAACCAATTTATAACAAACCTGTATATAAAGATGGAGATACAGAAAAATAACAGCGAAAGACTAATTACATCCAACATGTAAATAGATCAGAGTGCGAAAGTTTAACGATATACATGATTACAAAAATTTAACCTCATTCTAACATAATCCTAGCACTCGGCCCAAAACACTATGTAGGACGAACTAACTCCTAAAGGAAGTAACCCCAATGCTCACCGAAAAATGGACACTGGTCGTCGATCTGACCAACCAAAGGCTCCTCAATTACTGACTCTACGCCTGTCTCGGTAACTGCAAGTGCTGAAACTAAAAAAAATAGGAAGGAAAAGGTGAGTAACGAGAGTTACCCAGTAAGTCCACAACCAATTCCTACTAATAACCCTTCCTAAACATGATCGAATAAAGCATACTGAATATTTTAATATATGCAAGATTTTACAGAATAAAATACGATCAATTGGTACATATAATCAGAGATGAGCAACTAAACAGTTTAAAATCCCACATGACATCAATTATTCATACTCATTATGCATTTTTCATTTTATGCAAATACAGTTGACAACATTGAAATAATAGACATGCTTTTCAGTTTATAATTCGAAACATAACAACAGATACATAGTACAAGTGGTGGAGTAATGGAATTTGAGCGTTGGGATTCACGACTAGATCGATCCCAGTCGGGACATGATGTTATTACGTAAATCTGTCTTTTAGTTCCTGATTTTGTGGCTAGTCATGTCTACCACGCTTGCGAGACCATTTATCTAGCTTAGGCTGATCGTTTGACGTGACCGTAAGCGATGGGTCTCTTTTCGATATGTCAAAACGTTCGACTACTAGTAGAATGTTAGTGATCACTGATCAATCATCTTCGTCTATGCCTATCAGGCGTGCATGTGATTCCCAAAATAGCACTCTACTAGTATACGACCACCTTTACAATACATGTTCACTGGTAAAGATAAGAAAGGAATGGACCCGGATTCCAGTTGTGACTCCACTCTCATACGCGTCCCATACCACGTATGAGCTTGGTGGTCCCTATCGTACATCCCAAGATAGTGCACCCCTCTGGATGATGTGACGCACTATCCCTTCAGGCATTCCCAGACCCTTTAACAGCTCACAAAATAGCTACATATATATCGTGTTTTTCATTTAAAACAAAAGAGAAATTAACAGAATAGGGTTGAGAATGGATATCCAGTTCCTACCATGCAACTGTGGCTACCCGGCCTAAAAATAAATAACAGTACTCAGTGCACGTGCTAACATAATCGTAAATAAACATGCAACCCTTTCATTAATAACCTGGATATCCTTTCACCAACCTACACACAACATATAATGTAAAAGACAGACATCACCCCTCGGGTGTGATTCTAACATTTTACCGTTTCATCCCTTTTCCCATTCTTTCGCTACTTTCACTTTTCATTTTTTCAAATCAAATCATTCATTTTCAATCTTCCAAAGTCACTTCTGAGTTTTTAAATGAAAATCATCAAAGTTTCTTCAAAATGAGGTCCCGTGATGCATGGTACCTAAGCTGGCCAAAATGATAAAAGCTGGTGAAAATTTGGCTAAGTGTTGGAAACTCAATTTTTCAAAATTCTCGAAATTGAAAATGGGTTTTTTGAAATGAAGGTCTCGATCACGATATTCGACACCATATAATTTTTGTAATCTAATTTAAAGTAATGCGAAAGTTATTACATTTTGAAAATTTGTCGAAAACATCGAAAACTACGTTTTTTTCTTGAAACCAAAATTCGGATTTTGATCCTTTGAAATTTGGATCTTGAAACCATTCCCATTATTCCGAAATGGGGGGTAAAACCTTAATTTCATTAAAGAACTTAAAGTAAATGGAAAGTAAAAATTAAAGTAAATGGAAAATAAAAAATTAAAGTAAATAGAAAGTAAAAATTAAAGTAAATGGAAAGTAAAAATTAAAGAGGACATTTACTTAAATGTTTTTAATGAGATGAAGGGTGAGAAATCAAGTATAGGCAATGAGGGAGTAAAGCCAAGTGTCAGAGTCTGTTTCTGACTCAAAAAGATGCTGTCGGCAACAGAAGCTTATTCTGTCGGTGGAACTGACAGTTCCTACCGACAAAAGATACTTATCGGCGGTAGAAGCTTCATTCTATCGATGGAACCGATAGAATGGTCATCGGTGGAACCGACGGTCCTGTTGACAACACTGAACTTCCTCGCGATTTTTGGGTTTTTCGATCCCTTCTTCGGATCTTTGTTCCGTTCTTCAAACCCTCAACCCACTCACGAATTCAACATTAAAAACATAGATAAAAGACATCAAATCCCTATTTCTAGCATGAATTTCAATTCAAACAAAGATTTCTACGATTTAAAACAAACAATAAGTTTTATTGAAACAACCTAAATGCACATTTTCATAAATCTAAAGTTACCAATAGGAATTGAAAGTCTCCTACTTGTTTGTGGTTGTCAATGGTGATGAATCAACACTAAGGATCAATGTTGGTGGTGAAAGAGTTGATGTTGAGTTAAGTTTGATACAAAGAGGACGAAGGTTTACAACTCCTTCGACGATGACACTCTCCTCTACTTCTACCCTAGAAGACGAGCCTCTACTAACAAGGTGACACTCTGAGTTTGATGATACCCTAACTTACGTGCTGGTTTTTTGTGGAGGGTGAGGAAAATGGATGCGAATGGGTTAACAGAGATGGTGAAGTTGTAGCCTTCGTTGTGGCCGACAACTTTACCTTCTTCGTTGAGGTTCAACGGTCTTTCGTTCTTAACGGATCTTGAAGAGAAGAGAGAACCCTAGGTTGAGAAAATCTGAGCTTGGTATTTTGGAGAAGAAAGAGAATGACTTAAAAGAAAATCAGCTTTCTTTTATAACAAGGGCGAGGGCATACTTGTAATTTCTTTATTCTTTTTAGTTTCGATAGCAACTTAACTATTCAGACTCGAAAATTGACAAGTGAGTATACCATTTCGAATAATTTTTCATTGCGGATCTAACGGTGTCATCAAATCTTTTCGATTCTCGCTCTAACGAAATTCCACTGTTTTGGATCCTATTTAACGCGAAATTCGAGGATTTTATAATTTTTTTCATCCGAACTCAAACTCGAATTCGAACTTGCTTACAAGCTAATGTATATATTCTGATTCTTTTGAATCTAATGGCGAAGTCGATTTTTCTCAAAATTAATCATAGCAATATTCGAGTATTTTACTCTGAGTCTCTTATTTGATATTTTCCTCCAAATCTCACCATTTAATTTTCTCGAGATATGAGTTGAAAATTCGGGGTGTTACAGGAAGGGCTGCCAAGGGTGGTGAAAAAATGATACGTGTGAAAGATGTTAAACAAATGTGAAACTGAGCTAAGAGAATAGTTACTGGTTCCTATGAGACGTCAATGGAGGTGGGCATGACGCATGGCTGAATGGGACAGAGAAGAGGATAGAGATTAAGGTTCGGCTACGATAGAGCATAGAGAAGAATGTAACCCTTTTTTTATTTTTCTTCTAACTGCTTTTTTTATTCTTTGTTATCGTATGTTTTTTATATCTTTGCCAAATCTGATTATGCTAATTTTATAGAGTAAAGAGATGAAAGAGTTTTATTAGTACTCTCTCTCTCTCTTGTGTTTAAACTTAGCCAAATAGTGAGGGAAAGAGAGGTTGAGTCCTCATAGGATTCCCTCTCCCTTTCTCTATTTTTATTTTGGCTGAACTACCCAACATGAGAGAGAACTCCTTTACATTAGAAATACATGGGTAATTATCCCATGCATTTCATGATTTTAAAGGAATTGATCTCCTCAAATTTGATTGGTGAATTTAATTCCAAGTTCAATCGATTGGTTAATTTTAATCGAATTTTCATTGATTGGTCGATTTGTATTATTAGATTGATGAAAATTTAAAGTGATCTTGGTAATTGGATTAATGGAGGATTTTGAATTAATTGGAAATCTAGTTGATTGGTGATCAAAAAGAAAATTAATTACCTCAAATGGGTTATTTAATTGAATTAAATCGGAAGAAAAATTAATTAGTTAAATCCGTAGGATTGGTTGTCAATTTATTTATTTTTATTCGTGATTGGTTTATTAAAATTTTATTAGCTTTTTGGTGATTTCATGGGATCAAATTGGTGTCATTCCATGTTCAAGGGTTGTCATTCTACGTAGATGGAATTCATATTTCATGCAAAAATTTATCATTTTATGTGAGAAAATTCCTCATTTTATGTAAAAATTTTATCATTTTATGTAAAATTTATGGTTTTCCTAAGTGCAAGATCTCTAGATATTTTTTATTTGTGTAAATGATTTCGAAAGACTTATCTTTTGGTTCCAAAGTTATGTTTCCAAAAGAATTAAGGTTTCTAAGTAAGAGTCAAACGTATGGTGATCTTGAGTATACGTATTTGTTAAATCGAGTATAAATGGTAGTAATCCTAAGCGTGCATAATTTTTAAGTTATGTGTACAAAAAAGAGAAAGATTAGATAAGGAACTAGAAAAGGGTCTCTCACAAGTTTTTGATTCTTCACATGTATTAGGTGCTCTTTATTAAGGATCCACAACAACCAGGTTATGAGTTGTCAAATAAGTCAGTCACAAAATGAGGTGTCTACACTAATGTACCATACTTGCTGCTCAAGGGTCTGAAGCACTGACAGCCCAATATTTCCAAGATCTCATTGTTGTAGTCTCGAAGATGTGGCAAAAAGATACCAATAAGTGTAGGGAGGAGATGAAAGAAGAAGTGATCGACTACTATCAATATTGCAAAGGGGACCAAATGTTCTTTCGACGAACTATCATCCCAAAGAAAGCTAAGGCTCAAGTTATCAAGAGAATACCTATGCTGGAGAACCAAATTGAGGACAATAGAAACTTGCTACTAGAAATTGAGTGCACAAGTAATTGGGAATCCTCCCAATGGACTCAATGGGTCGTTAAGACCTTGAAGAATGATAAGATGAGGAAGAGGTTGACTAACTTGGGAATGATGGCTACTATCGAGATAATCATGAAGGATGTGTATCACAACAAGCCTTTATTGTCCTCCTTTGTGGAGTTATAGAACCCACATTCACATATATTTGTCTTGGATGGGAATGAATTCACGTTTACTATAGAAGATGTGGTGAGATTGGCATCCAGTGGGTAGAGATTTAGCATACATGCCCAAGGCTGAATTGGATGTGGTAGAGAAGGGGAAGAAAATGAAAGACCATAAGAAGCAGTCACTAATGAATTAATAAGCAAAGTACACTCAATGCTATTTTCAAGAATCCCAAATGACGGCTTTCTTTGTTTACTTTCTCAGTGTTTACATGGCCCCAACAACCCCTTCTAGATGCATCAACAGTACCATGTTCTTGATCGTGGCCCGGATTCTAACGGGTAATGATGCCTGCCTGGTAATCAGTGTCTCAAAACACTGATTTATCTACACTTTTCCCAAGTTTTTTTCTCGATTTTCATCCCTAGTTCATTAGATTAGGTAGATAATTGTGTTAAGTCTTAATTTATCACATTACATGTTTTACCATTCTGAATAGGATTAATTTCATAAAATTAATGCATTTATCAGAAGACTGATTACGTGTGGTCATCGTATAAGTCAAATATCAAATCATCTAGATAAACCACCAAATCAATCAAATGTCTCAAGATCAATATGGCGCAATCAATATCCTATGTGGCACATTGAATCTCGAATGGAGTGCCCTAAATTTTCTTGAGTATGCTCCTCACGTGATTTTATATGCAAGACCGATGATGGCTATTTTTGGATCCTTCTAGATTACCTAATGTATATAAATATATCATTTTCCCAATTAGGAAGGAGTCATTGGCCCTTGTCCATTCTCTCTTTTCCCCCTAGTGCCCTTGACATTTTCTACTGTAATTTTCTATTTTTAGGTAGTTTAAACTTTTGTGAATTCTCTATAAATTCTCAAAGAAGAAGATAGTGTACCTTGGTCACTCAATGAATATAAGTATTAGTTTCATGACATCTTTTTGTCTCCTTGTAATGACTATAGGCTAGACTCCCTCCATTAGTGAAAGAAAGAAGCCTAGGAGCAAGCTTTTAATTTTGTCTTTTAGTTGTTATTCCTTCATATTTTTTTTTATGATTAGTGGGTTTTCTTCAAGATTTTATCCAACTTTAATGGATCAGAGCTTTAGATGAATCCCCATACATTTTATACTTAACTTAGATGTTTTATGCTTAGATAATATCAAGATAAAACATAATTAATTTAGATAATTGATAGTAGGGACTTCACATATTAGTGAGTAAAAGAGCTTGCTCAAGCTTCATGTTATATCTTCCAACCCAAGGAGCTCACATCAACCCTTCGAATTGAGTTTAAATAATGATAGAACTTAGATGTGGTGTTAATTGCTAGTCCTAGGTTACTCTAATCACTAATGATCTTTTTCTCTTACTACTTAGTTTAATTTTCATTTATATTGATTTATTTTCCAGTAACATTTCCTTACACTTTTGTTACACAAATACAAAAACAAATTTTAAAATTAGTAACTTAGATTAACTTCTTTTTGTTTTAGCATGGTAACAACCCCCCTTTTTTTTGGGTTGGATCCCTTATTTACGCCATAAGTCAAGGCAAATTATAAACACATTTTAATTTTTGATAGAACGACGATATCATAATTTTGGTGCTGCTATCAGGGAAATGTGTAGTTGTTCTAAGTTTGGTTTGAAGTTATCTTTTGTTATTTTTCTTCATTTTTTTTTTCTGTTTTTGTTTTATGTCGATATCAAAAAATTTCAAAAAAAATCAACACCAGTGTTTTTCATTACAACCAGGAGGATTTATAGGGGGATGACACTTACAGATTCAATATTTCTAAAAAAAAGTAAAAAAACATAATAATTACACAATGTCTAGAAATAAACATATTTACAAAGGACATATGAAAAATTATAGTTGATTAACATTGTGTAACAAAATACATCACTCTCAATAAAAACACGTGAAGAATTGATCACTTAAGTTGATGAATGAAATATCGCTCTAATAGTATAGAGATATAATGTTCTCTAATGGAGTAGCAATATTGATGTGATATTCCTATAGTGATTTTTGTACACAATGCTCCTTAAAAAATATTTTTACTCAATCAACCCCATTCCTTCACTGACTATTCTTGATATTTTTGAGTAATTCTTCGAACTTCTAAATGCTTCAACTCTTAATTCCTCCCTTATAATGATTCTAATGCTCTGACCATCCATAATTGTATTTGATTTCTAGACAAGAAAAGGTTGACCATGATCTTCATGTAGGTCCATCTTGACTTATAATAACTTCTGAATTCTTTCATTTAATGCAAAATCTGCAAGTACTAATAGCGATGTTTTTTGACTCACCAACTCCAAAATTGCAAGTTCAAATTAGTTCTATAATTAATATGCTAAGACATCTAAAATCAAACTCAAGTGCTAACATTAATGAGGTGTGGGAACGGAACCCAAGACATAGCTAACTCATGATCTACTTAACTTATACACCTAGGCAAACCATGTGGCCATTTATACGGCTTAGGATAGTCGTTGACTGTGACTATAATACAGGTCTTTTCACAAAATGTTATTACATTCAACTACTTTAGATTGTTAATGATCTTTGACTAGCCATCTTCATATAAGTTTATCAGGTGAATGCATGGTTATCTAAGACGTTTTTAAACTTCCACAAGCTACCGTTACATTACATAATTCACTGGTAAAGATAGAGAAAAATTTCTCGAATCTTAATTGTGATATTACTTTTTTATACATCTCATACTATATAAGAGTTTACCATCGCAACTGTTCATCCTAGGATAATATGTTACTCTAGACATGATATGACAGATTATTTCAACAAGCATTCACAAGCTCTTTAACGTATCCCAAATTAGCTATGTATAAGTATTTTTCATTTTGAAAATAAAATGAAAAACAAAGCATATAAGTGTGTAGAATGGATATCTAGTTTCTAATCATGCAACGATCCAACCTGTAAAATAAACAATAATACTTATCGCCTCATGATAACAAAATTCAAATAAGCTTGCAACATTGCCTCGTGATAACAAAAAGTAAAATTAAACCCAAATACCCACTCGCCAACACATATACACAATGATAGTCTATTCTCTTTTTCATGGGGCATCACAACAATAGTGCGATCTCTCAAACTTTCAATAATTCAAAATACTTTATTTTATGAAATTTAAATCAAAAATCCCCAAATGCTTCGTAAACATTAGAAATTTAATTTTTTGACAAGTCTAAAACATCAAAATCACATTTTAAATTTATTCTGAAGAAAAGCAACCAAAATTGGTTGAAATATGAAATATTGTTTATGATAAAAATAAGTTTCTATTGATCATAGTAATGGTTTGTCGGTGGCACCAATGGCCCTAATGGTGGCAAAATAGTTTCTATCAGTGCCATCGATGTGTCTATCGGTGACATGTCTAGAGCTATCAGTGGCATCGATAGGTTTGTCGGTAGCACCAACAAAACCCTTGCTAGAGCGAAGGTTCTGTAAAGTTGCTATTTTTCTGAACTTCAAAACTCAATTTTTCTTCAAACATCAATAAAAAAACCAATTTTTGAAACATCGGTTCATCCCTAAAAATATCAAATAATAAGATGATCATGATTTTCGCAAAAATAATATATTTAGCCTAATATTTAACAAAATAATAACTGTTGGATTACAACTTTACGATGCATGAAAACTACCAACTATTAATAAGGTCCAGAAAGTTTCCTACTTTAGTTTGTTGCTAAGAATCTGTGAAAAACGCAGAAATCTAAGTTAATTCCTAAGCTTTTCTTATCCGGAGTGAACACAATTTCTATTTTTATAGTTCTCCTCGACGCTCTCGATAAGTTGGACAATATCTTCTCCTGGGATGAACCCTAACAAATCCTTTAACCAATCGAAAAACGAGTCGGAAGGTGGAAGGAGGCTAGGATTTCTGTCTAGGGTTTCTTTTTTGAGAAAAAGAGTATAGGAAAAAAAATGTAAATTTTAGTTCAATTTATTATTTATAGAATCAAAATAGTGTAATGGTCATTTGTCAGTCTATGTTAAGAAAGTCAGTGTCCCGTGCTCTGATTTTCATAAACTTATAGTTTATCTCAATTAATGTTTTGGTGCAGATCTAATGGTGTGATCAAAATAATTGAATTCAAAATACAAGGAAACTTTTCTATTGATTGACTTACAAATTTCCTCTAAATATGTGCTAAAAATTCTAGGGTGTTATATTCTTTTCCTTAATAAACATTTCATCTTCAAAATTTAAAGTCATTTAATCCATGAACAACTTAGGATATCACGATCATATGTTTGACTCTTTCCCATTCTGCTTCAGAAGACATTCCAAACATATTCAAGATACATCAATGTAAATCATCACTTCTCCCCAGCAACTAGTAGTACTAAAATCGATGCGGTCGTCAATCTTTTCTTTAGTTCTTCGAATGTTGATTCACACTTATCGTCTCATTTAAACCTTACGTTCTTCTGCGTTAACTGTGTTAAAGGTGCTGTAAGGGTGGAAAAATCCTCAACACACCTTTCGTAATATTCAACCATTCCAAAAAAAACTTATAATCTCTTTGACTATCTTGGTTTGCTTCCAATTTAACACCATTTCTACTTTTGTAGGACTTACTAAAATTCTTTAATTCGATACCACGTGCCCTAGGAATTTTACCTTGATAAGCCAAAATTCACACTTGCTGAATTTGGTATATAACTAGTACTCCCTCAAAATCTGAAGTGTAATCCTCAAATATTCTTCGTGGTCCTCCATCGACTTGGAGTAAATTAAGATATCGTCTATGTAGAAAATTACCAACTTGTCAAAGTATTTCCAAAATATTCTATGCATCAAGTCCATAAATGATGTTGTTGCATTCATCAGACCGAAAGGTATCAATAGTTACTGAAAGTGTCCTAGCCTCGTGTGAAAAGTGGTCTTTAGAATGTCTTTTTTCCTTTATCCTCAACCGATGGTACCCAAATCTGATATCGATGATCTTGAAAAAGTAATAGGCACCTTGCAAATAGTTAAAAAATTCCTTTATTCGGGGAAGAGGGTATTTTTTCTTGATATTCACTTGGTTTAGTCTTCTATAATCAATGCATAATCATAATAATCCATCTTTCTTCTTCACAAGTAGAACTGGAACTCCCCAAAGCGAGAAACTCGGTCTAACAAATCCCAAACTAGTGAGCTCATCAATCTATGCTTTCAAGTCTAGAGTCTCGATCATTACCATATTATATGGTATAATAGATATTTTTGTACCCGATACAAAGTTTATAGAGGATTCCATCTCTCGATTCGGTGGCAATCCTAATAATTCCTCTAGGAATATGTTTAAGAAATGTTAACCACTATTATATTAATCATAGAAAAACGATCTCTTCTGAAACTCCCAAATTGTTTAGTTTGCTCTTTTGGAAATTATCTACTCAGTTCTTAAACCTTCTAAATTTCATCTTTGGATAACTTGATCTCCTGAATGTTATTGTCCTCAGGGGCAGAGCCAGGATTATGCCTATATGGGGACAACCAAGAGTAGAAATTGATGAGTGTTTCCAAACACTCAATTATACACACATTTTTTGGATATTTATCTTGATTTTTGTACCTATTTATCCATATTAAGATAATAATCATGATAAGCCTCAAATCATCACGTTGCATGTTAATTAGGTTTACTTATATATAAATAAATTCATTTACTAGATAAATCTAATTACGTGTGTTTCTTGTGCATAAAATCAACAAATTGAAATCAAAATCTCAAGACAAAAGCATTTGGGCCCACTTTGGAATGCCCTAATCCTTAACTCATATTCTCCTCTTTTATCTTTTTGTGCAAAGAAAAGTGGAGACTACTTTTAGACTCTTCTACACACATTTTCTCTATAAATAGAGCCTTCATTTCTAAAGAAAGGGTCCCATCTTGGTTCTCTTATCCAAGATTCCTTTAATCTAAGGCTCTTAGCCTATTCTCTTATTTTTTGTATTTTCATTTTCTAGTTATTTTCTTTTGGTTAAATAGTCTTGTAAGAAGTAGAAGAAGAAGAAGTTGTAATTTTCTCCATGAAATGAAGAAAAGTTCTTTCATCTCTTATCTTCCCTCTCTTGCAATGACATTAGGCTAAGTTCCCCTCCATTGGAGAGTGGAAAAGCCTAGAGCAAGTACTTGTGTTATTTCTAATTTTATGCCTTTCTTTTATTTAAAGTGCTTACGAATTCTCTTTAAGTTTCTTGTACCTTTTATTCTTAATATAGATACTTTATGCTTAGATTAGATCAAGATAAAGTATGCTTAAATTAGATAATTAGTAGTAAGAAGTTTTCAAAGAATTCTACTTTGTTTTTGTTCTCTTATTTCATTTTATTTGCAAAACTTTCCGATCTAAGGAGCTAACACCAAGCCCTTATGATTGAGTTATAAAAAGGCTAGAGACTAAGAATTGCTCATTAACATGTTTTAGGTAGATCCACCTCCAAAGGTGTTTTAATTCATAAGTTTACTTGCTTTTAATTTCATTTACTTTAGTTTATTTTCTAGCAATTTTACATCTTCTTATAAGTTCAAAAATACAAAGAAAAACAGTTTTAATTCCTTTTAGTTAATTTGGATTTTATCTTCTTAGCTTAGCTATATTCCTCCTTTCTCTTGGGTTCGATCCCCTACTTGCCCGACAAGTAAGGTAAACGTAAGATTATTATTAACTCCGGTGAGAAGAACAACGATAGTCTCATCAGAATTTTGGCGCCACTGCAGGGGAAAGGTAAAGGTATTAGTGGTAAGTTTTGATTTAAAATTAATTTCTTTCATTTTTATTTTATTTTATTTTTTTTCTTTTGGTTTCTTTCTATAAGTTCAAGTGTTCTTGAGATTTTAAAAGAGAAGAAAGAAGAAAAAAACATTGAAAAAAAAAAGTCATTCTCGTTTATTTTTTCACCCTTGACAGTAGAACTTAAACTGACTGTAACTTTCTGCTCCGATCTCCGATTTGGGGTAGAACGAAATTTTCTATAAAATATGACAAAGTTAGCAAGATTGTGGTAAGTCATATTCTGTTTTTGAGTCCGTTTACTATAATTTCTGCTAACATTTCTGTTTTGCTTCTTGTATGTGAACATTTTTTTTTCTTCTTTACTTTCAATTTCCTTGAAACTTTAGTTAGGTTTTTTTTTTTTTGTTTTAGAAACACTTGTATAAGATTCTTTGTAATTTTTTATAATTATCCAAGAAGGCTTGGATTGTAATAGACTAAGGAAGGACGACGGGTGGACAATACCGTCACGACTCTTTAGGTTCGCACACCAAAATTGGAGTTGGTGGCCTAAGTCAACTCAAACTGTCTTCACCCCGTTTAGCACGGGAGGTAATTTCGAAACACCTACGCCTCTCTTTGCTAGTGGGTTATTCCTTGTCTTTGTATGTTATTTTTCCAATTTGCACACACTTGGAATAGTTAATTAAGTAGTAAAGAGCACCCCTCTCCTAGGGATGGCATGATAAGATAAGGATTGGAAGTCATTACCAAATCCTTGCTCTAATTAGGATAATCAACTCACTAGTCATCCAATCAAATTAATTAAAATTAATTAGACTTGACTATAGGGCCCACGAGCTCAATAAGAGAAATTCCGCTTCAAGTTGTGCCAATTACGTTTCTTGGTCATTTTTCTATTTAGTAAGATCTTGCCCTTTGAGGGGATAGACTCAGTCTATTCAAGAAAGGAGGTATTTAAGAGTGCCCTTGCTTATGCATTGTGCGCTTCCTCCGATCTGGAGATCCGAATGATTCAAACTTGACTTCATAGAACTGAGTTGGAAGGCTAGTTGCGCTATTTCTACCCAGTTAGGAGCTGTCTAGCTTTAGGCAACCTATCTAGGTCCAGTCTTTTCTTTTTGTGATTGTTTGATCGACTATGTGATTTGCATGCTTGGTAGATGTTCACAAAACAACGTGTTAGAACCATTTGATCCTGAGATCGAACGTACCATTAGTAGGATACGCAAGACACCATCAGTAGTTATGATGGGTGATCGAGAGCGAACTCTCAATGAGCTCTTCGCTCCAGCTTCCGCATCTCCTCCTACATGCATTATTTTACCATTGAACAATGCACCTCAGTTTGAAATTAGGGCTGCCACCATTAATATGCTCCCTAAGTTCCACGGTTTAGAGCGTGAACAACCTTACACCCATCTTAATTGATTCTTGACTATATGTCAAACTTTTAGAAATCAGAATCTAGATGAGGAGAGTATCAAGCTTATTCTGTTCCCGTTATCTTTGGAAGACCACACAGCTACGTGGTTGAACTCCCTAACACCCAATTCCATATTTACCTGGGATGTTCTATCCAAGAAATTTATGGCCAAATTCTACCCCGTGGCCAAAACTGAGAAAAGGAAGGACTCTATTAGAAATTTTAGAGCCCGTCCTGATAATGAATTTTCCCAAACTTGGGAAAGATTCAATGATTTATTGGTCAAGTGCCCACACCATGGCATTGACAAAGCACAGTTGGTGCAAAGTTTTTATAGAAGATTAATAATGAATCAACGTACCTTAGTCGAATCAATGCATAAGGATCAGTTCATGAACCAGACTCCCAACCAAGCGTATGATTTCCTCATAGAGTTAGTCGAGAGTGCTCAAAATTGAAGTACTAACCAAGAAGAATTTGATAGAGATGATCCGGTTAGAAAGACAGGTATGTATGAGATGAAAGCAGACCCTGATCTCAAAAATATTATGTCTAGTCTAGTGAGTGTAATGAACAATCTCATGAAGAAGTTAGATGCCTTTACCATCTCAGCATCCAAACCTCACCTAGACCCTCGTGCAATTTCGCAAGTGACTGTCGAACCGAGTTCTTTGTGCGTCATATGCGACGGCAACGACCATTTGGTCGAGTGTTGTCCCACCTTGCCTCAAATCAAAGTTGAACAAGCAAATGCGATTAATGGCTATAGTACTTTTAGGAAGCTAACTCCAAACTCTTTTAGCCAAACGTATCACCTAGATAATAGGTTCCATCCTAATTTCTCATACAGACAGAATGAACCTGTTCAATCTAGTGGTCCATCAGGTTACAATAGGAGTTTTCCTAGGCAATCTAGTTCTTCTACAAACCAAGCTATTGTTCCTCAAGTCCCTTATCAATCCCAACAATCTACAGATTGCAGAACCATCATACCAGATCCCATGACCAATTACCAGCAGCCTGCCCAACAACAGTCGTCCTTAGAATCTATGATTGCCGAGTTGATGAGACAGCAACAGCAATTCATCCAAACTCAACAGCAAACCCATCAAAATCAAACTTAGATTAACCAGGTCACTGCGCAATCCATAGCTAAGATGGAAGTTCAGTTGAGGCAGTTAACTCTCTCTTTGAGTGGGAGAGAGAAAGGTCAATTTCTAGTCAGACTATCCCTAACCTTAGAGGTCAACCTTTGATTTCAAACGAATCGAAAGGTCAATATGAAGTAGGAAGCCATTCTGGAACTCCACAAGACTCAGTCCAGGCTATCCACACCTTGCGTTCGGAAAAAAAGGTGGACAACAAGGTCCAACCTATTGACATGGGAGAAAAAGTCCTAGAGAAGGACAAAGTTCAAAAAGAAGTCATAGAGTCTCCAATAGAGAAAGAGAAAGATTTGAAAAATCCTCCTATCATTTTGCCAATTTCAAAAGCTCCATTTCCCCATCGCTTTAGAGATTATAAAAAAGGTAAACAATTTGAGGGTGTCTTAGAAGTCTTCCAAAATGTGCATATCAATATCCCATTCCTAGATGCCATTAAGCAGATACCTTCTTATGCGAAATTCCTAAAGGATTTGACCACAGCTAAAAGGAAAACACCATTTCCTCGGGAAGCTATCATGGTAGCCCAAGCTTCGTCGCTCATCCAACAAACGATTGCACCAAAATTTTAGGATCCTGGATGTCCGACAATTTCCATTCATATTGGAAATCAAGTGGTCGAAAAATGTCTTTTAGACTTAGGGGCTAGTGTGAACCTTTTACCATATTCGGTTTATAAACAATTAGGTTTGGGGGTTTTGAAACCCATCGATATCACGTTGAGTCTAGCCGATAGGTCCATAAAAATTCTAAAGGGTATAGTTGAGGACGTGATAGTTAAAGTCAAAGATTTCTATTTTCTTGTTGACTTTGTTGTCTTAGACACGGAGCCAGTCATCAAATCGAAGAGTCATATTCCTATTATCTTAGGACGTCCATTCTTAACCACGTCTGACGCAGTCATTCGTTGTAGAAACGAAATTATGACTTTAGCATTTGGGGATAGGAAAGTGAAACTGAACGTCTTCCACAATTTCCAAGGAATTGATTAGATGATGGTATTGAGGAAGTGAACATGATAGATACGCTAGTCAATCAAACATATCAAGAGTTAGGGTACTTTGATCCCCTAACAAAATGTTTGGCTCAGTTTGACCTTGACTTGGACGTCGAAGAGTCTATAAGCGAAGTCAATGCTTTGCTTGAATCTGTTCCACTCTTAGATTCTGTGCGGTGGCACGCAAAAACTGAAAGTCTTCCTGTGCGCACATACAATCTTGTTCCTTCTTATATCGAGCCTGCAAAATTAGAACTCAAGTCACTTCCAGAGACCTTGAGATATGCATTTCTTGGTAAGAATCAAACCTTGCCCGTGATCATTTCCTCTCACCTTAATGAAGTTCAAGAGGGAAAGTTTTTAGGAGTATTAAAAGAACATCAAGAAGCTATTGGTTGGAGCATAGCTGACATCAAGGGAATTAGTTCATCTGTGGTAATGCACCATATTTGTTTAGACGATTTTGCTAAGCCTTCCTTAGAACCTCAGAGATGGCTAAATCCTATCATGAAAGACGTAGTTCGGATGGAAGTAATGAAATTGCTAAATGCGGGTATTATCTATCCTATCTCTGACAGTCGTTGGGTGAGTCCTATACAAGTAGTTCCTAAGAACTCTGGTATCACTGTGGTAGTGAACCAAGACAATGAATTAATCCCCACTCGAGTCCAAAATGGATGGAGAGTGTGTATTGACTATAGGAAACTCAACTCGATGACTCCTAAGGATCATTTCCCCTTACCTTTTATTGATCAAATGTTAGAGCGTCTGGCAGGACATTCTTACTATTTCTTCTTAGATGGTTATTCCGGGTACAACCAGATACCCGTTGCTTCAATCGATCAAGAGAAAACAACTTTCACCTGCCCTTTCGGAACTTTCGCGTATCGTAGCATGCCTTTTGGATTGTGCAATGCACCCGCTACTTTTCAACGGTGCATGATGAGTATATTTTTCGACATGCTAGAAAAATATCTCGAAGTATTCATGGACGATTTTTCAATTTTTGGATCAAGTTTTAAGGAATGCCTCCATCACTTGACTTTGGTCCTTGTACGTTGCAAAGAGGTCAATCTAGTCCTCAATTGGGAAAAATGCCATTTCATGGTAACATCAGGGATTGTGCTAGGGCACATTGTTTCTGCTAAGGGGATTGAGGTAGATAAGGCAAAGGTAGATTTAATTGAAAAATTACCACCTCCTAGAACGGTTAAAGAAATTAGGTCATTCTTAGGCCATGCAGGTTTCTATCGTAGATTCATTAAAGATTTCGAGAAAATCTCGAAACCTTTATGTGAGCTATTGGGAAATGATGTTCCTTTCGACTTTTCAGAGTCATATCTCTCTGCGTTCAACAAACTCAAGTCTGAGTTAACCTCGGCACCCATTATTCAACCTCCAAACTGGAGCATTCCATTCAAAGTTATGTGCGACGCTTCAGATTATGCAATAGACGCTGTTTTGGGTCAGCGAATTGAAAAACAACCTCATGTTATCCAATATGCTAGTAAAACCCTAAACGATGCTCAGCTTAATTACTCTACAACAGAGAAGGAAATGCTAGCAGTGGTCTATGCCATTGAAAAATTCCGCCCCTACCTCATAGGATCTAAAGTCGTGATCTACACAGACCACGCAGCATTGAAGTACCTTCTATCAAAGAAAGATGCTAAAGCAAGGTTAATCCGTTGGATTCTACTTCTACAAGAGTTTGATCTTGAGATCCGAGACAAAAAAGGGGTAGAAAATGTCGTAGCTTATCACTTGTCTAGGATAGTTAACAAGCCATCCGAGGAATCTTTACCCATCTCTGAATCCTTTCCCGATGAGCAACTTATGCAAATCTCTCAAGCCAATGCTCCATGGTATGCGAACATTGTCAACTACCTAGTTACAGGTCAATTCCCAGTCGAAATGACTAGTCAAGAGAAACTCCGTCTTCTGTCAAAAACAAAATGGTATTTCTGGGATGAGCCATACTTATTTAAGTATTGTCCTGATCAAATCATTAGACGTTGTATTCCAACCTCTGAGCAAGTCAGTATCCTAGAGTTTTACCATAATCATGCCTGCGGAGGGCACTTCAATCGTAAGAAGACCGCCATGAAAATCCTACAATGCGGTTTTTTCTGGCCTAGTATTTTTCGTGATGCCCACGAGTTTAGCAAATCTTGTGATAGATGTCAAAGATTAGGAAAAATCTCTAAGAGAAATGAAATGCCTCAAAATCCTATACTGATCATCGAAATTTTTGACGTGTGGGGTATAGACTTCATGGGACCTTTTCCTATCTCCCAGGGTTACCAATACATCCTAGTTACCGTTGACTATGTGTCAAAATGGGTCGAAACTGTGGCATGTAGAACTAACGATCACAAGGTTGTGATAAAATTCATCAAGGAGACAATTTTTTCAAGATTTGGTACTCCGCGAGCTATCATAAGTGATGGTGGCTCGTATTTTTGCAACAAGATCTTTGCTGCGTTGATGAAGAAATACCTCATAACGCATAAGGTTGCCACACCTTACCACCCACAAACAAGTGGACAAGTGGAGATTTCTAACAGGGAAAATAAAGTCTATCTTAGAAAAAATAGTCAATCCTTCAAGGAAAGATTGGTCTTTGAGATTGAGTGATTCACTCTGGGCCTATAGGACTGCATTTAAGACACCCATAGGGATGTCTCCCTACCGATTAGTTTTTGGCAAGGCCTGCCATCTCCCAGTAGAACTAGAACATCGTGCATATTGGGCGATCAAACGCCTCAACTTTGATTTTGATAAAGCCGGTGAGAAGCGAAAGTTACAACTAGACGAGTTAGAAGAGATTAGAAATGAATCGTATGATTGTGCCAAAAGGTCCAAAGAGCGTACCAAATTCTTTCACGATAGGCACATTCTTAGGAGGAATTTCATTCCTAATCAAAGAGTTTTGTTATATGATAATAGACTCCACCTTTTTCCAGGAAAACTTAAGTCTCGATGGACTGGCCCATATATTATCCAAACAATTTACCCCCATGGTGTTGTTGAAGTCCTTAATCCTAAGGACGGATTCACTTTCAAAGTGAATGGCCAACGTCTCAAACCGTTTCTCGAGTATGTTCCGCAGGAGGAAGTTCTTTTTCTCGATGATCCCGTCTATCAAAATTAACTATGTTTTCGTCTAGCTAAAGACGTTAAACTTAGCGCTTCTGGGAGGCAATCCATGCACTTCAAGGGACATTGTGTTAAATATCAACATGACTATAGGGTCTGTCTCGGGTGCTATCTAACCCACTTCATTTCATTTTGTCAATTTCAATTTTACTGTTGCATGTATATGTTGAAATATTGAGGACAATATAATGTTTAAGTTTGGGGGTGTATGGGTCGGATTTCCACTTATTATTTTCTTTTTTCAAAAAAAAAAAAAAAAAAAAATTTGAAAAATATTTAGTTGGCGACTTTGTTGTATTTTACTCAAAATCTTAGCTTGTATCTTTAAGCACTTAGTTAAAAATATTTAATCAGTCTTTCATTGGAAGCTATGATCTGGAGTCTCCATTTGTGTTTCTCTTAGGCAAAAATTAGAGCAAAGTTATCCTTTGGTTTATAGTCACTTCTAATAAGGTTACCAAGAGTCTAGATTGTATTAAAAGAGCTTATTACCTTCTTTCTACCTAGAGTTTAAGGAAAAACTAGGTTTGATGAACTTTGACTTCCTTGTTCAATTGGTTGGCTGATTAGAAGAAAAACAGAACTGAGTTGTATAAACCTTGTACAGCAACTATTGAATTAGACTGGGTACCTTGAAAAGGGCTGCCTACTTTTCTTAGAAAAAGAATGAAGAAGTAATAGAAAAAAAAGATAGACCTTTAAAAAAAAAAAAGAGACCTTTCAAAAAAAAAAAAAAAATGAAAGATCTAAAAGTTTATGTAAAGTTTTAGTAGGGTGAAAGCCATCAAGTGTAAAAATGTGAGTATACTGGAATATCACAGATAAAGTCCCTTAAAGGTATTAAAGTGAATATCCACACTTCTCACTACCCCAGACAGGATGCTAAGTTTAGAATTAAACCCAAAATTACTCCAGCTATTCTTGAGTAGTTAGAAGGTTGAAACTCATTTGAGGAAATCGAATCTCTTAAATTTCTGAGCTAGAATCACTATCGCTCAAAGGTCAATTTAAGTCTAAATTTTGTCATAGAGAAATAAGGGTTGGGACTCTATACCAAGCAGTACTTCCAATTGATTGATAAAATAAAAAAAAAAGACTTGTGCTTTTCAATATAAGTTTTGATTTTGACTATTTTTACTTCAAAGTTGTTTTTAATTTTGTGAGTATTTTCTGCAAACCCTCACGAGTCAAACTCGTCTACTAGGGGTAACCTAGCGGTTCAAGGGCTTGCTGCATTCGCTAAATGCAGTCGAGGTGCCTGCGAAAGTGGCAGTTTTATTTTCTAGGGACTAGAAAAAGGTAAGTTTGGGGGTGTGATGAGAGTGTTTCCAAACACTAGATTATACACACATTTTCGGATATTTATCTTGATTTTTGTACCTATTTATCCATATTAAGATAATAATCATGATAAGCCTCAAATCATCACGTTGCATGTTAATTAGGTTTAATTATATATAAATAAATTCATTTACTAGATAAATCTAATTACGTGTGTTTCTTGTGCAGAAAATCAACAAATCGGAATTAAAATTCAAGACAAAAATATTTGGGCCCACTTTGGAATGCCCTAATCCTTTGGAATGCCCTAATCCTTAACTCATATTCTCCTCTTTTATCTTTTTGTGCAAAGAAAAGTGGAGACTACTTTTAGACTCTTCTACACACATTTTCTCTATAAATAGAGCCTTCATTTCTAAAGAAAGGGTCCCATCTTGGTTCTCTTATCCAAGATTCCTTTAATCTAAGGCTCTTAGCCTATTCTCTTATTTTTTGTATTTTCATTTTCTAGTTATTTTCTTTTGGTTAAATAGTCTTGTAAGAAGTAGAAGAAGAAGAAGTTGTAATTTTCTCCATGAAATGAAGAAAAGTTCTTTCATCTCTTATTTTCCCTCTCTTGCAATGACATTAGGCTAAGTTCCCCTCCATTGGAGAGTGGAAAAGCCTAGAGCAAGTACTTGTGTTATTTCTAATTTTATGCCTTTCTTTTATTTAAAGTGCTTACGAATTTCTTTAAGTTTCTTGTACCTTTTATTCTTAATATAGATACTTTATGCTTAGATTAGATCAAGATAAAGTATGCTTAAATTAGATAATTAGTAGTAAGAAGTTTTCAAAGAATTCTACTTTGTTTTTGTTCTCTTATTTCATTTTATTTGCAAAACTTTCCGATCTAAGGAGCTAACACCAAGCCCTTATGATTGAGTTATAAAAAGGCTAGAGACTAAGAATTGCTCATTAAATGTTTTAGGTAGATCCACCTCCAAAGGTGTTTTAATTCATAAGTTTACTTGCTTTTAATTTCATTTACTTTAGTTTATTTTCTAGCAATTTTACATCTTCTTATAAGTTCAAAAATACAAAGAAAAACAGTTTTAATTCCTTTTAGTTAATTTGGATTATATCTTCTTAGCTTAGCTTTATTCCTCCTTTCTCTTGGGTCGATCCCCTACTTGCCCTACAAGTAAGGTAAAAGTAAGATTATTATTAACTCCGGTAAGAAGAACAACGATAGTCTCATCAGAAATTTTTTTGTGGGGACAATTAAGAGTGAAAAAAATAGATGTGGGGGCAATAACGACATATTTTTTTATCCATCGGTAAAATCTGTTGCAATATCTTACTAATTCATAGACTTTGAAAATTCTTATGGGGGTAAATGCCCCCACAACCCCCACTTTAAATCCGCCCATAACTATCCTAACAAAATAGTCCACACAGCCATGGTTTTAGACTACCAATCCATCCCTAGAATCAAGTCGAATTCTTGCAACTCTAAAAGTGTGAGGTCGGCGGTCATCTCCTAATCAGATACTCTAATAATGCAATCCTTACAAATGGACTTAAGAATATGATGATCTCCTAAAGGTGTAGTAAAAAATAATGTGCGTCATATGTTCATGACCTTTAATTCTAACGTAAGAGAGAATTATATGATCCTTTCACTGTTAGTGTAGACACCCCATTTTTGCATCCGCCTGATTAATTAAGTCGTCGACCCGATCGCAAAGGTTCCCAATGATGGATGTCTATTCCAATGCTTTATTTTGTTACCAGATATGTTTCAGAAATCCGAATGAGTTATCTTGAACTAACAAAACTTAGAACCACGCTACGCTAGGAAAATACGACCCCAGAAACATAGAAATCATCATCTTGCAAACCAAAAAGAAGCTTCACGATAAAAATCACTAAATTACCAAAATACCCCTAACATCAAAACAACCCTAGAGCCTGCATTACGCTTAGGAAAACCCACTCAAACACATAAAACAACAAATCGAAACCAAGTAAACCACTTCGCCAATTTTCACAAAATTTGACAAAATTACGAAAATACCCCTCATAAAGTTCACGATCATTTCATACAAAAAATTTCATAAATGACAAAAACCAACATTCCCATTGAATTCCTTACGAAAAACTGATTCCAAGACATCTTGGAACATTGAAAAACAACTTAAAACGTAAAAAATCCTCTCCGAGGGTAAAATGGTAATTTCACAATTTTAATAATTAAAAATTTTAAAATTAATAAATAAATCATTAAATAATGTAAAGTGAAACATTAATAAAATTAATTATAAAATTTAAACAAAAAAATTGATCAATCAGGTTTTCAAGAAAAATTGTTGATGGTTCGCAAGATATTTCTTTAAGGACCCCTCCATTTGGGGGTCTAAAGAATCAAAGATATAATAGAAGGGGGTTCTCCAAAAATTTAAAGTCAATCAAGCAAGACTAAAGTCAAGATATTAAAGTCAATCAAATAAGACTAAAGTCAAAATTAAAGTCAATTAAGTAAGACTAGAGTCAAGTATTAAAGTCAATCTCATAAGACTAAAGTCAAAACCCTAAATCAAAACCTTAATCTAAACTAATCGAGTCAATCTCATAAGACTAAGGTCAAAACCCTAATCTAAAGTAATCAAGTCAATCTCATAAGACTAAAGTCAAAACCCTAAAACTTTAAAGACTAAGTCAAAACCCTAATTGAAACCCTAAAAGAAACCCTAATCAAACCCTAATGCTTCTAAAAACTTTATAAATAGGAGCCTCCACACCTTATTTTCGTATCAAAGAAAAAACCCTAGGAAAAGTAGGTGAAGAAGCCTCCACAACCTCTCCAAAATCCTAATTTTGGAGCCTCAACTCCTTACCTAACACTCCTGCTTTGATTTTAGCCTAAAAAACACCCGAAAACCTCTAAAAAACATCCCAAAAATTCACAACAAATTCGAAGCACCTAGATCCAAGAAGGAGATACCTTACCTCGGAGATCAGAAATCAGATCCGGAGATAGAACGAAGTAAGGAATACGGTACAAGGAGCCGTTTTCACCAGATCTAAGGGAATATCACTTTTACAGATCGAAGGTAAGCTTTTTATTTTTTAATCTAGGTTTGTCATTAGCGATGTATATTTATTTGGGATAAGTAGAGACCGGCAATGGCCGGGCGGGGTTGGTGCCTAACACCTTCCAACCCCGTAACATGATCCCCGGATTCAGATTTGCTGTAGTAGATTAGTTCATTATCCGTTTTAGAGTCAGTTTGGTTCCTAGACCATAATAACTAGGTGGTGACTCCCAAACCTCAAGGGTCAAAAGTGGATCCGCACACCCCGCGGATCTAGGGCACTTTCAGTTAGTACTTGAAAGTGCCCTCGATCCGCGGGGTGTGCGGATCCGCTTTTGACCCTTGAGGTTTGGGAGTCGCCACCTAGTTATTGTGGTCTAGGAACCAAACTGACTCTAAAATGGATAAAAAGAACTAATCTACCACAAAAAATCTGAATTCGGGGATCATGTTACGGGGTTGGAAGGTGTTAGGCACCAACCCTGCCCGGCCAAAGCTGGTCTCTACTAACTTTTCAAATATATCACATTGCTAAAAACCTAGATAAAAATAAAAAAATTACATACCTTTCCGATAGTAAGGATTTTGTTCCCTTAGATCTGACAAAAAGAGCTCCTTGTACTGTACTCCCTTGCTTCGTTCTGTCTTCGGATCTCCTAGATCAAGGTATCTCCTTATTTTTGGATCTGAACTCTTCAAGTTTGTTGCGGATTTGGGGGTGTTTTTGGAGGGATTTTAAGTGTTTTCTAGACTAAAATTGAAGGAGGGATGTTAGGTAAGGAGTTGGGACTCCAAAACTAGGGTTTATGGGGGGCTAGGGGAGCTTCTAGACCTACTTCTCTTAGGGTTTATGATTTGATACGAAAATAGGGTGTGAGCACCTCTATTTATAGAATTTTTTTTAAGGTTGATTTGGATAGAGTTAGTGTTTATTTAGAGATCTTTTAATTAGAGTTGTGTTTTAGTTAAAATTGTTTTAGGTAGAATTGTATTTTAATTAGAATTATTTTAGGTAGAATTATTTTTAAGTTAGAACTCTATTAGATAGAGTTATTATTTAATTAGAATTCTATTATGACTTTTGGTCTTATTTGATTGACTTTTAATGTTTTGACTTTAGTCTTAATTGATTGACTTTTAATATTTTGACTTCAGTCTTGTTTAATTGACTTTAATTTTGACTTTAGTCTCACTTGATTGACTTTAATACTTTGACTACAGTCTTTCTTGATTGAATTTAAATTTTGGAGAACCCCCTTCCATTATTTCTTTAATTCTTTGGACCCCCAAATGGAGGGGTCCTTAAAGAAATATCCCACGAACCCTCAACAATTTTACCCGAAAGTCCGATTGATCGATTTTTTAATTCAAAATTTTAAATTAATTTCATCAATGTTTCACTTTAATTATTTAATATTTCATTTATTAATTTCGGAATTTTTTAATTATGAAAATTGTGAAATTACCGTTTTACCCCGGAGAAGACTTTTCAGGTTTTAAGTCGGTTTTTAATGTTCTAGGATATTTTAGAATCGATTTTTCGTAAGGAATTCAATGGAAATATTATTTTGTATTATTTATGAAATTTTTTGTGTGAAATGATTGTGAACTTTATGAGGGGCATTTTCGTAATTTTGTCAAATTCGGTTAAAATTGGTGAAATGATTTATTTGGTTCCGATTTGTTATTTTATGTGTTCGAGAGAGTTTTCCTAAGCGTAACGTAGGCTCTAGGGTTGTTTTAAGGTTAGGGGTATTTTGGTAATTTGGTAATTTTTTAGTGATTTTTATCGTGAAGTTTCTTTTTGGTCTGCAAGATGATGATTTCTATGTTTCTGGGGTCGTATTTTCCTAGCATAGTGTGATTTCTAAGGTTTTGTCAATTCGAGATACCTAATCCGGATTTCTGAAACACATCTGGTAACAAAATAAAGCAACGGAATACACATCCATCATTGGAAATCATTGCAATCGGATTGACGAGTTGATTAATCAGGCGAGTGCAAAAATGGGGTGTCTACAGATGCCCCTCTTTGGCAGAGGGTTGAAGCAAACTAGATAGCAAATCTATTTTGGTAGATAGTGCGATATCTGAATGCCAAAGCTAGTGACAGTTCATTTTGCAGCCTGATTTAACAATTCGTCGGGGTGTTCGGATCCTTGAGGGTAAAACTCTTCCCGAATTAAAAGATTGTCTGGTCCTTGAGCGAGAGCTCTCACTGACAGTGTCAGATCCTTTAATTTTAGAGAATTCTCCCTGACTAAAAAGTGCAAGTGTGTGCACTGTGTGAAATTGAGTAAAATCTGAGGAAAACAAAACTCGAGAAAATTTGAATGATATTTGAGACAAATCTGAGCAAAAGTTGGGAGAAAGTTAAATGTCCTACTCTACCTACTCTAGGTGAAAGAGTAATAAATTTATATTTTTTTGAGAGTCTTATTCTACCTACTCAGAGTGAAAGAGTAATGCACTAAATTTTTTTTTGGAAGTTCTATTCTACCTACCTGGAGTGAAAGAGTAATGAACTATTTTTGTTTTTTTTTTTTTTGGAAGTTCTACTCTACCTACTCGGAGTGAAAGAGTAATGAACTAAGCTTTTTAGAAGTTCTACTCTACCTGCCCAGGTGAAAGAGTAATGAACTAATTTTTTAGGAGTCCTACTCTACCTGCCCAGGGTGAAAGAGTAATGAACTAATTTTTTTTTGGAAAGTTCTACTCTACTCAACCTACTCGGAGTGAAAGAGTAATGAACTAAATTTTTTTTGGGAAGTTCTACTCTTCCTACCCGAGTGAAAGAGTTATGAACTAAGCTTTTTAGAAGTCCTACTCTACCTGCCCAGGGTGAAAGAGTAATAAACTAATTTTTTTGGGAAGTTCTACTCTACCTACTCGGAGTGAAAGAGTAATGAACTAATTTTTTAGTCCTACTCTACCTGCCCAGGGTGAAAGAGTAATGAACTAATTTTTTTTTGGAAAGTTCTACTCTACCTACTCGGAATGAAAGAGTAATGAACCAAGCTTTTTGAGAGTCCTACTCTACCTGCCCAGGGTGAAAGAGTAATGAACTAATTATTTTGGGAAGTTCTACTCTACCTACTCGGAGTGAAAGAGTAATGAACTAATTGTTTTGGGAATCCTACTCTACCTGCCCAGGGTGAAAGAGTAATGAATTAATTATTTTGGGAAGTTCTACTCTACCTACTCAGAGTGAAAGAGTAATGAACTAATTGTTTTGGGAGTCCTACTCTACCTGTCCAGGGTGAAAGAGTAAGAACTAATTTTTTCTGGGAAGTTCTACTCTACCTACTCGGAGTGAAAGAGTAATGAACTAATTTTTTTCTTTTTTAGGAAGTTCTATTCTACCTGCCCAGGGTGCAAAAATAATGAACTAAGCTTTGAGGGAACAAACGGAGGATTAACCTCGCATTTGACTTTTTTTTAATAAAAAGTTAGATTTTATGAAGGTCTGGTAAATATTTTAACTCTCTTTGAATCTGAGGAGTTTTCAAAATTGCTATCAAGAGGGTAATGCAAAGTTAACCTTATCCTTTGGGGTTGAAATTGACCAGGCATCAGAACAAAAATGCCCCTAGTTTGACAAAGAACATTGCACTAGGGGTAATTGAATATAATTTGAAAATAAATGCCCCTAGTGTAAGGGGGGAAACTGTACTCTTTAGAAAAAAGGAAGTACCCTTGTTATGAAAGTTTGAAATCATTGATTACCGCAAGCGCAATAAAGGTTTAACTTTTAATTTTGACTTTTTATATTGAAGATTTTGAGTCAGGCTCAAAGACATTGGAACAAAATATTTCTTTATGAAATTCATCATAGAATTTGTTCTTTCTCCCCGTCGGTTCGCTTAGGGACATGAAACTCTTCAGATCAATCATAGACGAGATACTTGTATCCACTGAGTCTATATTTGGTTCAAACTGGGTATTGAAACTTGATCATTCGGACTTCTGATATTTCGGCTCGGGCTACCTTTTCAGCTTCTCAACTCAACAGAGATTTTCTTTTATTTTTTGATAGCTCTAAGTTTTGCCTAGATTGCCTATCCAGGTTTTCAATCTAGCGAGCATGCTCTAGCTTTTGCCTAGATCGCCTTTTTAGGTTTTCGATCTAGCGAGCTTACAATTTTTTCTTTTTTCCTTGCTTTGATTGTTGCCAAGGTCATCCTTTCAGATCTTCAACCTTGCGAGCTTACCTTAATTTTTGCCTAAGCCGTCCTTTTTTGGTTTTCAACTTAGTAGATTTTTTTTTCTTCTTCCCTTATGAACTTCTGGAGTTGCTGTCTGATCATGCTTTGCTATCTTCCTTGACTTCTCGCACGGTACTTAGGAGGACTTTCATGGGTAAGCTTAGGACTGGGTATAAAAAGAAAGGGATTTTTAAGCTAAAAAACCCGAATGCCCCTTGTGTGACATTTCCTTTTAAATTATTTTCTTTTTCCTTGAATTTTCTTCCCCACTTTGACAATTTTTTCTTTTGAATTTTTTTTTTATAGATTTTTTCTTTGTCGGGGAATCTATTTTTATTTTTTTGATGTGGTCGGGCCTGAAGTAACTTCTCAGGTTGCTTACGTACCCCAAATTTTTGGGATTAGACCAAAATCTAGTTCAAATCTTCCCTCCCCTAGGTTAGGTGATCGGGCTGAGAAAGAAAAAGGCATAATTTTTCTTTTTGAAAAGGCTGCAAAGGGGTTGAGAAATGATATATTGAACTGGGTAACAGGAGAATTGATTCGGCCAAAGATGGCCTCCTTAAATGTAGTACCGTTTGATTCGGTCAAGATTGGTCGGTTCTGGTAATTATATTCCATCATGATCTTGAAGTCTAACAGTTTTCCAGACAGTATTTCCTTAATGAATGAATTTCTCCAATTGGTTCAGACTTTCTCCTATAGTCGAGGAAAGTGTTCAATTTTCTTTGAAGTCTGATAGTTAAATCCTTGACTTGTAAATGATGAGCTTTGACCTTTTTGTCAAATGCACGGGTGACTCTTCTTAGATAAGCTTGCACATGGTACAGGGCTTTAACTCGTTTTCTTCAATCTAGTTTAATTCTTCATACTGCTGACGAACCCAATCTGTTTCTAACAAATGATTTTCCAACAAGACCCTGAGAGACGAAATTTTCATTTCAACTTGCAAGACTGCTTCCATGCCATACACTAAGGAGTAGGGAGTAGCTCTACTAGAGGATCGAATTGAAGTTCGATATGTCCATAGCGTAAATGATAATTTTTCTGACCAATCTCGATGTGATTGACACATTTTCCTGATGATAGTCTTGAGACTTTTACTAACTGCTTCAACCGTTCCATTGATCTAAGGACGGTAGGGGGATGATTTGTGCTTCCAGATCTTCAACTTTAAACATAGAGTAATGATTTATGCTTTGAAGTACGACCCATTATCAGAGATCAGTTCAAAAGGTACCCCCATATCGACTGATAATATGTGATTTGAAACTCAAGATGTAGTAAGGATAGTGTTGATACATTTTATAACATTCTATGATATTTCATCGATTAAGCGAGTATCTATTCCGTGTTGAACAACACCCAAGCTTGCACCTAACATATCCTCATCGGATCACACGAACAAGTCTTTTGAAATTTCTGAGTAAATTCATTATCCCCTCGTGTTCCTCTAGGGATAGGAGGGTTTCTATTTGAATCTCTTTAGGAATTATTTTCTGTTTTGAGGTCAATAACCTTTGTTTTCTCGATTAAACGTTGAACCTGACTCTTATCTTCTTGCTCAGGAAAGAAATCTATCCTTGAAGCCAGATTAGTAGTTAATTTGTTAATGCGCTCGAGGTATTCAAATATTTCCTTTAGCCAATCAAATTCAAAAGGGACGACAGACACCTCTATGACTCGACAAACTAACTCGACTCAACAAGAAAAGGTAGACTCAATCTAAGGAAGACATGACCTTGCTAGAAAAAAGGACTTGAACTAACCCAAATGACTTATGAAAATTCAAGGCAAGTACCCACATGAGTTTGATTAGGACTGAGGACTGAGATATTACTTACAACTGGTAGGATTGAAGCACTATGATCTTTAGGGAACAACTGGGCGATGTTGAGAAATTCTAAGGTCATTTCTGACTATTGACTTGATATTGACGTTTACTTTAACTGACCGGATTTACAACTTTAGCTAGATGATGGACGATTGAGCTTAGATACAATGATAACCCTTAACCTCTTTGATGGTGAATTTAACCAATTTCAGTGTCACCCCCTTGATAACATTTTAATGAACCCTGAGATTTTGTGCACCAATCCATTAAACAATTCATTAACGTAATGATTATTCAGAAAAATAATTTTATTGCACTCTTGAAAAATATTGACAAATAATGTTTTCATTGAATAACAACTCAACTTCCACAAACATATTTCAATAATTTTAATGCAAAAATAGATCTTTTGTAAATCATTTTTTTCTGAAAATATTTTTCTTCCTTCTCTTTTTTTTTAGAAAAATATTTTTTTTTGAAAAATCTTGTTCTTATGGAAAACACTTTTCATCTGGAAAATATATATATATATATTTTTTAGAGAACATTTCTTCTAGAAAATACTTTCCTTTTGTAAAACATTTCTCTTCTTTAAAAAATGGGTTGAAACCCGAATTCGAGAAAGAATTTGATTTCAATTTTGATCTAAATGGCCCGACCCATCATGATTATTGGATCGAGATGAATTGGGTCATTATAAATTATTGCAAAAAATGGATTTTTATTGGGTCGGTGCACCCATTTTAATTTTCAAAAAGAAAATTTTTTATCCTTGAGGACAACCATACATTCTTAATCTCATCATTCACATCACTCACATACATTCATCAATCACATGCATTCATTCAATAAACAACTCGGGAACACCCACGATAAGTTCGAGTCGTGACCTATTCGGAAGGTTTCTAGACTCTAAGCTTACTACGTGCAATGCATTTTTATCTGGCCACCCTTGCCCAAGCACACCTATATACCTTTCGATACGTGGTGACTTGGTTTGATATACCGTATAGGTGATAATCTAAAACCTCAATTTACTTCTCTGAAGTCAAAAACAACCAGTTTGATCTCCAGTTGAGAGGTGGCGCACAATGCTAAGCAAGGGCCCACTTAAATACCTCTCGTCTAGAATAGACGTAGTCTATCCCCCTCGTACAGTAGGGTACAGCGGGGCAAGATCTTGCTTAGGCACCGGTTTTGACCAAGAAGTGCAATTGATATACTTAGACTATCTTTTATACCTACGGGTACGAGTTAAGAGTTGTAGCTTTCATAAATGGTTTGGCATCCCACGAGGGGACCGACCACGTACTAGTACTACGTTGGCAATCGGGACATGTGACTGTGTGGCTTACAATAGGTCAAAGGCTCAGGTCGCTCCAGCCTGGGTACATCAACATACTTCTCAGAATCACTTGATCAGATGGTATTGATGCCCCCAGTTTGATATACCCTAAGGTACGTGACTGGAGTTGTGGGTTTCATGAATGACGTTGCATCTCCGAAGAGACCGGGCCACGCACTAGTGCCACGTTGGCTAAATGGGACGTGTAAGTGAGTAAAACAGTAAACGTGCATGTGGTGTGTACAAAACAGGGTGGGGTGTGCCCGGGACCTTTTTCAAACAAATGGGCCCATGGATCCAATCAAACCAATCATACATTTAATCAAAATCAAAATTATTCAAATCATATGAATATTCAATTAAGATCACATTATTCCCATCACATAAGCACATTAACATTACGATCAACATCAATCATGTATTTCAAGCAAGATCATGGTAAATTAATCAATAAATATGGCATATGATAATGATCAAACAAACATTGTAATAGGCATAATTTTTAATTTTTAAGGTCCAATTAATGATCACTTTTGGGTGATCAAAAATAAATTGAGATTCCAATAGGTGTTACATTGATGATAGAATGACAATGGTTGAGATGAGCTCACTCTCAAGAACATTAATTGTGCCAACATTAGATAAATTCAGATTTTCTGTGAATTAGGAAAATACAATCTAAACTTGCATCGATGATATCTAAGGCTCCCGATAATGAAATCGAGTGAACTCAAATTCTAAATTAATCTACTCGATGAGATCTACATTTTATTTATAGGTGTCCAGACTTAGTTCTCACCAGAATGTTCTGTAAAAACGTTTTAAGGTTGCTGTCCCAACTTTCATTCAGAAATAATTTCAGATTTATAGATTGAACTTGCATCGATGATATCTAAGGCTTCCGATAACGAAATTGAGTGAACTCAGATTCTAAATTAATCTACTCGACGAGATCTATGTTTTATTAAAGGCTCCCAGACTTCATTATTACTAAAATATTCTCTAAAAAAGTTTTAACATTGCTGTCCCAACTTTCATTCAGAAATAATTCCAGATTTACAGATTGAATTTGCATCGATGATATCTAAGGCTTCCGATAACGAAATTGAGTGAACTCAGATTCTAAATTAATCTACTCGACGAGATCTATATTTTATTAAGAGGTTCCCAGACTTAATTCTTACTAGAATATTCTATAAAAACGTTTTAATATTTCTGTCTAACCTTCATCATTCCATCATTTTCATAGGTCAATTTGAATATTTCATTATTCAGGGGTCATCAAAAAGTGATCCTTAATTGGAAAAAAAATGTAATACCCAAAATCATCTACAATTAAGACAAAAAATAAATAAACAGAAAAAATAAATAAAATAAATCCAACTAAATAAAAAAAAACTAAGTCATCTTGGCAATGCTCCCATACTTGGGGTTTTTCAAGTTTGATCCTCAATAGTCCCCAGTGGAGTCGCCACTGAAAGTGCCCTCGATCCGCGGGGTGTGCGGATCCACTTTTGACCCTTGAGGTTTGGGAGTCGCCACCTAGTTATTGTGGTCTAGGAACCAAACTGACTCTAAAATGGATAAAAAGAACTAATCTACCACAAAAAATCTGAATTCGGGGATCATGTTACGGGGTTGGAAGGTGTTAGGCACCAACCCCGCCCGGCCAAAGCCAGTCTCTACTAACTTTCCAAATATATCACATTGCTAAAAACCTAGATAAAAATAAAAAAATTACATACCTTTCCGATAGCAAGGATTTTGTTCCCTCAGATCTGACAAAAAGAGCTCCTTGTACTGTACTCCCTTGCTTCGTTCTGTCTTCGGATTTGACTTCGGATCTCCTAGATCAAGGTATCTCCTTATTTTTGGATCTGAACTCTTCAAGTTTGTTGCGGATTTGGGGGTGTTTTTGGAGGGATTTTAGGTGTTTTCTAGACTAAAATTGAAGGAGGGATGTTAGGTAAGGAGTTGGGGCTCCAAAACTAGGGTTTATGGGGGGCTAGGGGAGCTTCTAGACCTACTTCTCTTAGGGTTTATGATTTGATACTAAAATAGGGTGTGAGCACCTCTATTTATAGAATTTTTTTTAGGTTGATTTGGATAGAGTTAGTGTTTAATTAGAGATCTTTTAATTAGAGTTGTGTTTTAGTTAAAATTGTTTTAGGTAGAATTGTATTTTAATTAGAATTATTTTAGGTAGAATTGTTTTTAAGTTAGAACTCTATTAGATAGAGTTATTATTTAATTAGAATTCTATTATGACTTTGGTCTTATTTGATTGACTTTTAATGTTTTGACTTTAGTCTTAATTGATTGACTTTTAATATTTTGACTTCAGTCTTGTTTAATTGACTTTAATTTTGACTTTAGTCTCACTTGATTGACTTTAATACTTTGACTACAGTCTTTCTTGATTGACTTTAAATTTTGAAGAACCCCCTTCCATTATTTCTTTAATTCTTTGGACCCCCAAATGGAGGGGTCCTTAAAGAAATATCCTACGAATCCTCAACAATTTTACCCGAAAGTCCGATTGATCGATTTTTTAATTCAAAATTTTAAATTAATTTCATCAATGTTTCACTTTAATTATTTAATATTTTATTTATTAATTTCGGAATTTTTTAATTATGAAAATTGTGAAATTACCGTTTTACCCCCGGAGAGGACTTTTCAGGTTTTAAGTCGGTTTTTAATGTTCTAGGGTGTTTTAGAATCGATTTTTCGTAAGGAATTCAATGGAAATATTATTTTGTATTATTTATGAAATTTTTTGTGTGAAATGATTGTGACCTTTATGAGGGGCATTTTCGTAATTTTGTCAAATTCTGTTAAAATTGGTGAAATGATTTATTTGGTTCCGATTTGTTATTTTATGTGTTCGAGAGAGTTTTCCTAAGCGTAACGTAGGCTCTAGGGTTGTTTTGAGGTTAGGGGTATTTTGGTAATTTGATAATTTTTTAGTGATTTTTATCGTGAAGTTTCTTTTTGGTCTGCAAGATGATGATTTCTATGTTTCTGGGGTCGTATTTTCCTAGCATAGTGTGATTTCTAAGGTTTTGTCAATTCGAGATACCTCATCTGGATTTCTGAAACACATCTGGTAACAAAATAAAGCAACGGAATACACATCCATCATTGGGAATCATTGCAATCGGATTGACGAGTTGATTAATCAGGCGAGTGCAAAAATGGGGTGTCTACAGTACTCGAGCTTGTATGCTAGAGATGATGATGTTACCTTCAAGAACCTTATCTATAGATAAAACTTCCTCCTGTGTCATGTTGTAAACTCTCCCTTGAGGTCTAGGTGGTATGCTTGAACTGACGGCTTGTGGTTATGGATACGGGCAATCTCTCTTGATATGGCCAACTTATCCACACACATATCATGTAATCTGTCCCAATGCCAGTCTCTGGGGTACGGGTGGTCTAAAACTCTACATTTATATCATAACCATCGATGGTGTTGGACCTCTTGATATTAATAATCGTTTGCTAACCTGTATATGTTGAGTCCCTATTAGTTGCCATTTCTGACAAGTCGGAGGTCGATATAATACATAAGTCTAGCTTGGAGCTGTGGGCCTCACAAGCACGGGCATCTTAGCTGAATTTACCTGACTCTGGAACTATCTTGTAAGGCGACTGATCCATCCCCTAGTAGTCGATAACTCATTCTACTCTCTCTCGATCCTTTATTCTATGTTTATTGTGTCAAATTATGTTTTGTTTTCAAACCTAGCCATTTGGCTCCTAAGGAATAACCTCAAACTCTTCAAAAACATCATTGCCTTATTTGTTTCCTTGGCTACCAAGTATGGTGCCCCCGAAACACTAACACAAAGCCTATGTCAAATCTCGAGGTACTAGGTGGCGCCTCTAAATTTCGGTATGGTTTCCTCTATTTATGTTAGCATTCCAAGGCACTCAATTACCTGTTTCACCTAATAAACAATATACATAATATATATACAAAATATATAATAATAACGGAAGTCTAAATACATCTAACAACGTGTGGTAGATCAAAGTGTGGAAGAATTAATTAATATGCAGGATTATATAGAAATTTCTTTATCTAACAAAATCCTAACGCTTAATTAAAATTTATAATATAACCTAGATGAAACTGAGTTGCTAGTAGTTATAGCCCCAATACTCACTAGGTAAAGGACTCTAGTTGTCTATCGGATCTACAAGATAATCTTTGCTAATGCTGATCTACATCGACCTCATCAAGTGTAGAACCTGAAACTAAAAAAATAAGAAGGAAAATGTGAGTAACAATGGTTATCCAATAAGGAAGCAAACAATTCCTACAAATAACCTCATCCTAACATGAACAAGTAAGTATTCTGAATCATTTCAATACATACAAAGTTTTACAGAATGAACTACGATTAACTGGTATATATAGCCAAGGATGAGCAACTAAACAGTTAAAAGTTTACATTACATCAATCAACAGTACTCACTATAACATTTTCTTTTTTACATGAATTTAATTGATAAAATTGAAATAGTAAACATGTTTTTCATTTTATAATCCAAAATAAGACAATAAATATATAATACACAATGGTGGAGTAGTGGAATTAGAGAATTTGGATTGTTCTCAGTCGGGACATGGTATTCCAATAATAAAGTATTAGTTCTTGATTTTGTGGCTGGTCGATGCATTACCATATTTGCGAGACCATTTATCCAACTCAACTTGGTTGTTTAATGTGATTGTAAGTAATGAGTCTCTTTTCTATGTGTCAAAACGTTCGACTACTCTAGATTATTAGTGATCACTAACTAATCATCTTCATTTATACCTATTAGGCGTGCATGTGATTCCCATTATACATCTTTATTTGTGTATGATCACCTTTACATTACAAGTTCATGGTAAATATAGAAAGGAATAAACCTAGATTCCAGTTGTGACTTTGGTTGAGGACTCTGGGCAAACCTATCCTTCAACTCAGCCATTTCAGCTCGAAGCCTAACCACTTCACCACTATTACTAGATTCCGATCGTGCAAGTTCGAATATCAGTCGAGCAATCTCCTTCTACACTTTTTTCTCAGATTTGAGTCAAATAGCCTGAATTCAACGATGATCAGTTTGGGGACTCCTCCACTTGATCTCGATAATCAAGGAATGATGAAACATTAGGACATGCTCGGGGCACTATCGATACCGATTGCCTCTCAGAGATGAGTTCTCGAATTCAATGCAAGTATGACGGGAATAGGTAAGCTGTAAAGACGGGTCTACTCAAAATCTCAACTCAACTCCATTTTTTCATGAGTCAACTTAGAAGTGTGGTTGATAAGGGACCAACCAACTTGTTAAAATTCTCGGGAATAAGCACACCTTGATCATAGCTAAATTGTCGAAGAACCCGAAGTAATACATAGTGAGTCGTCTCATGGAGACTAACCAAGACAAGAAAACGGGCTCAATCAAATGCAATCACGGGAGACCCCCGAGGTGGGAATGTACCAACCCATCTTACCTCCTCATCATCAAGGTTGCAAATGAAGGCATACCATTCCTCTTTATTACTCGAGACCAAGGGAGCAACTCGCCTTGACATCATGAGCACGGATCAATCAAATAAAAAAAATCAAGAAATCTATCAAAATCAAAAGAATTTCAAAAATCCTTTCGAATTGCATTCAACTCCGATTTGTTAAAATACGACAAAAAATATCCGAATTTCAAATTAAACTATATCCATAATTCATAACCCTAACCCACAAATCATTATCCATATCAACTAATCACTCTTTTGATCATCAAATGTGATACATGTTATCACCCCATCTCACCTCCCCTATCCCACTACCTATTCCATCACCTTTTCTCTAAATATCATCTACCCATACATCAACCCATCACCTTTTCTCTAAAAAAATCTATCTACTCACATCAATCCATTACCCTCCCCTAACCTACCATCATCATTCCTTACAAACCCATACCTCCTTCTAACCTACCATCATTATTCCTATAAACCCATACCTTCCCTAACCTACCATGATCATTTCCTACAAACCCATTTCTACAATCTAAACCTACATCCCTCATCTCAAATTAAACACTCATCTCTCCCATCAATTCATCTAAACGCTTAATTTCTACACATCTTGCCACATGTCACTATCTTCCTCACCCTCCCAAAACTTAATCAACCATCCTCTTACACCCTCCATTCTCTTAAACCAAACTACTACTCAATCAATCAATCATTCTCTTAAATACCCATCATCTCACCTCCCCAAACACTCCACCCAAATGGATAAGGTAAGATCTAAATCATTTGGATCAAAACACTACCCATTTACCTTCATTACACAACTATCTCCCTCTCTACTCCAAATTTTTATACCCCCTACATTCAAAACCTATGCCATTCTCTACTCTCCCAACAATTCACCCCACTATATCATTAAAGTAACCCCTAAACATCTATAAATACCCCATTCTCTTATCAAAAATGGTGACCAATTTTCCCATCAAGTCTTACACAAAAAAAATAATATATTCTCAACTCATCTCTATTCTCTACTCTCTTCTACTTCACTCTCAATCTTCTCACATTACTTTAAAATACAGTCATATTTTACTAAGGACTCAAATAAGAAGACAGAAGAAGAAGAAGAAGGAAGAAAAGAAGAAAGACATTAAGGCTTCAAGGTAGGACATACCCCCCTCTCTATTCCCTCTCCATTTCCCCCTTTTACCTCCCCTCCCACTTCTTTTTAATTTTTCTTTTAGAAAACTTCTAAGATGTGATGTTCCCCCTCCTTTATCTCTGGTAGATCGGACTTCGGTTCAATTGAAAGTATAGGGGTTGTAACCACCTTCAAAAATAAAATCATTTTAAAACCTTCAAATCGTTTTGTGGCAACCGACATTCGGATTCTTCTCGACTCATGAGAATAGATCCTTAATCGAAGCTAATACTTTTCAAAAATATTATTTTCAAGGCTAATGTCCATTAGGATCATCTCCTTCAATGAAATGATCCTTACGAGCTAAAGCCAATAGTAAATCCCTACTTAGGGTACAAGTTATCGACACGTGGCACTTTATTCTATTCGTAATTTTTTAATCAAAATGATCGAGTTGAGTTGAGGTTACTACCACTTGGTGGGAAAAAAATGGTACCTAACACTTCCCTTTTCTCCTATCAAACCGCTTATTCTGATCTCAAGGTTAGATTGGTATCTTATCCATCGAGAGTCACTAAATGCCAAAATAACAATTTTTCTAAAAATGAACAGTGGGTGACCATTCACACCTTTTTTTCAAATATGAATGGTGGTGACTCCAATCTTTTGTAGAAGTGATAATCATGAGTGAGAATCATGTATCTAAAGGGTTGTTCAAGAAGAGAGAATGATGAAAATGGCTTAGCTATTGGGTCGTTTAAGAGGAAAGAATAATGAAAATGGCCGAGTTTTAGGATATTTTTTGAAAAGGAGAGAGACCTGTAATGGTTGAGTTTTATGACATTTTTTGAGAAGGAGATAGGACTGTAATGACTACTGTTTTAAGACGTTTTTTGACAAGGAGATATAACTGTAATGACTGCTGTTTTAGGATGTTTTTAGAGAGGGAGAGAGGGTTGTAATAGCTGTTGTTTTATGACATTTTTAGATAAGGGTTGTAATGGCTACTATTTTAAGATGTTTTTAGATTTGGTTAGAGGGTTATAATGGCTACTATTTTTGCTTCAAAATGCAGGGGAGAAAGGGTGTTGGTTGGGCTTTGTTTTTTCTCCAAAACGTGGTGGAGAAGGGGTTTCCAAAATATGGGAGAAAAAGAGAGTCTGAGAGAGAAGAAGTTGTTCGTTGATGGATCTTCCTCCAAACATGGGAGAATGAAGAAGATTTTATAAAAAATTTGTTTATAAAAAAAACCTTTTTTCTCCTTTATTTTTTATTTTTTATTTCTAAGACAAAAGGGCTGTTGGATTCTTATCAAGTTTTTTTTTTTAGATTTTCTTTAATGGGACGTGCCATACAAGAGGTTTCTATTTTCGATTTTTCCCAAATATTCCCTCTTGCACGGTTCTTTTTATTTATTCTATCACGTTTTTTACTATCTATTATTCTCTTTCCACTTTTTTTTTATTTTAAAAACAAACTTTCTTTATTTCCACGTTTCTTACAGACTTAAATGGGTACTATCCCACGTTATTCGTGTCTCAATAATCCTTTATTGATTAAACCTTGATTGGTTGATTTTAATTTTATTTTCGATTTTTAATTTTCATTTTGATTTTAATTGGGATTTTATGGATTAATTTATTTTAATTTGACTTTTAATTAGTTTATTAAATTTTGATTTGAAATTTGATTGGTTGGTTAAATTTTGATTTGGACCTTATTGATCGATCGATTTTTAATTTGAATTTTGTTGTTTTGATCAAATTTTGATTTGACTTTAAATTTATTTTTGATTTGACATTGAATTTTAGTTTGAAATTTCTTTTATTGATTTTGATTAAATTTGAATTTAAAATGTTAATTTGGTCGATTAATTTTTAATTTGATTTTGATTTTAATTTAAATTGTTTGATTAATTTTTAATTTAATTTTGATTAAATTTTCATTTTGGTCAAGGATTTTCCAAATTTTTATCATGTTTTCCTAAGAATCAAGGTGTCTATAAGTTCAAGTCGAACATTGAGGGGTATTTTGGTAATTTTTGTGATTTTGCAAAAAAATTTCGATTTTCGTCGATTTGGGTCTCATTAGACTCGATGTAATACCCCGTGTTTTAACTCGTATCTCTAAGAGATCAGATAATATTTATTCGAAGAATATTCTGAAAAAGAAAACTTAAAGTCAAGTGCTCAGATTATGCTATGTTCGTTTTTTGTTGAAAACCGACTCCGTCATTAGTTTCAAAATGATCAAAATATATACTTTAACATGTAAGCAAGTTTGAATTCAAGTTCGGGTGAAAAAGTTAACAAATCTTCGAATTTCGTGTTGAGTGGGATCCAAAATGAAAAATTTTCATTAAAGGGAGAATCAAGAAGATTCGACTACACCATTAGGACCGCAACAAAAAATTATTTGAAATAGTATACTCGTTTGTCATTTTTCGAGTCCAGATAGTTAAGTTACGGTCGAAACTAGAAATGATGGGAAAATTACAAGTATGCCATCAACTTTTTATAAAAGAAAGTAAACTTTCTTTTATTCTCATTTGTTTCCCTATTCTCTAAAGAACCCAAACTCAGTCATTCTCAAACCTAGGGTTCTCCTCTCTTCTCCTCAAGATTCGTTGAGAACGAAAGACCGTTGGACCCCGACGAAGAAGACAAAGTTGTTGGCTACAACGATTGCAACAACGGTCGGCGGGAAGGGTCGGTGCCACCGGCACCTACTGAAGGCATTCTGTCGGTCCCACCGACAGAATCAAGGTTTTGCTACCGATGAACCCAAAGCTCGCGTGAAATTTTATGCTGTCGGCAGGAGGCGTCGGTCCCATCGACATCTGTCGAAAGCTATACTGTTGGTTCCACTGACAGCATCCTGATTCTGCCACCAGCAGTCACTGACAGAAATAGTTTTCTTCAGAACTGTGTTCTGACTCTTGGCTTGACTTCCCCACTGTCTATACTTGATTTCCCACCCTTCATTCCATTTACTTTAAGTTCTTTAATGAAATTAATGAAATTAATGAAATTAAGGTTTTACCCCCCATTTCAGAACAATGGGAATGGTTTCAAGATCCAAATCTCAAAGGATCAAAATCCGAATTTTGGTTTCAAGAACAAAACGTAGATTACGACGTTTTCAGCAAGTTTTCAAAATGTAATAACTTTCGCATTTCTTTGAATTAGATTACAAAAACTATATATTGTCAAATCTCATGATTGAGACTTTCATTTCAAAAAATCCATTTTCAATGTCGAGAACTTTGAAAAATTGAGTTTCCAACACTTAACCAAATTTTCACCAGCTTCCCTTATTTTTAACAGCTTTAGTCCCGTGCATTGCCGAGACCTTGTTTTGAATAAACTTTGATGGTTTTCGATGAAAGATAAAAAATGACTTTGAATGATTGAAAATGAATGGTTTTAGTTGAAGAGACGAAAAGTGAGAATGTCGAATGAATGGGAAAAGAGATGAATCGGTAAAATGTCAGAGTCACACCCGAGGGGTGACGTCTATATTTTACATTGTATGTTGTATGTAGGTTGGTGAAAGGATATCTAGGCTATTAATGAAAGGGTTGCATGTTTATTTACGATTATGTTAGCGCGTGCACTGAGTACTATTATTTATTTTTAGGCCAGATGGCTACAATTGCATGGTAGGAACTGGATATCCATTCTCAACCCTGTTCTGTTAATTTCTCTTTTGTTTTAAATGGAAAATCATATATATACGTAGCTATTTTGTGAGCTATTAAAGGGTCTGTGAATGCCTGAATGGATAGTGTGTCACATCATCCGGAGGGGTGCACTATCCTAGGATGTACAGTAGGGACCACCAAGCTCATACGTGGTATGGGATGCGTATGAGAGTGGAGTCACAACTGGAATCCGGGTCCATTCCTTTCTTATTTTTACCAATGAACGTGTATTGTAAAGGTGGTCGTATACGAGTAGAGTGTCATTTGCGAATCATATGCACGCCTGATAGGCATAGACGAAGATGATTGGTCAGTGATCACTAATAATCTAGTAGTAGTCGAACGTTCTGACACATCGAACAGAGACCCATTACTTACGGTCACGTCAAACGGCCCGCCTGAGCTTGATAAATAGTCAATAGTGTGGTAAGCGCAGCGACCGACCACAAAATCAGGAACTAAAAGTCAGATTTATGTTGTAACATCATGTCCCAACTGGGAGCGATCCAGTCGTGAATCCCAACGCTTGAATTCCATTACTCCACCACTTGTATTATGTATCTGTTGGTATATTTCAAATTATAAACTGAAAAGCATGTCTACTATTTTAATATTGTCAACTGTAATTGCATAAATGGAAATTGTATAATGAGTATGGATGATTGATGCTACGTATGATTTTTAAACTGTTTAGTTGCTCATCCTTGACTATATGTACCAGTTATTCGTAGTTTCAATTGTAAAACTTGCATGTTTTGAAATAATACAGTATGATTATTCGATCACGTTAGGTGAGGTTATTAGTAGGAATTGTTTGTGGACCTACTGGGTAACCATTGTTACTCATTCTTTCCTTCTATTTTTTTAGTTGTAGATCCTGTGCTTGGGGAGGCGAGTGTTGAGCCATCCGTCGAGGAGCATCTGGTTGGTCAAATCAACAACCAGTGTCCATTACCCGATGAGTATTGGGATTATTTCTCCTAGGAGTTAGTTCGTCCTAGGAGGTGTACATAGTGTTTTGGGTCGAGTGTTAGGGCTATGTTAGAGTGAGGATAAATTTTGTAATCTTATATATTTTACCATTTTGCTCCACTCTGATCTCACCTTACGCCATTCATCACTCATTCTCTTCCGTACCTTGTATATTTTTGTCACATGTTATATACAGGATTTGTTTGGTTATTGTTTTATCAAGTTTGAGTTCCGTGGAACGCTAACATAAATAGAGGAACCATACCGAAATTTTGAGACGCCACCTAAAGCCTCGAGGCAGTTTTGGGATTTGTGTTAGCGTTCGACGGGACGTCATAGATGGTATCAGAGCTCATTAGTAGTTCCGCATTGGGATTACGAGCTTTCCGTGTCTAGAGTCCATAGAGCTTAACATGATTAAGATAAGACCTTAGGTTTGTTCAGTTAGTAATGAAAATGGTGTTCATTACTAAATCCTTAATTAAGATATCAATAAATTCTTCCATAAGGACAACCTTAGCCTTATGATAATAGCTGCCTTGTTGATGTTGAACAGAAACGAGATGAGTGGACGGGACAGAGGTAGAGGCCGATGAAGAGGCCGAACTACAGTAGAAACGGGACAGGCATCGGATCAGACAGATGGCTAAGTCTCAAAACAAGTTTAGGGAAGAGATGCTTGAGTCTCAAGCTAGGCTAGTCGAAGAATGAAAGCGCCCTCGATCCGCATGGTGCGCGGATCCGCTTTTGACCCTTGAGGTTTGGGAGTCGCCACCTAGTTGTTAAGGTCTAGGAACCAAACTGGCTCTAAAAAAGGCAATCTAATCTACGAAAGAGAAAAAAAAGTCCGTAGATCACGTTACGGGGTTGGAAGGTGTTAGGCACCAACCCCGCCCGGCCAAAGCCAGTCTCTACTAACTTTCCAAGTAAATCACATTGCTAAAAACCTAGATAGAAATAAAAATAAAAAAACCTGATACCTTTCCGATAGCAAGGATTTTGCTCCCTCAGATCTGACAAAAAAGCTCCTTGTACCGTACTCCCTTGCTTCGTTTTTTCTCCGGATTTGACTTCGGATCTCCGAGATCAAGGTATCTCCTTGTTTTTGCATTTGAACTCTTCAAGTTTATTACGGATTTGGGAGTGTTTTTGGAGGCCTTTTAGGTGTTTTCTAGGCTAAAATTGAAGGAGGGATGTTAGGTAAGAGTTGGGGCTCCAAAACTAGGGTTTATGGGAGGCTATGGGGGCTTCTAGACCTACTTCTCTTAGGGTTTATGATTTTATACGAAAATAGGGTGTGAGCACCTCTATTTAATGTTTTGACTTTAGTCTTGATTGATTGACTTTCAATATTTTGACTTCAGTCTTGCTTAATTGACTTTAACTTTGACTTCAGTTTCACATAATTGACTTTAATACCTTGACTTCAGTCTTACATAATTGACTTTAATACCTTGACTTCAGTTTTGCTTGATTTACTTTTAATTTTTGGAGAACCCCCCTCCATTATTTCTTTAATTCTTTGGACCCCCAAATGGAGGGGTCCTTAAAGAAATATCTCACGAACCCTCAACAATTTTACTTAAAAGCTCGATTGATCGATTTTTTAATTCAAAATTTTAAATTAATTTCATCAATGTTTCACTTTAATTATTTAATATTTTATTTATTAATTTCGGAATTTTTAATTATGAAAATTGTGAAATTACCATTTTACCCCCGGAGAGGACTTTTCACGTTTCAAGTCGGTTTTTAATGTTCTAGGATGTTTTAGATCAGATTTTCATAAGAAATTCAATGGAAATATTAGTTTGTGTCATTTATGAAATTTTTTTGTGTGAAATGATTGTGAACTTTGTGAGGTGCACTTTCGTAATTTTGTGAGGGGCATTTTCGTAATTTTGTCAAATTCTGTTAAAATTGGCGAAATGATTTATTTGGTTTCGATTTATTTTTTTATGTCTTTGAGAGAGTTTTCCTAAGCGTAACGTAGGCTCTAGGGTTATTTTGAGGTTAGGGGTATTTTGGTAATTTGATCATTTTTAGTGATTTTTATCGTGAAACTTCTTTTTGGTTTGCAAGATGATGATTTCTATGTTTCTGGGGTCGTATTTTCCTAGCGTAACGTGGTTTCTACAGTTTTATTAGTTCGAGATACCTCATCCGGATTTCTGAAACATATCTGGTAACAAAATAAAGCAATGGAATACACATTCATCATTGGGAATCATTGCGATCGGGTTGACGAGTTGATTAATCAGGCGAGTGCAAAAATGGGGTGTCTACAGATGCCCCTCTTTGGCAGAGGGTTGAAGCAAACTAGATAGCAAATCTATTTTGGTAGATAGTGCGATATCTGAATGCCAAAGTTAGTGACAGTTCATTTTGCTGCCTGATTTAGTATTTCGTCAAGGTGTTCGGATCCTTGAGGGTAAAGCTCTCCCCAAATTAAAAGATTGTTAGGTCATCGAGCGAGAACTCTCACTGACAGTGTCAGATCCTTGAATTTTAAAGAATTCTCCCTGACTAAAAAGTTTAAATGTGCAAGTGTGTGCACTGTGTGAAACTGAGTAAAATCTGAGCATAATTTGAGCATAATCTGAGTATAAATTGAGCATAATTTGAATATAAACTGAGCATAATTTGAATATAATCTGAGCATAAACTGAGCATAATTCCGAGAAAACCCTCAACGGCATCTGAGCATAGTTCCGAGAAAACCCTCGGCGGCATCTGAGCATAGTTCCGAGAAAACCCTCGGCGGTAACTGAGCATAGTTCCGAGAAAACCCTCAGCGGCATCTGAGCATAATTCCGAGAAAACCCTTGGCGGCATCTGAGCATAGTTCCGAGAAAACCCTCGGCGGCATCTGAGCATAGTTCCGAGAAAACCCTCTGCGGTATCTGAGCAAGTTCCGAGAAAACCCTCGGCGGCATCTGAGCATAGTTCCGAGAAAACCTTCGGCGGTACCTGAGCATAATTCCGAGAAAACCCTCGGCGGCATCTGAGCATAGTTCCGAGAAAACCCTCGGCGGTACCTGAGCATAGTTCCGAGAAAACCTTCGGCGGTAACTGAGCATAGTTCCGAGGAAACCCTCGGCGGCATCTGAGCATAGTTCCGAGAAGACCCTCGGCGGTAACTGAGCATAGTTCCGAGAAAACCCTCGGTGGTATCTGAGCATAACTGGCAGAGGAATGAATAAATTTTGGGAAAGAATGACTGAATTTGGAGAAAACTGATTGAATCGGAGAACGAATAAATCTGGAAGATAATGAATCTGGAAGAGAAATGATCGATTCCAAGAATGATTGGATCTGAAAAAGAATCTGGAGAACGAAAGAATGCCATATCTCCTATGTGAGATCCAAAATGCTTTTGTTTGAACCTAAGGATTTATCAAAAAGTTTTATAAATTTAAAACATGAGTTTTTATTTCTTTTGAACCTCAAAAGTTTTTCGAAAAAACTGTTATCAAGAGGGTAACCTTAAGTTTGGGGTTCCTATTATTTTTTTAGGATTAACATTGCTCGAAGACAAAATGCCCCTAGTTTGACAATGTATGTGGCATTGAAGATAATTGAACACATCATGCAAAAATTAAAAAAAATGCCCCTAGTATAAGGGGGAAAAGTTACAAAGAAGAAAGAAAATGCCCCTTGTATAAAGGTTTGAAATAATTGATTACCACAAGCGCAATAAAGACTCAACTTTTTAAATTTGATTAATTTTATTGGAGGTTTTGAGTCAGGCTCAAGAGTACAAAATTATTTCCTTTCGAGATTCATCATAGAATTCACCCTTATCTCCCTTGGTTCACTTGGGAGAGTAAACATTTTCAGATCGATCGTAGACAAGATACTTGTGGCTTCTGACTCTATGCCTGGTTTAGGCTAAGTATTGAACTTGGTTATTCGGATTTCTGATGTTTCAGCTTGGACGGCTCTCAGCTTGGGATTTTCTTCTGTTTTTCTTTGTTGCTCTAATTTTTGCCTAGATCGCCTTTTCAGGTTTTCAATCTAGCGAGCTTGCTCTAGCTTTTGCCTAGATCGCCTTTTCAGGTTTTCGATCTAGCGAGCTCTTTTTTTTTCTTGGCTCTGATTGTTGCCAAAGTTGTCCTTTCAGATTTTCAACCTTGCGAGCTTGCCTTAATTTTTGCCTAAGTCGCCCTTTTCGGGTTTTCAACTTAGCAGGCTTCATCATTTTTCATCTTTTTCTTCTCCTCTGAACTTCTGGAGTTACTGTCTGATCATGCTTTGTTATCTTCCTTGACTTTTCGTATGGTACTTAGGAGGACTTTTATAGGTAGGCTTAGGACTGGGTATAAAAAAGAAAGGGATTTTGAGGCTCAAAAACCCAAATGCCCCTTGTGTGGCATTTCCTTTTAAATTATTTCTTTTTCTTTAAATTTTCTTCCCCATTTTGAATTTCTTTTTCTTTTAAATTTTCTTCATTTCTTATTGTGTGGGGAAATAGAGATTTTTTTTATTGATGTGGTCGGGCCTGAAGTAACTTCTCAGGTTGCCTACGTACCCCAACATTTTGGGATCAGACCAAAACGTAGTTCAGATTTTTCCCTCCCCTAGGTTAGGTGAACGGATTGAGAAAGAAAAAAACATCATCATTTTTTTTTTTTAAAAGGCTGCAAAGGGCTGAGAAAGGATATGTTGAACTGGGTAACTGGATAATATGAGGATTGATTCGGCCAAAGATGGCCTCCTTAAATGTAGTACCGTTTGATTTGGTCAAGGTTGGTTTGTTTTGGTAATTCGATTCCATCATGGTCTTGAAGTTTGACAGCTTTTCCTGGTAATATTTCTTTGACGATGAACGGACCTCCCCAATTTGGTTTGAACTTCCCCCTAGGATCAAAAATAGGTGCCCTGTTCTCTTTGAGTACTAAATCCCCGACTTGTAAGTGACGGGCCTTGATTTTCTTGTCAAACGCACGGGAGACTCTTCTTTGATAAGCTTGCACGTGGTACAATGCTCTTAGTCGTTTTTCTTCAATCAAATTCAATTCTTCATACCGTTGGCGAACCCAATCTGCTTCTGACAACTGACTTTCTAACAAAATCCTGAGAGATGGAATCTCCATTTCAACTGGCAAGACTGCTTCCATGTCATACACTAAGGAGTAGGGAGTAGCTCCGGTGGAGGATCGAATTGAGTTTCGATATGCCCATAATGCAAATGGCAGTTTTTCTGACCAATCTCGATGTGATTGACACATTTTTCTAAGGATAGTCTTAATATTCTTATTAGCTGCTTCGACTGCTCCGTTAGTCTGAGGTAGGTAAGGAGATGATTTATGGTGTGAGATCTTGAACTTTGAACACAATTTGATAACCTCAGTTTTAAAGTGTGACCCATTATCGGATATCAACTCCGAAGGTACCCCATATCGATTGATGATGTTTGTTTGAATAAACTTTGCAACTCGAGATGCAGTGAGGACAACATAAGAGGCAGCTTCAACCCATTTGATAAAATAATTGATGGCAACCAGAATGTATTCATGCCCGTTTGATGCCTTAGGCGATATTTTACCAATAATGTCAATTCCCCAGACTGAGAATGGCCATGGTGAAGTCAGACCCACTAATTGAGATGGTGGCACATGTATAAGGTTCGCATGTATTTGGCACTTATGACAGGTTTTGACCATGTGATGACAATCTGATTCCATCGTGGGCCAATAGTATCATTGTCTCATAATCTTCTTAGCTAACATTTTCCCACTCATGTGAGGGCCACTTTCTCCTGAATGTAGTTCAATCATTACCTGTTCAGCTTGATCTTCATCAACACACGACAAGTGAATCCCATCATAAGACCTTTTGTATAAGCTTCCTACGCATAGGATAAATTGAGATGCTAATCTTAGTAGGGTCTGTCGTTCTTTCCTTGATGCTTCTTCCGGAAATTCTTATTTTTCCAACACTTTCTTTATGTCTGTGTACCATGGCTTTCCATCGGGTAATCGAGTAGCAATATTGATCTGATGACAGTATGCGGGTTTGTTTTTGACTTCAACAGTGATCGGCCTTAATTCCATGCCAGGGGGTAAATGGATCATTGAAGATAAAGTTGCTAAGGAATCAGCAAATCTGTTATCCTCCCTTGACAAGTGCTGGAACATGATAGCTTTAAACTTACTGACTAAGTTTAACAAATACTCATGATAGGGTTTCAACTTTTCATCCCTAGTCTTCCATTCTTCCAATGATTGATGTATGACCAAGGCTGAATCCCCGAAAACCTCAATTTCTGTAATGCCCAGGTTCAAAGCAGCTTCGAGCCCTGCGATGCACGCCTCATATTCAGCCGTGTTATTAGTGTTCGAAAAGGCTAACTTAATAGCGATAGGAATATGGCACCCTTCTGGAGATTACAAGACTGCCCCTATTCCATACCCATTTTGATTGGCCGCTCCATCAAAGTATAACTGCCATGTTTGGTTCTGTGGTTCTTCTTTAACGTGCAAGATGTTCTCATCTGGGAATTGATCGACAGGCCTTATTCCTTCTACTACAGGGTGATCTGCCAAGTATTCTGCTACAGCTCTTCCTTTGATAGATTTCTGCGTAACATGCGTGATGTCAAACTCTGATAGAAACAATAACCATCGTGCGGTTCTCCCTGTCAATGCCGGTTTCTTGAAAAGATACTTGAGAGGATCCATCCGAGATAACAGGATAATTGAATGAGACAACATATAGTGCCGGAGTCTCTGAGTGGCCCACACCAGTGCTAAGCAGGTTTTCTCCAAGGATGAATATTTTCGTTCATACTCTAACATCTTCTTGCTGATGTAGTAGATGGCTCTTTCTTTGCGAGTATCTTTGTCATACTGTGCAAGCATGCATCCCATGGCTTCTTCTGTAACTGACAGATAAAGAAGAAGTGGTTCGCCCGATGTGGGTGGAACCAAAATAGGTGGGTTTAAGAGATACTCCTTGACTTGGTCGAAAGCCTTTTGACATTGCTCATTCCAAACTGTTGGTTCATTCTTCTTGAGAAGCTTGAAAATAGGTTCGCAGATATTGGTGAGTTGAGCGATGAACCTGCTAACATACTGGATTCTGCCCAGAAAACCTCGAATCTGCTTTTCAGTCTCAGGCGGTGGCATCTCTTGGATAGCTTTAATCTTTACAGGGTCTACTTCGATCCCTCTCTGACTGACTACAAATCCTAATAGTTTTCCAGAAGTTACTCCAAATACGCATTTCTGTGGGTTGAGGCGGAGTTGGTACTTTTGAATCCTTGTGAGAAATTTTTCTAACGCAATAACATGCCCTAGTCATTCTTTGGATTTGACTATCATATCATCTACATAGACTTCGACCTCTTTGTGTATCATGTCATGTAGTAAAGTCGTGGCTACTCTTTGATAGGTAGCTCCAGCGTTCTTCAAACCAAAATGCATGACCTTGTAGCAGAAGGTTCCCCACTGTGTGATGAATGACGTCTTTTGCATATCTCGAGGATCCATCTTTATCTGATTGTACCCTGAAAATCCATCCATGAAGGACAACAACGAGTGTCCTGCTGTACTGTCTACTAGAACATCTATGTGTGGTAAAGGGAAACTATCCTTTGGGCTTGCTTTGTTTAAGTCTCTAAAATCCACACACATTCTAACTTTTCCATCATTTTTCGGCACCGGGACGACATTGGCAATCCACTCAGGGTATTCTACTACTTCCAAAAATCCAGCGTTAATCTGCTTCGTAACTTCTTCTTTGATTTTCAAAGTCCATTCCGGCTTCATACGTCGAAGTTTCTATTTGATTGGTCGAGCGTCAGGATATAACGGAATCCGATGTTGGACAATGTCTGTGCTTACCCCCGGCATATCCTCGTAAGACCACGCGAATACATCTTTGAACTTTCTGAGTAAATCTACTATCCTTTTGCGTTCATCAGGAGATAAAGTGACCCCTATACAAATTTCTTGAGGACTTACTTTTGTTCCGAGGTTGATAACCTCTACTTCCTCTATTAGAGGTTGAGCTTGACGTTCCTCTTCTTGTTTAAGTAATTTGATTATTTCAGGGGGAGGTTCTTCGTCAGAAGACTCTCCCTCCGAAGCCAAATTATTAGTTAAATTATTATTGCGCTCGGGGTAATCAAAAATTTCTTTCATTTCATTGAAAAGAGATGGGGTAACAGGACTCATTGCAGACTTGACAGACTCACTCGACTTAGTAGGAAACAAAGACTCCCTAGAAGCAACAGACTCAACAGAAATAAATGACTCAACTGGCATGTCAGACTGAACAGGACTAATGGGACCGACAGACCCAGCCTTGACATGCAACACAGGACTGATTACATGATAATTTGATAGAGACCCAACAACGGGTTTGATTACAGACTGAGGATTTAGGATTCCTTTCTCAACTGACAACACTAAGATACCATGATCTTCAATGAATAGCTGATCTATGTTGAGGGAGTCCAGATCGAGCTGCCAGTCATCAACTTTCTTCTCCTTAACTTCTATGCTTGCTTCCTTTGCGGGCCATTCCATGCCAAAGAAGATTTCAAACCCCGGCAGACGAGTACCTGTGATATGATCAATGAACGGCTCTGGGAACCCACTGTAGTGGAAGTCTTCTCCTTCTTTTACAAAATAACCATTGAGGGTCTTTCGATAGGACTTCATTTTAATGAGATCTGTGGTACGCCTTTGCCTTTTAGCGATGGCTTTATCCCGTTTTGTCTTCTAATATTGGGCCCAATCTTCCTTAGTAGGCTTATATCCTAGTCCGAATGTGCCGATGGCCTCTTTAATCACTGGTGCCTCTTTAATACCTTGCTGCTTGCGACCTAAGCCCATACCAGGGAAGAATCTCATTTTTCTTGAATATATTCGCCATGTAGCAATTAGAGGTATTTTCCATTGGAAAATATTCTTTCATGGCTTGATCCCATTGGATTGAGCATATCTTTTCGAATTCGAACCCACTAAGTTCTATCCCCGGTTGTTCTGGTTGAATCTCAAGCAATGACTCATCCTTAGCCTCAATATTATTCATAATCCCTACAATTTTAGTATCTCCATGGAGAGTAATCACTAGCCCATCCTTGATAAACTTGACCTTCTGGTGTAGCGTAGAAGGGATGGCTTTGATTTGGTGTAACCATGGTCTCCCTAACAGTAAATTGAATGAAGACTGGATGTCAATAACCTGAAATTCCACAGGAAATTCGGCTATGCCAGTGGACAGTCGAAGGTGCAAAATTCCCAGTACATCCCTCTTGGTGTTATCATAGGCTCTAACACCTTGATTAGTAGGTTTGAGATCTTCAGCCTTAAACCCGAGACAAGTAGCAGTTTTCAGAGGACAAACGTTCAGTGCACTCCCGTTATCGATCAAAACCAAAGGCACCCTCATCCCGTTACAGTCAACTATAATGTACAAAGGCTTTGTGTGGCTTGCCCCTTCTTTTGGGAGATCCGAGTCCGAGAAGGATAGGATATTCTCCACGTAAGTTACCCCTACTATACTGGCCAGCTGATCTGGAGAAGTTTCAAGGGAGACTTGGGCTATGCTTAGTGCTTTGAGAACAGCCTCCCTATGAGCAGTGGAAGCCATAAGTAGACCCCATACTGAGACATTGGCCCTTGATTTTTTCAACTGTTTTATCACGGAGTTATCCTCTTCGATGCTTTCCTTGGTGGGATCATCTCCTTCTTTTCTTGCCAGGGCTGCAGGATTATCAACACAGAGTTCTTGTGGCTTAAAAACTCTTCCCCCTCGAGTCATATGTCTAACTTCATCACAGGAAAGGGGGAAAGGCTCATCTTCCTTAGTTAACAAGTATGGATCTTCGACTGTCAAAGGTTCAGGGTTTTTTAGATTCATTTGGGCCAACAAGTAACTAGTGAACGCGGGACTATCGTAACGAGGCGGGGATAAACAATAGGTATCATCCGAGGTTAAATCAAATGGTTCATAGTTTGTGGTGAAAACCTCATCAGTGAAGGTTATCCCGGCAAGGGGGTAACTGGGAGGTTTAACTTGGATTGGATGGATGAGAGAAACATGGTCGAATGGTAATGGGGTGTGAGAAACCATGTTCAGGGTTGGTAGAGGTTGATAAGCAGGTAGTGGATTAGTGGTGACATTTGGTGGGCTAGGGATGGTGACCTTTTTGTTGTCAATAAGATTTTGAATGGCATGGCGCAAGGTGATACAACGATCCGTGTGATGGCCAGGATTTTGATGGAACTCGCAGAACACGTTAGCATTGTGTCCAGCTGGCAAGGGATTAGGTAAAGGTCGGGGTTGGATAGAGGTAAGAAGCCTTTTTTTCATCAATTTGTGAAGCGCTACAGTGAGACTCATCCCTAGATTGGTGAACTGACGCGGAGTCCGAGGTTGACTTGGGTGAGCCTGATTATTAGTCCGCGCTAGGGGTTGAGCTGGGGTAACTGAGGTATTGGCGATGTAAGTATGGTTGATGTTGGGTTTGGGAACATATGGTTTCTTAGGCTTGTTATCTGAGGGGTTAGAAAGGATCTCAGAGGCAAATGCATCCTCAAGTTGGCTCCCGGCTTGCAACAAGGATTCATAGGTAGGGAGGTATTGGGCCACTAGGTGTTGAGCATATCCTTGAGAGAGGTTCTTTTGGATAATTGCTACTTGTTCTTTCTCCGAAGGTCTATCCCACATTTGAGAAGCCTTGGCCCTCCAGCGACCAATGAAATCAGTGAATGTCTCCCCATTTTTCTGTTTAGTTGCTTCCAAATCCCTTTTTGAAGTCTCAATCTCGGTACTGTACTTATACTGATGCCAGAAGACCTTTGACATGTTTTCCCATGTACCCACAGTAACTGGATCTTGAGACATTAACCAACGTAGTGCTGATCCTGATAAAGTTCTTTGGAACAACAATGTCATCTGTTCGTCGCTGAGCCCCATAGTGCGCATGTTGGTAACATACACTTTAAGATGTATTTTTGCACACCCTGTCCCACTGAACTTGTCCATTTTAGGCATCACAAACTTCTCTGGCAAATGGATTCTAGGGATGCGATTCAAAGCTTCAATGCCTGCTGCAATTTCATCAATACCCTTTATACTCTTCATCGCTGACTCCAATTGAGACATTCTATTAGATAACGCTGGATTTTCATCAACATACTCTTCGTCTCCGTCGAGTTCGAAAACTTCACGTGGACGTTTCTCTTCAACCTTTTTTCCCTTTGGGTCATCTAAGGGAATTCCCGTTGATTCCGAGGTTTGTTCTAACATTTCCACTTTGCCTTTTATATTGCTGATATCATTGGCAAAGGCTGCCAAGATCTTACGGATCTCTGTGAGCTCAGATTCTGAAGCCATCTCTGCTTGTTGACTTAGTACTGTGGTTCTTTCTAACCGACTGGACTTACGACTCCAACTAGGAGGTGGACGCTTGAGTTTGGGCGCAATGATAATCCTATACGACCCCATCAAATGTAGATTTAGTCAATTTCGGTATTACCCCCTTGATAACATTTTTAAGAATCATTTTATTGAGGTTTGTGCACCAACCCATTAATTAATCCATTCACACAATGAGTATTTGAAAAGGAAATAAATATTTATTCCAAAAGAAAGATAGTTTTATTGAAAACGATAAACAATATGCTCTTATTAAAACATCTTTCAACAAATTTGATTTGAACTATTTTTACATGGACGCTTGGCTTTGTCTTGATGGTCATCAGGGTTGCTGTCAGGCTTGACCCTCTTGACTCTAACAACTGGCTCTCTGAATTCTGCTGGTCTGTCTGGATACCCTAAGGTGCGCTTGTTCCAAGCTTTCTCAACGAGGTGTACTAACTTTTCAGTTAAAGGCTCGGGGAAAAAGAAAGCTTTGTGCTTAGGTAAGGATAACTCTGTAGGTACATCGTACTATTCTGGGATCAGATTAGGATGGTAAAAAGATGTTTCTTCTAAACCAATCAGACGGACATAGTAGGATCCTTTGGTTCCTAGAACAGGGGGATTAGTCATCCACCAAGGGCACCTAAAATCGATATGACAGGCGAGGCGAGAGTCTAACCATTTACTCCAAGCTTTGACTGAATTGTGACGCACTAACAGGTTTCTCTTGGAAAAGTGTTCTGGGCCATATTCGAGGTTTGAGGGAACCTCTACGATTTTGAGACGATCACAAAGCCACATATAGAGTAGGTAGGGGCTTCCCTTGAAGCTTTCCCACTCATCATTTTTTATGGCATCTAAGCCTGAGAAGGTTTCAGCTAGGATGAGAGGTACTGGGTTGGCTTTCTTTGAGAGCTGAGAGGCTATATCTATGAAGGACTCAGGGATAGTTTGGCCATCACTATTGGAGGTCAGTATGTATTGGGCTAGGATTCCTAAGCACAATCGATAATCTCTAGTAGCTCGCCAGGCTTCGGGTTTTACATTGATAGGGTGACTGCGGGAGCGATACGGGCCCAGTAAAGGTACAAAATTCAATCTCTCGTCATTGACTAAGACCTTGGCTTCTTCCTTGGAAATGTTAAGTCCTGTGGCGAGTTCACCAGAATATCCGGTCTTCAATGAGGGCCTGACTAGAGGTCCTGAAGTGGATATCCTCATGATGCCACAATAATCCTCGTGAGTAGGGCATAAATGCATATACCCCATGGAATATGTGGAAGATAGGGGTTCCATCGCTTAGCCATAGCATGTAAGAGGTTCCAGTCTATCTCAAACTCATGGAAGTAAAGAGCACTCCTCAACATGAATCTCCCAAAATTGATCTTCTCTACAGGGTGCATTCCTATGACGGTTATTTTGACTAACTGATTGATTGGGTTGTCGCCGGCGGCTAACATCCTGGTTTGACACAAAAGGGGATTTTAGTATTCTTCCAAGGTCTATGTAAAAGATCAGTTTTTTATCTTCTTTTGAAAAATCTTGTTCTTATGGAAAATATTTTCTGAAAATTATTTTTTCTTGGAAAAATATTTTTTCTAGAGAACACTTCTCTTTGGAAAACATTCTTTTCTGGAAAATATTTTCCTTTTCGTGAATTATTTGTCTTCTTTTGAAAATTTGATTTCCATTTTCAATTTAAATGGCTCGGCCCACCATGATTGTTGGATCGAGATGGACTGGGTCATTATTGTAAAAGAATGGGTTCTTTATTGGATTGGTGCACCCATTTTAATTTTCAAAAATAAATTTTTGATCATTGAGGACAAACATACACCTTGATCTCATCATTCACACCACTCACATACATTCATCAATCACATGCATTCATTCAATAATAATCCGGGAACACCCACGATAAGTTCGAGTCGTGACCTACTAGGAAGGTTTCTAAACTCTAAGCTTACTACGTGCAATGCATTTTTATTTGGCCACCCTTGCCCAAGCACACCTATATACCTTTCGATACGTGGAGACTTGGTTTGATATACCGTGTAGGTGATAATCTAAAACCTCAACTCACTTCTCTGAAGCCAAAAACAGCCAGTTCGATCTCCAGTTGAGAGGTGGCGCACAATGCTGAGCAAGGGCCCACTTAAATACCTCTCGTCTAGAATAGACGTAGTCTATCCCCCTCGTACAGTAGGGTACAACGGGGCAAGATCTTGCTTAGGCACCGATTTTGACCAAGAAGTGCAATTGATATACTTAGGTTATCTTTTATACCTATGGGTACGAGTCAAGAGTTGTAGCTTTCATAAATAGTTTGGCATCCCACGAGGGGACCGACCACGTACTAGTACTACGTTGGCAATCGGGACATGTGACTGTGTGGCTTACAATAGGTCAAAGGCTCAGGTCACTCCAACCTGGGTGCATCAATATGTCTCTCAGAATCACCTGATCAGACGGTATTGATGCCCCAGTTTGATATACCCTAAGGTACGTGACTGGAGTTGTGGGTTTCATGAATGACGTCGCATCTCCGAAGAGACCGGGCCACGCACTAGTGCCACGTTGGCTAAATGGGACGTGTAAGTGAGTAAAGCAGTAAACGTGCATGTGGTGTGTGCAAAGCAGGGTGGGGTGTGCCCGGGGCCTTTTTCAAACAAATGGGCCCATGGCCCTGATCATACCATCATACATTTAATAAAAATCAAAATCATTCAAATCATATGAATATTCAATTAAAATCAACACCACTCAACTCATATGAATATTTAATCGAGGTCAATCACCATTCCAATCACATAAATATTTAATCACGATCAACATTATGACCAACATCAAACATGTATTCCAAATGGTATTATGGCATATTAAATAGGCAATCAACATGAATTAATAATATGGTCCGAATCATTGAAATAAACTCATGGTTCCAAGTCTCACCAAAGTTTATATAGTCCAATCAAGATTATTTTGGGGCGACCAAAAATAATTCAAAATTCCTAAGGATATTGAATTGAGGGTATAATAACGATCGATGAGAGGATGTTTTTATTTTTATTTATTCTTTTTTTAAAATTGAGCCCAATTAAAAGAAATTCAGAAAACCAAAACAAAACCAATAGACATGAACATATGTTGCTGTTAGCAAAATTGATTTGTTTTTTTTTTTTTTTTAACCTTCTTTTTTTTTCACTTTCCAAAAATTAAATGTTTCGTCACAAGTAGAAAGAAGAAACGAGGTCCATTAGATGTCTGGCACTATCTTATCTTGTTGATTTTCCCCTCTATTTCTAAGCTCTTGAGATAGTCAAACTCAGGTTCATGGCTTTGAAATTCTGTCTTATAGCGGAACTCAGGATACCTACTGATGGCGCAATCCACTCTTTCCAGATCTTTTGGATACCCATGCTCTATATTATCGGCCCTTTCAAATAAAACCACCCGGCCCCTTCTATCGCCAGTGGCAAGAGGGTCACCAGATTTATCAATCGCTGATATCAACTGTAGACACCCCATTTTTGCATCCGCCTGATTAATCAAGTCGTCAATCCGATCGCAAAGGTTCCCAATGGTGGATGTCTATTCCAATACTTTATTTTGTTACCAGATATGTTTCAGAAATCCGGATGAGGTATTTCGAACTGACAAAACTTAGAAACCACGCTACGCTAGGTAAATACGACCCCAGAAACATAGAAATCATCATCTTGCAAACCAAAAAGAAGCTTCACGATAAAAATCACTAAAAATGACCAAATTACCAAAATACCCCTAACATCAAAACAACCCTAGAGCCTACATTACGCTTAGGAAAACCCATTCAAACACATAAAACAACAAATCGAAACCAAATAAATCATTTCACCAATTTTCACAAAATTCGACAAAATTACGAAAATACCGCTCAAAAAATCCACGATCATTTCACACAAAAAATTTCATAAATGATAAAAATCAACTTTTTCATTAAATTCCTTACGAGAAACTGATTCCAAAACATCCTGGAACATTGAAAAAACGACTTAAAACGTTAAAAAATCCTCTCCGAGGGCCAAAACGGTAATTTCACAATTTTAATAATTAAAAATTTTGAAATTAATAAATAAATCATTAAATAATGTAAAGTGAAACATTAATAAAGTTAATTATAAAATCTAAACCAAAAAATTGATCAATCAGGCTTTCAAGAAAAATTGTTGATGTTTCGCAAGATATTTCTTTAAGGACCCCTCCATTTGGGGGTCCAAAGAATCAAAGATATAATAGAGGGGGGTTCTCCAAAAATTTAAAGTCAATCAAGCAAGACTAAAGTCAAGATATTAAAGTCAATCAAATAAGGTTAAAGTCAAAATTAAAGTCAATTAAGTAAGACTAGAGTCAAGTATTAAAATCAATCTCATAAGACTAAGGTCAAAACCCTAATCTAAACTAATCAAGTCAATCTCATAAGACTAAGGTCAAAATTCTAAATCAAAACCCTAATCTAAACTAATCAAGTCAATCTCATAAGACTAAAGTCAAAACCCTAAAACCCTAAAGACTAAGTCAAAACCCTAATTGAAACCCTAAAAGAAACCCTAATGCTTCTAAAAACTTTATAAATAGGAGCCTCCACACCCTATTTTCGTATCAAAGAAAAAACCCTAGAAAAAGTAGGTGAAGAAGCCTCCACAACCTCCCCAAAACCCTAATTTTGGAGCCCCAACTCCTTCCCTAATACCCATACTCTGATTTTAGCCTAAAAAACACCCAAAAATCTCTCAAAAACATCCCAAAAATCCACAACAAATTCGAAGCACCCAGATCCAAGAAGGAGATACCTTACCTCGGAGATCAGAAATCAGATCCGGAGATAGAACGAAGTAAGGAACACGGTATAAGGAGCCGTTTTCACCAGATCTGAGGGAATAGCACTTTTGCAGATCAAAGGTAAGTTTTTTTTATTTATTTTTAATCTAGATTTGTCATTAGCAATGTAGATCTATTTGGGATAAGTAGAGACCGGCATTGGCCGGGCGGGGTTGGTGCCTAACACCTTCCAACCCCGTAACATGATCCCCGGATTCAGATTTCTATAGTAGATTAGTTCTTTTTATCCATTGTAGGGTCAATTTAGTTCCTAGACCGTAATAACTAGGTGGCGACTCCCAAACCTCAAGGGTCAAAAGCGGATCTGCGCACCCCGCGGATCGAGGGCGCTTTCAGTGGCGACTCCACTGGGGACATTGAGGATCAAACTTGAAAAACCCCAAGTATGGGAACGTTGCCAAGATGACCTAGTTTTTTTTAGTTCGGTTTAGTTTATTTATTTATTCGGCTTGATCATTGATTAGTTGTGTGGACTTTGAGTTTTTATTTATGTATTCATTTATTTTTGGCATACTATTTTCTATGGTCCAATCGAGGGTTATTGAGAATAATCCTAAATAATTGAAGAGATTGAGAGGTTTAATCGAGAATAGCGTAGTGATTATTGGATTTTGAAGTTCTTATTCTTACTTTTATTTGGCTTCGAGTATTTTTTTGTTAAGTCGAGGCGATGTATCTATCGGCAACTTATTTATTTTAAGTAAGTGAGTCATGTGGTGATAATTGTTTTTGTTTTTTAAAATTTTTTTTTTTTAAGTTGTGATGTCCATGGACAGCAAACAAAAAAATTAGAGTTTTTTATTCATATCAAAGGTGTGCTGATTTAGTGGGGGTGCCGTGAATAAAAGTTTTGGTTTTATTTTTTACACCCCTTTAATAACAACAAATGTGCTGGGGTGCCACAAATAAAATGTGTTTTTTTCTCTTCGCACTTCATCTTCTCAAACATAACCGAAGCAGAGACCGATCGATTTCGGTCTCCCAACCCAGTCAACCTTAATAAACTCTATCGATTTCCTCCAATGGGGTGGTAGGGAGATTCAACCTGATGGCTCCTCCACAAAGTCGCTCAGATTTCGTCGTCTTCAACAAGAACTGATCGGTTCTGATTAGAAATCAGTCAGCTTGGTCTCTCAACCCTCGTTGATTTGAAAGCTTTATTTCAACAGATTTATAGCTTTGCTCCCCTTTGGCCACAAGAAGTTTCGATCGATTGAAAGAATATGGGAGCTTTCTGCCGAAGGAAACCTTTGTAGTTCCTTTGGTTTCATCGTTTTTTTTTTTTTTTTTAAATCTGCAATATTTATTGCTAAAACACAAATCACAGAAACTTGTTTCCATGAGAGATTTTGTTTGTTTTTAACGATTTTCAAAGCCTAGAGATTCGATTCAAGCTTTCTCTGTGATTTTTTTTAAAAAAAAAAAACAAACAAACAAAACCTATCTGTTCTGCGTTTGGATTATGAGACATGTTCTTTCTGCTTGTTCTGATCTGGCAGAAGAAACTTGCTTTTTTATGTTCGATCTGCTACCAGCTGTTGCTCTAGTAAAATTCCTAATATGATTGAATCGCAAACAAGGAAGTTTCGTGAGCATGTAATCACGGCTAGAGAGCCATTCTATGGACGGTTACCAGCACGGATTTTTTTCATTGATTATCTCTTTAAAAAAAAAAACTTTTGGATTTCGATTCTGGGATTGTTGTAACAATGCTGATTGTGAATTATGGCGATAACGAATATGACCTGCAATTGTTGAATAAGTCAAAAGATTGTGAAAGATTGATTTTCTGTGTTCCAAAGTATAAGTTGGTTTATTTTATTTTTTTCTATTATTCTTTCATAATAAAATAAAAAATATAAAAGGAATAAAAGGATAAAAAATAATGGATTGACGAACAGACTTGAATTCGAATTTGAAGAAGTTTATTCATTTACTTATTGGGTTTATTTTGTTGACACACTAATTGCCACCCCGGGGCATTATGTTGAGGTTCTGTGTTTAATCCCAAACCCGTGATTGGTATGTCAATAAAATTGTGATTGGACGGTGTTTTTGATTGGTCTTTAGTAGTAGGTTTTTTTTTTGGTTTTTTTTAATTTGTTAAATAAAGGTCTTAGTTTTTGTTTGAAAAAATAAAAATCAATGTATTTAAAAAAAAAAAAAAAAAAGAGATGCATCGCCCCATACTTCAACTACCATTATCCTATTAGCGGCTCAATCTTGAACTATTTTAGATTACTCAAAATAACCTTTGGTTGGACTATAAAAATTACAAAATCATGCTTATTGCAATGATCGGATTTAATTCATTATCATATGCCATATTTATTGATTAATTTACCATGATCTTGCTTGAGATACATGATTGATGTTGATCGTAATGTTAATGTGTTGGGAATAATGTGATCTTAGTTGAATATTCATATGATTTGAATGATTTTGGTTTTGATTAAATGTATGATGGTATGATCAGGGCCATGGGCCCATTTGTTTGAAAAAGGCCCCGGGCACACCCCACCCTGCTTTGCACACACCACATGCACGTTTACTACTTTACTCACTTACACGTCCCGTTTAGCCAACGTGGCACTAGTGCGTGGCCCGGTCTCTTCGGAGATGCGACATCATTCATGAAACCCACAACTCCAGTCACGTACCTTAGGGTATATCAAACTGGGGCATCAATACTGTCTGATCAGGTGATTCTGAGAAGTATATTGATGCACCTAGGCTGGAGCGACCTGAGCCTTTGACCTATTGTGAGCCACACAGTCACATGTCCCGATTGCCAACGTAGTACGAGTACGTGGTCGGTCCCCTCGTGGGATGCCAAACCATTTATGAAAGCTACAACTCTTGACTCGTACCCATAGGTATAAAAGATAATCTAAGTATATCAATTGCACTTCTTGGTCAAAATCGGTGCCTAAGCAAGATCTTGCCCCGCTGTACCCTACTGTACGAGGGGGATAGACTACGTCTATTCTAGACGAGAGGTATTTAAGTGGGCCCTTGCTCAGCATTGTGCGCCACCTCTCAACTGGAGATCAAACTGGCTGTTTTTGGCTTCAGAGAAATGAATTGAGGTTTTAGATTATCACCTATACGGTATATCAAACAAAGTCACCACGTATCGAAAGGTATATAGGTGTTCTTGGGCAAGGGTGGCCAGATAAAAATGCATTGCACGTAGTAAACTTAGAGTCTAGAAACCTTCCCAGTAGGTCACGACTCGAACTTATCGTGGGTGTTCCCGGGTTGTTTATTGAATGAATGCATGTGATTGATGAATGTATGTGAATGATGTGAATGATGAGATCAGGTGTATGACTATCCTCAAGGATCAAAAATTTAGTTTTCAAAAATTAAAGTGGGTGCACCAACCCAATAAAGAACCCATTCTTTTACAATAATGACTCAGTCCATCCCGATCCAACAATCCTGGTGGGCCGAGCCATTTAAATTGAAAATGGAAATCAAAATTTCAAATAATTTACAGAAAGAAAATATTTTCCAGAAAAGATTGTTTTCCAAAAAAAATGTTCTCTAAAAAAATGTGTTTTCCGAAAATAAATATTTTCCAGAAAATATTTTCCATAAGAATGAGATTTTCTGAAAGAAAAATATTGATCTTTTACATGGACCATTGGAAGAGTACTAAAATGCCCTTTTGTGTCAAACCAGGATGCTAGTAGCAGGCGACAACCCAATCGAACAGTTAGTCAAAACAACCGTCATAGGAATGCACCCTGTAGAGAAGATCAATTTTGGGAGATTTATGTTGAGGAGCGCTCTTTACTTCCATGAGTTTGAGACAGACTGGAACCTCCTACATGCTATGGCTAAGCGATGGAACCCCCACCTTCATATATTCCATATGGGGTATATGCATTTGTGCCCCACTCACGAGGATTATTGCGACATCATGAGGATATCCACTTCAGGACCTCTAGTCAGGCCCTCATTGAAGACCGGATATTCTGGTGAACTCGTCACAGGACTAAACATTTCCAAGGAAGAAGCCAAGGCCTTAGTTCATAACGGAAGATTGAACTTAATACCTTTACTGGGCCCGTATCGCTCCCGCAGTCACCCTATCAATGTAAAACCCGAAGCTTGGCGAGCTACTAGAGATTATCGATTGTGCCTAGGAATCCTAGCCCAATACACACTGACCTCCAATAGTGATGGCCAAACTATCCCTGAGTCCTTCACAGATATAGCCTCTCAGCTCTCAAGGAAAGCCAACCCGGTACCTCTCATCCTAGCCGAAACTTTCTCAGGTTTAGATGCCATAAAAAATGGTGAGCGGGAAAACTTCAAAGGAAGCCCCTACTTACTCTATATGTGGCTTTGCGACCGTCTCAAAATTGTAGAGGTTCCTTCAAACCTCGAATATGGGCCAAAACATTTTTCCAAAAGAAACCTGTTAGTGCGTCACAACGCAGCCAAAGCTTGGAGCAAATGGTTAGACTCTCGCCTCGCCTGTCATATCAATTTTAGGTGCCCTTGGTGGATGACTGATCCCCCTGTTCTAGGAACCAAAGGATCCTACTATGTCCGTCTGATTGGTTTAGAAGAAACATCTTTTTACCATCCTAATCTGATCCCCGAACAATACGACGTGCCTACAGAGTTATCTTTACCTCAGCACAAAGCTTTCTTTCCCCCCGAGCCATTGACTGAAAAGTTAGTATACCTCATTGAGAAAGCCTGGAACAAGCGCACCTTAGGGTATCCAGACGGACCAGCATAATTCAAAGAGCCAGTTGTTAGAGCCAAGAGGGTTAGCCTGACAGCAATCCTGATGACCGTCAAGACAAAGCCAGCGTCCATGTAAAAATAGTTCAAGTCAAATTTGTTGAAAAATGTTTTTAATGAGAACATTTATTTGTCAATCGTTTTCAATAAAGCTATTCTTTCTTTCAAAATAAATATTGATTTCTTCTTTGAATGTTCATTATGTAAATGGATTAATTAATGGATTGGTGCACAAATCTCAATGAAAGGGTTCATTTAAAATGTTATCAAGGGGGTGACACTGAAATTGGTTAAATTCACCTTCAAAGAGGTTTAAGGGTTATCATTGTGTCTAAGCTCAATCGTCCATCGTCTAACTAGGGTTGTAAATCCGGTCAGTTAGAGTAAACGTCAATATCAAATCAACAGTCAGAAATGACCTCAAAATTTCTCAAACATCGTCCAGTTGTTCTTTGAAGATCATAGTACTCAATCCTACCGGTTATAAGCAATATCTCAGTCCTCAGTCCTAATCCAACTCGTGTGGGTACTTGTCTTGAGTTTTCATGAGTCCTTTGGGTTAACTCGAGTCCTTTTTCCAGCAAGGTCATGTCTTCCTTAGATTGAGTCTACTCTTTCCTATTGAGTCAGGTTAGTTCATTGAGTCTATAGGTGTCTGTTGCCCCATCTGAAATTGATCGGATAAAGGAAATTTTTGAATACCTCGAGCGCATTAACGAATTAACTAATAATTTGATAGATTTCATTTCTGAACAAGAAGATAAGAGTCGGGCTCAACCTTTAATCGAGAAAGGAATGTCTTTGACCTTGAAACAAAAAATAATTCCTAAAGAGATTCAAATAGAAACCATCTTATCCCTAACGGAACACGAGGGGATAATGAATTTACTCAAAAATTTCGAAAGACTTGTTCGTGTGATCATATGAGGGTATGTTAGGTACAAGCTTGGGTGTTGTTCAACACGGAATAGATACTCGTCTTATCGATGAAATCAAAGAAGATGTTATAAAATGTATTAGCACTATCCTTACTACATCTTGAGTTTCAAATCACATATTATCAGTCGATATGGGGGTACCTTTTGAACTGATCTCTGATAATGGGTCGTACTTCAAAGCATAAATCATTACTCTATGTTTAAAGTTGAAGATCCGGAAGCACAAATCATCCCCCTACCATCCTCAGATCAATGGAACGGTTGAAGCAGTTAGTAAGAATCTTAAGACTATCATCAAGAAAATGTGTCAATCACATCGAGATTGGTCAGAAAAATTATCATTCGCACTATGGACATATCGAACTTCAATTCGATCCTCTAGTGGAGCTACTCCCTACTCCTTAGTGTATGGCATGGAAGCAATCTTGCCAGATGAAATGGAAATTTCGTCTCTCAGGGTTTTGTTGGAAAATCATTTGTTAGAAATAGATTGGGTTCGTCAGCAGTATGAAGAATTAAACTTGATCGAAGAAAACGAGTTAAAGCCATGTACCATGTGCAAGCTTATCTAAGAAGAGTCACCCGTGCATTTGACAAAAAGGTCAAAGCTCATCATTTACAAGTCAAGGATTTAACTATCAGACTTCAAAGAAAATTGAACACTCTTCCTCGATTATAGGAGAAAGTCTGAACCCAATTGGAGAAATTCATTCATTAAAAAAATACTGTCTGGAAAAGTCGTCAGACTTCAGGAAGTGAACTACTAGAGTCAACCCACCTTGATCGAATCAAATGGTACTACATTTAAGGAGGCCATCTTTGGCCGAATCAATTTTCCTGCTACCCAGTTCATTATCCATTTCTCAGCCCTTTGCAGCCTTTTCAAAAAAAAAATATTGTGCCTTTTATTTCTTAGCCTGATCACCTAACCTAGGGGAGGGAAGATTTGAACTACGTTTTGGTCTGATCCCAAAAATTTGGGGTACGTAGGCAACCTGAGAAGTTACTTCAGGCCCGACCACATCAAATAAAAAAATATATAGATTCCCCGACAAAGGAAAAATCTAAAAAGAAAAAGATTCAAAAGAAAAAGAAATATCATCCAAAATGGGGAAGAAAGTTCAAGAAAAAAATTTAAATGAAATGCCACACAAGGGGCATTTTTTGAACCTCAAAATTCCTTTCTTTTTATGCCTAGTCCCAAGCCTACCTATAAAAGTCCTCCTAAGTACCGTGTGAAAAAGTCAAGGAGGGTAGCGAAGCATGATCAGACAGTAATTCTAGAACTTCAGAGGAGAAGAAAAAGAAAAAAAAAATGAAGAAGCCTGCTAAGTTGAAAATCCGGAAAGGGCGACTTAGGCAAAAATTAAGGCAAGCTCGCAAGGTTGAAAATCTGAAAGGACAATTTTGGCAACAATCAAGCAAAGAAAAAAGAAAGAGCTCGCTAGATCGAAAACGTGAAAAGGCGATCTAGGTAAAAGCTAAAGCAAGCTCGCTAGATTGAAAACCTGAAAAGGCGATCTAGGCAAAAGTTAGAGCAATAAAGAAAAACCGAAGAAAATCCCAAGCTGAAAGCGGCCCGAGCTGAAACATCAGAAGTTCGAATCATCAAGTTCAATACTCAGCTTAACCACAGGCATAGATTCAGAAGTCACAAGTATCTTGTCTATGATCGATCTGAAAATTCTTACTTCCCCAAGTGAACCAATGGAGAGAAGGGTGAATTCTATGATGAGTCTCAAAAGGAAATATTTTGTTTTCTTGAGCCTGACTCAACCTTCAATAAAATTAAAAGTTGGATCTTTATTGCGCTTGTGGTAATCAAATATTTCAAACCTTCATACAAGGGGCATTTTTCTTTTTCCTCTAAATATGTAATTCTCCCCATTATACTAGGGGCATTTTTTAATGATGTGTTCAATGCCATTGTCAAACTAGGGACATTTGTTTTTGAGCAATGTTAATCCTAAAAGATAATGAGAACTCCAAACTTAATGTTACCCTCTTGATAGTAGTTTTTCGAAAAACTCTTGAGGTTCAAACTCAGGTTTTAAATTTATAAAACTTTTGGATAAATCCTTGAGGTTCAAACAAAAGCACTTCGGATCTCACATTTGACTGTGTCCAGAGATCAACTAATATGGTATTCCCAGATCCAATCATTCTTGGATTCGATCATTTCTCTTCCAGATTTAGTATCTTCCAAATTTATTCAATTCACTCTGATCAGCCTTTTCCAAATTCATTCATTCTTTCCCAAAAGTCCTTCATTCCTTCGCCAATTTTGCTCAGATGCCGCCAAGGGTTATCTTGGATTTTACTCAGATACCGCCAAGGGTCATCTTGGATTTTGCTCAGTTGCCGCCAAGGGTTATCTTGGATTTTGCTCAGATGCCGCCAAGGGTTATCTTGGATTTTGCTCAGTTTCCGCCAAGAGATATCTTGGATTTTGCTCAGTTGCCGCCAAGGGTTATCTTGGATTTTGCTCAGTTGCCGCCAAGGGTTATCTTAGATTTTGCTTAGATGCCGCCAAGGGTTATCTTGGATTTTGCTCAGATACCGCCAAGGGTCATCTTGGATTTTGCTCAGTTGCCGCCAAGGGTTATCTTGGATTTTGCTCAGTTTTCGCCAAGGGTTATCTTGGATTTTGCTCAGATGCCGCCAAGGGTTATCTTGGATTTTGCTCAGTTTTCGCCAAGGGTTATCTTGGATTTTGCTCAGTTGCCGCCAAGGGTTATCTTGGATTTTGCTCAGTTGCCGCCAAGGGTTTTCTTGGAATTATGCTCAGATACCGTCGAGGGTTTTCTCGGAACTATGCTCAGATGCCACCAAGGGTTTTCTTGGAATTATGCTCAGATGCCGCCAAAGGTTTTCTTGAAATTATGCTCAGATGTCGTCGAGGGTTTTCTCGGAACTATGCTCAGATACCGCCGAGGGTTTTCTCGGAACTATGCTCAGATGCCGCCAAGGGTTTTCTTGGAATTATGCTCAGATGCCGCCAAGGGTTTTCTTGGAATTATCCTCAGATACCACCGAGGGTTTTCTCGGAACTATGCTCAGATGCTGCCAAGGGTTTTCTTGGAATTATGCTCAGATGCCGCCAAGGGTTTTCTTGGAATTATGCTCAGATGCCGCCGAGGGTTTTCTCGGAACTATGCTCAGATGCCGCCAAGGGTTTTCTTGGAATTATGCTCAGATGCCGCCGAGGGTTTTCTCGGAACTATGCTCAGATGCCGCCAAGGGTTTTCTTGGAACTATGCTTAGATGCCGCCAAGGGTTTTCTTGGAATTATACTCAGATGCCGCCGAGGGTTTTCTCGGAACTATGCTCGGTTACCGCCGAGGGTTTTCTCGGAATTATGCTCAGATGCCGCCAAGGGTTTTCTTGGAATTATGCTTAGTTTATATTTACTTCATGCTCAGATTTGACTCATTTCCAACTCAAACTCTTTGAAATCTATCTCATATTTTGAGCCCACACACTTGCACAGTTGTTACATCAGTCAAGGAGAATTTTTTAAAAATTCAAGGATCGGACACTGCCAGTGAGAGCTCGCGCTCAAGGACCTGACATTTTTCTAGTTAGGGGAGAGTTTTACGCTCAATGATCCGAATACCCTGACGAATTGTTAAATCAGGCTGCAAAATGAACTGTTACTAGCTTTGGCATTCGGATATCGCACTATCTACCAAAATAGATTTGCTATCTAGTTTGCTTCAACCCTCTGCCAAAGAGGGGCATCTGTAGACACCCCATTTTTGCATCCGCCTGATTAATCAAGTCGTCAACCCGATCGCAAAGGTTCCCAATGATGGATGTCTATTCCAATACTTTATTTTGTTACTAGATATGTTTCAGAAATCTGGATGAGGTATTTCGAACTGACAAAACTTAGAAACCACGCTACACTAGGTAAATACGACCCCAGAAACATAGAAATCATCATCTTGCAAACCAAAAAGAAGCTTCACGATAAAAATCACTAAAAATGACCAAATTACCAAAATACCCCTAACATCAAAACAACCCTAGAGCCTACATTACGCTTAGGAAAACCCATTCAAACACATAAAACAACAAATCAAAACCAAATAAATTATTTCACCAATTTTCACAAAATTTGACAAAATTACGAAAATACCCCTCATAAAATCCACGATCATTTCACACAAAAAATTTCATAAATGATAAAAATCAACTTTTTCATTAAATTCCTTACGAGAAACTGATTCCAAAACATCCTGGAACATTGAAAAACGACTTAAAAAGTAAAAAATCCTCTCCGAGGGCAAAACTGTAATTTCACAATTTTAATAATTAAAAATTTCGAAATTAATAAATAAATCATTAAATAATGTAAAGTGAAACATTAATAAAATTAATTATAAAATTTAAACCAAAGAATTGATCAATCAGGCTTTCAAGAAAAATTGTTGATGGTTCGCAAGATATTTCTTTAAGGACCCCTCCATTTGGGGGTCCAAAGAATCAAAGATATAATAGAGGGGGGTTCTCCAAAAATTTAAAGTCAATCAAGCAAGACTAAAGTCAAGATATTAAAGTCAATCAAATAAGGCTAAAGTCAAAATTAAAGTCAATTAAGTAAGACTAGAGTCAAGTATTAAAGTCAATCTCATAAGACTAAGGTCAAAACCCTAAATCAAAACCCTAATCTAAACTAATCAAGTCAATCTCATAAGACTAAGGTCAAAACCCTAAATCAAAACCCTAATCTAAACTAATCAAGTCAATCTCATAAGACTAAAGTCAAAACCCTAAAACCCTAAAGACTAAGTCAAAACCCTAATTGAAACCCTAAAAGAAACCCTAATCAAACCCTAATGCTTCTAAAAACTTTATAAATAGGAGCTTCCACACCCTATTTTCGTATCAAAGAAAAAACCCTAGAAAAAGTAGGTGAAGAAGCCTCCACAACCTCCCCAAAACCCTAATTTTGGAGCCCCAACTCCTTCCCTAACACCCCTACTCCGATTTTAGCCTAAAAAACACCCAGAAACCTCTCAAAAACATCCCAAAAATCCACAACAAATTCGAAGCACCCAGATCGAAGAAGGAGATACCTTACCTCGGAGATTAGAAATCAGATCCGGAGATAAAACGAAGTAAGGAACACGGTACAAAGAGTCGTTTTCACCAGATCTGAGGGAATATCACTTTTGCAGATCAAAGGTAAGTTTTTTTTTATTTTTTTTTAATCTAGGTTTGTCATTAGCAATGTAGATCTATTTGGGATAAGTAGAGACCGGCATTGGCCGGGCGGGATTGGTGCCTAACACCTTCCAACCCCGTAACATGATCCCCGGATTCAGATTTCTATAGTAGATTACTTCTTTTTATCCATTGTAGGGTCAATTTGGTTCCTAGACCGTAATAACTAGGTGGCGACTCCCAAACCTCAAGGGTCAAAAGCGGATCCGCGCACCCCGCGGATCAAGGGCGCTTTCACAATTTTCTGAACTTCTTCCCTAACCGTTCGTTCCCCAAAACCCGAGAGAACTTCCACTCTAGATTCTGTGGCGGAGTTGCGGCATCATCATCTCCCCCTCCGTTCATTCTTTGAATCAATTTTCGATTAATTCGACAGAAATAAACTCACCATATCATCAATGATCGTTCAACCTCGAATCATGAGTTCAAAACCGTACAAAACTCCATGAGAATGCAGGTTTTCTATTTCTAAGTGAACACCAGGGGGGAGTTTGAAGAACCGCGATGGTCTCTCTCTTGTTATTTTGGTTCATGGTTCTTGTTCGGCCGCGAAGTAACAGACTAAAACAGACTCAAAACCTCAAATCTCGGGATCGTTCGAGCTTATTACCCAAAACATGGGGTTTGGAACCTTCGAGGAGAAGATTTCTCGAGTCTCTGCCGAGACTGATCGCATGGGGAAGAAGACTTCTCTTAAAAGAAAGGATTAAAAAATAAAAAAATAAAAAAATAAAAAGTAAAAGTGAGATTTCGCTTATGGCATCCCATTGAAAATCGTTGAAAGAGCTCACATCGCTTTACTTGGGGCGCACCATTGGAGGCTGCTATTGGCAGAAACTTCAAAGAAATTTAAAAAAAAAAAAAAAAAAAAAAAAAAAAAAACTATGTGCTGTCAATGGGCAGCATCTCTTGCCTATAAAACATCTAAAAAATAAAAAAAGAAAAACAACTAATTAAAAGCAAGTTATATATCGAACATGTTTCCTTTTTTTTTTTAAAAAAAAAAAAACATCCTTTGTTATTCAAAAATGGATCGACATACCTTAAAATAAAAAAAAAATTATCTTCAATGATCGTTATTCCACCCTCAACAAAGTTATCCATCGAAATTTGGTATTATTTAAGGTCACCCTAAGTGACTCTCGATTGAACTATATATAAGAATAATAACATGCCAGATTAATATATCCAAAATTGTACCGAAATTAATGATTGGACCCACCAATATAATGTAAAAAATGATAAACGAGCAATAACGAAAAACTAAATACATGCCAGATTAATATATCCAAAATTGTACCGAAATTAATGATTGGACCCACCAATATAATGTAAAAAATGATAAACGAACAATAAAGAAAAACTAAATAAAATTAAGTAAAACCACTAAGTTATTGGCAATACTCCCATACTTGGGGTTTTTCAAGTTTGATCCTCAATGTCCCCAGTGGAGTCGCCACTGAAAGCGCCCTCGATCCGCATGGTGCGCGGATCCGCTTTTGACCCTTGAGGTTTGGGAGTTGCCACCTAGTTGTTAAGGTCTAGGAACCAAACTGACTTTAAAAAAGGTAAACTAATCTATGAAAGAGAAAAAAAAGTTCAGGGATCACGTTACGGGGTTGGAAGGTGTTAGGCACCAACCTCGCCCGGCCAAAGCCAGTCTCTACTAACTTTCCAAGTAAATCACATTGCTAAAAATCTAGATAGAAATAAAAATAAAAAAATCTGATACCTTTCCGATAGCAAGTATTTTGCTCCCTAAGATCTGACAAAAAGAGCTCCTTGTACCATACTCCCTTGCTTCGTTTTTTCTCCGGATTTGACTTCGGATCTCCAAGATCAAGGTATCTCCTTGTTTTTGAATTTGAACTCTTCAAGTTTATTACGGATTTGGGAGTGTTTTTGGAGGGCTTTTAGGTGTTTTCTAGGCTAAAATTGAAGGAGGGATGTTAGGTAAGAGTTGGGGCTCCAAAACTAGGGTTTATGGGAGGCTATGGGGGCTTCTAGACCTACTTCTCTTAGGGTTTATGATTTTATACGAAAATAGGGTGTGAGCACCTCTATTTATAGATTATTTTAGGGGTTGATTTGGATAGAGTTAGTATTTAATTAGAGTTCTTTTAATTAGAGTTGTGTTTTAGTTAGACTTGTTTTAGGTAGAATTATGTTTTAATTAGAATTATTTTAGGTAGAATTGTTTTTAAGTTAGAACTCTATTAGATAGAGTTATTATTTAATTAGAATTCTATTATGACTTTTGACTTTTGGTCTTTTTTGATTGACTTTTAATGTTTTGACTTTAGTCTTGATTGATTGACTTTCAATATTTTGACTTCAGTCTTGCTTAATTGACTTTAACTTTGACTTCAGTTTCACATAATTGACTTTAATACCTTGACTTCAGTCTCACATAATTGACTTTAATACCTTGACTTCAGTCTTGCTTGATTTACTTTTAATTTTTGGAGAACCCCCCTCCATTATTTCTTTAATTCTTTGAACCCCCAAATGGAGGGGTCCTTAAAGAAATATCTCACGAATCCTCAACAATTTTACTTGAAATCCCGATTGATCGATTTTTTAATTCAAAATTTTAAATTAATTTCATCAATGTTTCACTTTAATTATTTAATATTTTATTTATTAATTTTAGAATTTTTAATTATGAAAATTGTGAAATTACCGTTTTGCCCCCGGAGAGGACTTTTCACGTTTCAAGTCGATTTTTAATGTTCTAGGATGTTTTAGAATCAGATTTTCATAAGGAATTCAATGGAAATATTAGTTTGTGTCATTTATGAAATTTTTTTGTGTGAAATGATTGTGAACTTTGTGAGGTGCACTTTCGTAATTTTGTGAGGGGCATTTCGTAATTTTGTCAAATTCTGTTAAAATTGGCGAAATGATTTATTTGGTTTCGATTTGTTTTTTTATGTCTTTGAGAGAGTTTTCCTAAGCGTAACGTAGGCTCTAGGGTTATTTTGAGGTTAGGGGTATTTTGGTAATTTGATCATTTTTTAGTGATTTTTATCGTGAAGCTTCTTTTTGGTTTGTAAGATGATGATTTCTATATTTCTGGGATTGTATTTTCCTAGCGTAGCGTGGTTTCTACAGTTTTATCAGTTCGAGATACCTCATCCGGATTTCTGAAACATATCTGGTAACAAAATAAAGCAATGGAATACACATTCATCATTGGGAATCATTGCGATCGGGTTGACGAGTTGATTAATCAGACGAGTGCAAAAATGGGGTGTCTACAAAGAAGTAGCTGAGTTGAGAGAGCGTCAGGTTTCTTCACAAGAGGACGACCCTACTCCACCCTAGAGCCACCACATGAGCCACGGCCACAGGTTGTACCATTGAGGACTACGAGAACTCCTCCACCCTAGGCACCGACAGACCCGGGGATGTGGCTACAAAACTTCCAACGACTACGTCCACCCAGATTTGGAGGTTCTTCGGACCCGGTTGTGGTCGAGGAGTGGGTTTTGAGGACCCAAGAGATTCTGAGCACTATGCAGTGCCCGAGAGACTAATGGATACCGGTGGCGGCATTTCAGTTTGACGGGGATGCCAGCCATTGGTGGCATTCTGAGAAAAATGTTTTGGTGGATGGACCTTTCGAGTGGTCCGATTTTGAGAGGATGTTCCTAGATCGATTCATATTCGAGACGGCCCAAGAGATTAAACATCAGGAGTTTTCAAGTTTGGTGCAAGGCAACCTATCCATTACGGACTACGAGCTGAGATTTACTAGGTTATCACGATGCTCATTCCAACCAATCTGCAGAAAGCTCGTAGATTTTTCAGAAAACTACGACCCTACCTAAGGGCCAGGATGTTAGTGATCAAGACCACCAACTATAGAGACACAGTGAGTCGAGCTCAGAGGGTTGAGCGAGAGGATATGGAGTTACAGACTTCGAGGGGGCAGACTAGTCGACCCCAGACATCATTTCCCCCTAGGGCTGATCCGGTCAAGAGGCCGATGTTTTCGAGATCGAGTGCCTCTGGACCTACGAATTAGTAGTATCGAGCTCCTGTACCGTCAAGTTATGGACCAGTTGGGGCTTCAGTGAGGCCAACATGGCCAAGGGGACCAACCAGACAGAGTGTGAGACCACCCATCCCACAGAGACCTATTTAGATAGGACCGTTAGCATGTTTTGGGCGCGAACAGACATGACACATAAGGAGAAACTGTCCTTCATCACAGCAGCATCCGGGGGTGACTCCTAGACCCCAAGGCAGAGTTTACCATTCAGATGAGGTGTTAGAAGGTACAATTTTGATTTTCAACATTAAGATTCGAGTTTTATTTGATACCGGTTCCTTTAGATCATATATTTGCACTGAGATTGCATGATTGCTAGAATTAGAGATTTCTGATACGGGCCGGTTAATGAAACTATCTACACCGTTGGGAGACCTACAGATAACTCAGAAATTATGTCGAAACTGTGTAATTAGGATAGAAGACCAAGATATGAGTACTGACCTCATGACATTGATTGTTCTAACTTTGGTGTCATTTTGGGATGGACTGGCTAGTGCAGAATCATGCCCACGTCGATTGCTTCGCGAGATCGGTAGTCTTTAGACGGTCGGGTTATCCGAAAGTCAAGGTTCGAGGATCCAGGTATAGAGGAGACGGTCCTTTATACAACCAGTTGGGGACTTTGCATATATCAGAACTAGAGATATCGATGGATATGGTAGAGGTAGTCAGGGAATTTGGGGATGTTTTCCCAGATGAATTACCAGGTTTGCCTCCATGTCGTGAGATAAAATTTTCTATTGATTTGGTACCAGGCACAGGGCCTATCTCCATCGCACCATACAGAATGGCCCCAGTAGAAACTTGAGAGTTGAAAGCGCAGATTGACGAGCTCATTAACTTGGGATTTATTCGATCGAGTTCCTCACCCTGAGGAGCACCGATTTTATTTGTCAAGAAGAAGGATGGGTCACTCCATTTATGTATTGACTATTGAAGGTTAAATCAAGTGACCATCAAGAATAAGTACCCCCTTCCACGCATTGATGATTTATTCGACCAACTACAGGGTGCCCAATACTTCTCTAAGATTGATTTGCGATCTGGGTACCACCAGTTGAGGATCCGGGAGGCGGATATTCCGAAGAGTGCATTTTGGACTAGGTTAGGGCACTTTGAGTATCTAGTGATGCCTTTCGGTCTGACGAATGCATCGACAACATTCATGGATCTGATGCACCGGGTATTTTGGGAACACCTCGACAAGTTTGTCATTGTCCTCATAGATGACATCCTAATCTACTCTAAGTCGAGGGAGGACCATGAGAGACATCTCAGGATTATACTTCAGATTCTACGAGAGCATAAGCTATATGCCAAGTTTAGCAAGTGCGAATTCTGGCTCCAGAAGGTGAAGTTCCTAGGATACGTGGTGTCCAATGAAGGGATAGCCGTAGACCCTTCTAAGGTTGAAGCCGTGCTGATGTGGAAACAACCGAAGATAGTGACCGATATTAGGAGTTTTCTTGGGATGGCCAGCTACTATAGAAGGTTTATTAAGGGATTTTCCACTCTTGCAGCACCGTTCACGAGATTGATGCAGAAAAACGTCCGATTTCAATAGGATGATAAGTGCGAGACTGCATTCCAAGAATTGAAGAAAAGGTTGACGACCGCTTCAGTTTTAATATCACCAACTCCGGGTGAAAGTCTAGCAATATTTGCAGATGCTTCTAAGATTGGTTTGGGAGCTGTATTGATGCAATGTGGGAAGGTAGTAGCATACGCATCGAGGAAGTTGAAGAATCATGAAAAGAATTATCCCATCCATGATCTTGAGTTAGCCGCTATAGTGTTCGCATTACGTATTTGGAGACACTACCTATACGGTGAGAAATTTGAAGTATTCTCCGATCATAAGAGTCTCAAATACATATTCTCGCAACGGGAATTGAATATGAGGCAGCGACGTTGGATGGAGTACCTCAATGACTACGATTTTACCCTCGAGTATCACCCGAGGAAAGTCAATGTGGTTGCCGATGCATTGAGTAGAAACACTGTAGCTCACATGATGATGAAAGAATGGCAATTGCTTGAGCAAGCCATAGAAACAGTGTTCGAGACTCCGAGGAAAACGTACAGACTGCACATCTACTTGGGTATATTAAGGATTGAAAACGAGTTGATAACGCGTATTAAAGAAGCCCAACAAGTAGATGGAGATGTAGGAGAGTATGAACTGAGAGCTAGGGACCTGACCGACTTAGATTGGTCGATAGGATCAAATGAGGTTATCAGATTTCGAGGCAGGATGTGGATACCCAAGGACTCACAATTGAGGTCCGACATACTGGGTGAGGCACATCGTTCTCGATATTCAATACACCCAGTAGGTACGAAAATATATAAAGACTTGCGAAGAAATTTTTGGTTTTCAGGTATGAAAAAGGTAATTGCAGAATATGTAGGTAGATGCCTAACTAGCCAACAAGTTAAGGCAGAACATCGCAACCCAACAGGCCTACTCCAACTATTACCCATAGCGGAATGGAAATGGGAACATGTGACCATGGACTTCGTAGTCGGGTTACCGAGAGCCAGTGACGGGCCAGATGCCATATGGGTAATCATGGATCGACTAACGAAATCGGCACATTTCATCCCAATCCGAGTTTCATTTGGCATTGATAGAACAAGCCAGATATACATAGTTGAGATAGTTTGACTACATGGGGTGCCGGTTTCTATCGTGTCCGATAGGGATCCCAAATTCACTTCGCAATTCTGGGAAAGTCTCCACAAAGCCATGGGTACTCAATTGAATTTCAGTACAGTTTTTCACCCACAGTCTGATGGACAATCCGAGCGAGTTATTCAGATTTTAGAAGATATGCTACGGGTATGTGTATTGGATTTTGGAGGAGGTTGGAAACGCCATTTACCGTTGGTGGAATTCTCCTACAACAACAGCTTTCAAGCTAGTATTGTCATGGCACCATTTGAGGTTTTATACAGTAGGCCGTGTCGATCATCGATATGTTGGACATAAATAGGAGATGCCACGGTGTTGGGACCCGAGATCATTGGGAAAACTACCAAGACAGTGCGCATTATACGGGACAGACTGAAAACTGCTCAGAGTAGACAGAAAAGTTATGCAGACAAGCGACACAGACCTTTGGAATTTCAAGTTGGGGATCGGGTATTTTTGAAAGTATCACCCTAAAGAGGAATCTCCAGATCTGGTGTGAAGGGCAAGTTAAAGCCATGATTTGTGGGACCATTTGAGATAGTTGAACAGATTGGTCCAGTGGCTTACAGATTGATCCTACCCCCGCAGCTCGAGCAGGTTCATAATGTATTTCACGTGTCCATATTGAAGAAATACTTACCAGACCCTTCGCACGTGGTAGACTTGCGGGAATTAGAGGTAGACGATGACGTATCATACGAGGAAGGTGCGGTACAAATACTTGACAAGAGGGTAAAACAACTCAGATCCAAATCCGGTCCTTTAGTCAAAGTATTGTGGAGGCACCACAACGTTGAGGAAGCCACTTGGGAAAAAGAGGTCGAGATGCAGGCTAAGTACCCAGAACTGTTATGAAGATTAAGGTACTATCTCAATTTCGAGGATGAAATTTTTATTAAGGGGGGGAAATGTAACACTCCGTGTTTTAACTCGTATCTCTAAGAGATCATATAGTATTTATTCGAAGAATATTATGAAAAAGAAAACTTAGAGTCAAGTGCTCAGATTATGCAATGTTCATTTTTGTTGAAAACAGACTTCGCCATTAGTTTCAAAATGATCGAAATATATAGTTTAGCCTATAAGCAAGTTTGAATTCAAGTTCGGGTGAAAAAGTTAACAAATCCTCGAATTTCATGATGAGTGGGATCCAAAATGGAAAATTTTCATTAAAGGGAGAATCAGGAAGATTCAACCACACCATTAGGACCGCAACGAAAAATTATTCGAAATGATATACTCGTTTGTCATTTTTCGAGTTCGGATAGTTAAGTTACGGTCGAAACTAGAAATGATGGGAAAATTATAAGTATGCCATCAGCTTTTTATAAAAGAAAATAAATTTCTTTTATTCTCATTTGTTTCCATTTTCTCTAAAGAACCCAAACTCAGCCATTCTCAAACCTAGGGTTCTCCTCTCTTCTCCTCAAGATTCATTAAGAACGAAAGACCGTTGGACCCCGATGAAGAAGACAAAGTTGTTGGCTACAACGATTGCTACAACCTCACCCTCTTTGTTAACCCATTCACGTCCGTTTCCTCACACTCCACTAAAAATCAACAAGTATATTAGGGTATCATCAAACTCGGAGCTTCACCTTATTAGTAGAGGCTCGTCTTCTAGTGTAGAAGTGGAGGAGAGTGCCGTCGTCGAAGGAGTTGCACACCCTCGTCCTCTTTGCATCAAACTCAACTCCACATCAACTCTTTCACCACCAACTTTGATCCTTGTACGAGTTCATCACCTTTGGCGTTCACAAATCAAGTAGGGGACTTTCCATTCCTATTGGTAACTTTAAATTTATGAAAATGTGTATTTAGGTTTTGAAACAAAACTTATTATTTGCATTTATATCATAGAAAGTTGTTGTTTGATTTCAAATTCATGGTAGAAGTAGATGTTTTGAATATGTTTTATCAAGTTTTAATCATAAACTCGTGGGTGGGTTGAATGATTCGAAGAACGGAAGAAGAATCCGAAAAAGGGATCGAAAACTTGAAAGTTCGAGTGAGGATTCAGTGCGGTCGACGGGAAGGGTCGGTGCCACCGGCACATACCGAAGGCCTTCTGTCGGTCCCACCGACAGAACCAAGGTTTTGCCATCGATGAACCCAAAGCTCGTGTGAAATTTTATGCTGTCTGCAGGAGGCATCGGTCCCACCGACATCTACCAAAAGTTGTACTGTCGGTTCCACCGACAGCATCCTAATTATACCACCGACAGCCACCGACAGAAATAGTTCTCTTTAGAACTGTGTTCTGATTCTTGGCTTGACTTCCCCACTGCCTATACTTGATTTCTCACCCTTCATTCCATTTATTTTAAATTCTTTAATAAAATTAAGGTTTGACCCCCCATTTCGGAACAATGGGAATGGTTTCAAGATCCAAATCTCAAAGGATCAAAATCCGAATTTTGGTTTCAAGAACAAAACGTAGATTTCGACATTTTCGACAAGTTTTCAAAATGTACTAACTTTTGCATTTCTTTGAATTAGATTACAAAAATTATATAGTGTCGAATCTCGTGATCGAAACTTTCATTTCTAAAAACCCGTTTTTAATTTTCAAAAATTTTGAAAAATTGAGTTTCCAACACTTAGCCAAATTTTCACCAGCTTTCCTTATTTTTAGCAGCTTTAGTCCCGTGCATTGTCGGGATCTTGTTTTGAATAAACTTTGATGGTTTTCGATGGAAAGATCAAAAATGACTTTGAATGATTGGAAATGAATGGTTTTAGTTGAAGAGACGAAAAGTGACAATGTCAAGTAAATGGAAAAATGGATGGATCGGTAAAATGTCAGAGTCACACCCGAGGGGTGACGTTTGCATTTTACATTGTATGTTGTATGTAGGTTGGTGAAAGGATATCCAGATTATTAATGAAATGGTTGCATATTTATTTATGATTATGTTAGTGCGTGCGTTGAGTACTGTTATTTATTTTTAGGCCGGGTGGCTACAGTTGTATGGTAGGAACTGGATATCCATTCTCAACCCTGTTCTATTAATTTCTCTTTTGTTTTAAATGGAAAATCATATATATACGTAGCTATTTTGTGAGCTGTTAAAGGGTCTGTGAATGCCTGAAGGGATAGTGTGTCACATCATCCGGAGGGGTACACTATCTTGGGATGTACGGTAGGGACCAGCAAGCTCATATGTGGTATGAGACGCGTATGAGAGTGGAGTCACAACTGGAATCCGGGTCCATTCCTTTCTTATCTTTACCAGTGAACGTGTATTGTAAAGGTGGTCATATACGAGTGGAGTGTCATTTGGGAATCACATGCACGCGTGATAGGCATAGACGAAGATGATTGGTCAGTGATCACTAACAATCTAGTAGTAGTCGAACGTTCTGACACATAAAAAAGAGACCCATTGCTTACGGTCACGTCAAACGGCCTGCTTGAGCCGGATAAATGGTCACCAGTATGGTAAGTGCAGCGATCGGCAACAAAATTAAGAACTAAAAGCCAGATTTATGTGGTAACATCATGTCCCGACTGGGAGCGATCTAGTCATGAATCCCAACGCTTGAATTCCATTACTCTACTACTTGTATTATGTATCTGTTGGTATATTTCGAATTATAAACTTAAAAGCATGTCTACTATTTCAATATTGTCAACTGTATTTGCATAAATGGAAATTGTATAATGAGTATGGATGATTGATGCTATGCGTGACTTTTGAACTGTTTCGTTGCTCATCCCTGGCTATATGTACCAGTTAATCGTAGTTTCAATTGTAAAACTTGCATGTTTTGAAATAATGCAGTATGATTATTCAATCACGTTAGGTGAGGTTATTAGTAGGAATTGTTTATGGACCTACTGGGTAACCATTGTTACTCACCCTTTCCTTTCATTTTTTTTAGAGTCAGATCCAGTGCTTGGGGAGGCGAGTATTGAGCCATTCGTTGAGGAGCATCTGGTTGGTCAAATCGACGATCAGTGTCCATTACCCGGTGAGCATTGGGATTATTTCTCCTAGGAGTTAGTTCGTCCTAGGAGGTGTATATAGTGTTTTAGGCCGAGTGATAGGGCAATGTTAGAGTGAGGATAAATTATTATAATCCTGTATATTTTACCATTTTGCGCCACTCTGATCTCACCTTACGCCATTCGTTACTCATTATCTTCCATACCTTGTATGTTTTTATCACATGTTATATACAAGATTTGTTTGGTTATTGTTTTATCAGGTTTGAGTTCCGTGGAATGCTAACATAAACAGAGGAAACCATGCCGAAATTTTGAGGCGCCACCTAGTGCATCGAGGCGGCCTTGGGATTTGTGTTAGTGTTTGGCGGGGCGTCACACTCAAAATCATATTCTAAATGCAATGGTGGTACTTTCAAGATTTTTCGGAGGTTTGAAATTCATGAAGGGTATTTTTATCATTTTATTGATTTTTGCAGATTTTTACGAATTTTGGCGTGAAGTTCTTTCTGTCCTAACGTGATTATTTCTAAGTTTCAAGATCGCATTTTTCTAGTGTTGTAATGTCTCTAAGTTATCGAAATGTTAAGTGAACCTAAACATACATGCTTCCTAAATTGGGTGTAAGGTGTAGCGATCCTAAGTATGCGTAAATTTCTATGTCGAGTCGTAATGAGTAAGGGAGATAGAAGGACTAGAAATGAAAAGATTGGGGACAGTAATCACAAGCATTCAAATTCTTTGTGCTCATCATTAGGAATTCATCACAAGCGAGTGACGAATTGTCGAATTAGGCAAATGCAAAAATAGGGTGTCACCGACAGAACACTCTCGAGAATGAAGGTTCTATAAAGTTACGATTTTTTTGAAGTTCAAAGCTCGAATTTTCTTTAAGCATGAATAAAAAATCAGTTTTCAAATGTGGGTTCATCCCTAAGAACATTAAATAATAAGATCGATCGTGATTTTCATAAAAATAATATAGTTGACCTAATGTTTAACAACATAGTAACTTTGGGATTAAAAATCTAAGATGCATGAAAATTACATTTATTAATAAGGCCCAAAAAGTTCCCTACTTTAATTTGACGCTAGAAATTCATTAAGTTTTGACTTTACGGTTCTCTTCAACGCTCTCGACAAGTTGGACGATCTATTTTCCTACAATGACTCTAATGAATCCTCTAGGAGATTAGAAAATAAGTCGAAAGTTGAAAGGAGGCTAGGTGTAGACATGAAATGTTCACAATGAACCTCAATACTACATTGTTTGGAGTCGCCACCATTCTTTTTTAGAAATGGGTGTGAATGGGCACCCGAATTAATCATTTTGAAAACCATTTTTCATGGCATTGTAGTGACTCTCATATGTTGGAAAGGGCATGGTATGATATTTGAGTATTTGGTGTGTCGTCATGTCTCGGATGTGAAGAGAATCATCGTTGACCAAGTTGCTTAGATCAAGCCCTAGAGGATGACTTGTTGCCTTATACGCTTGCCAGAGAAATGCTTGAGTGGTTCTTTGCCCGTTATTCCTTCTTGTACCCTGCATCTAATGATAATGATGTAACACTATTTGAAATGAATGAAATAGGTTTTTTACGTAGTGGCCTCAGATATATCTACTGCTTTCGAAAACTCTTGATTTTAAGAAAAGTCCTAGATTCTTCGTCATAGGCCAAAAATAATAATTTTGATGATGCATATTTTTTTTTTGTTTTAGATTTTAAAAGATTGCCTTTGTCGAATAATCTGTGACAGACTGTGTTTGAAAACTTTGAAAGTTAACGATCATGGTGCCTTTGCCAAATGTCGAGGATACAAGTGTCAGCTAATCCTTAGCCTCTTTAGAGTCATCCCCGAGATTGATAATTTGACTCAGTTATCTTCGTTGTATCCGTCAGAACTTTGAGGATTTCAAGATTTTTGCCGTTCACAGTTTATACTCTTGCGGGCCAGGAGTTGTTTTTTTGTTTTGTTTTGTTTTTTTTTTTTTTTTTGTTTTTTTTTTGTTTTTTTTTTGTTTTTTTTCATTTTTGCCCCTGGCGCCAATTACGGTTTTCACCAGACCCGATTTCCACATTTTTGCTCATCGACGCCCTTTTTGGGTTTTCATCGTGCCAGTGGTTTTGATCTTGCCATAGCCTGATTTTTTTACTCACAGTGCCCTGATGGGTTTTCACCATGCCCTTTCAGTCTATGCTTACTTTATAGATTTTCACTTTGAATACCTGCTTGATTTCTCTGTGCCCCTCATGGCTTGGTGACTCAAGTTGAGCTATGAGATCGAACACTCTACTCTTCTAGTAGCGCTCTTTCTTGAGTAAAAAATCTGGACTCCCCTCTCGAGTTCCTCCGACGATTTTCATGGTACGGTGACTCAAGTTGAGCTTCAAGATTAATGACTCTACACTTCGAGTCGCTCTTTTTTTTTCAAATATTCGATCTGGTCTCCCCTCTCGGGTCTTCCAACGACTTTGGTAGCTTGAAATCTGACTTAAGTAGCAAAATCAATTATACCCTGACGATGTTTTTTATGACATGCTTCCACCGTGATCGAGTTACCTTGAGCCATTCCTTGATCTGAAAGGACTTTAAATAGGACAAAACATAGGCTTAGGCTAGGGTTGTGAAAGGATATAAGAAAGGCTGAGTCTGGATTTATTGATGGGTAGATTGGACATGGGGTTTGTCTATTTTTGTTTCGAAAATATGATCTATGTCTCCTCTCATTGTCACACGAACTTGTTTAGATAAGAGATTTGGGTCGAGCTTAAGATCAGACATTCGAGGTTTTTGACTTTTTGATTTTTTTGTATTTTTAGCCGTTCACAGTTTATCCTCATGCGGGCCAGGAGTATACTTTGGTATTTTGTTTTGACTTTTGATGAATTTTTTTTTTTTTTTTTGTTGTGGTGGTGACTTGCCCCGGTCTTAGGTTAAGAAATGAATGTGATGGCTCAAAAAGGGTTAACTAAGGGTAGATAATTGTTCAGGTAGTAAAAAGATGGCCTCTCTTCATTTCAAAGGATGACTTCAGGCGTAATATTTTTTTACGGTGTCCGCATTGATCGGTTGAGGAAAGACTTCCCCGTCCATCTCTGTGAGAATCAGCGCTCCACCGGACAGTACCTTTTGGACTACGAATGGCCCCTCGTAATTTGGACGAAACTTCCCTCTCGCATCTTCCTGTATTGGCAAGATCTTCTTCAAGACAAGATCTCCCGGTGAGAACTCTCTAGGTCGAACCTTCTTATTATAAGCTCGTGCTATTCTTCGTTGATAAGTTTGCCCATGACAGATTGCTGAAAGTCGTTTCTCCTCTATTAAGTTCAACTGATCGAATCGGGCTTGGACCCATTCCGTCTCATCCAATTCAACTTCTTTTAAGATTCGGAGGGAGGGAATCTCAACCTCAACGGGCAAGACTGCTTCCATTCCGTATACCAATGAGTAGGGTGTTGCCCCAGTCGAAGTTCGGATTGACGTTCGATAAGCATGTAGAGCAAATGGTAACATTTCGTGCCAATCTTTGTAAGTAACGGCCATTTTCTCAATGATCTTCTTGATGTTTTTGTTGGCGGCTTCAACTGCTCCATTCATCTTTGGTCTGTAAATGATTGAGTTGTGATGAGTGATCTGAAAATCCTTGCACATCTTAGACATATCTTTGTTCTTGAGATTTTTGGCGTTATCGGTTACTATCCCGCTTGGGAGGCCATACCGACATATGATGTTGTTCTTCACAAACTTCAAGACATTGCCCCTCGTAACATTGGCATAAGATGCTGCTTCTACCCATTTCGTAAAATAGTCGATGGCGACTAGGATGAAGCGATGCCCATTGGAAGCTTGAGGATTGATCTGCCCGATGACATCCATGCCCCAGAGTGAGAAGGGCCAAGGAGAAGTCATATTGTGCAATTCTGAAGGTGGTGCATTGATTTTGTTGGCGTAGATTTGACACAAATGACACTTCCGAACATGTTGGTACCCATCACTTTCCATAGTCATCCAGTAGTAACCCATTCTCATAATCTTCTTTGCGAGCATGTCCATTCATGTGAGGTCCACATACTCCTCCGTGCACAGTCTCGATTAAGCGTTGAGCTTCTGTCTGTGTTACACACCTGAGGAGGACCTCGTGATGCGACTTTTTGTATAAGACTCCGCTACTCAAGAAGAACTGCCCTGCCAATCTCTGAATAGTCTTTCGATCCGTCGTTGTGGCATCGGGTGGGAAAGTTCGGTCCTCTAAGAATGCCTTGATGTCTGCATACCATGGTTTTTCTTCAGGTTCTTCGATCTCCACTGGCAAGCAATATGTTGGCTCATCTTGAATACCAATCTCAAGAGGGTCGACTATGGTGTCTTCAGAGATGCTGATCATTGAGGCCAGAGTAGCCAGTGCATCTGCAAACTGGTTCTTAGCCCTCGGCATGTAAGTAAAGGAGATTCGGGTGAAGTTTGAACTTAGATCTTCGAGATACTCGTGATACGGAACCAGCCTCTGTTCTCAGGTCTTCCATTCTCCCGTTGTCTGGTAAACTACCAGACTTGAGTCTCCAAATACATCTATTTCATCCACTTCGAGGTCGATCGCTGCTTTCAACCCCACAATGCATGCTTCGTACTCTGCTTCGTTATTTGAACACTAAAACCTTAATCTGACTGCAATGGGGATATGTGTTCCGTCTGGCTTAACCAATACTGCCCCAATTCCATTTCCCTTTTGATTTACTGCTCCATCGAAGTACATTTTCCAAGTAGATTCTTCATCGTCGCTCTCGACTTCAGCAAACAAAATGGCTTCATCAGGAAAATTTGTCTTTAGTGGCTCATAGTCGGATAAAGGGTGTTCCGCTAAGTGGTCAGCAATAGCTTGTCCTTTAATAGCTTTTTGAGTGACATAGGTGATGTCAAACTCGGATAATAGTAGCTGCCATTTTGCAGTGCGTCCTGTTAACGCCGGCTTCTCGAAGAGGTACTTCAAAGGAGCCATTCGAGCAATGAGCATAGTCGAATAGCTAAGCAAGTAGTGACGTAGTCGTTGTGACGCCCAAACGAGGGCACAACATGTTTTCTCGAGAGTCGAATAATTCACCTCGTAACTTGTGAACTTCTTGCTAAGGTAATAGATGGCTCGCTCTTTTCGACCTGTTTCATCATGTTGCCCCAATACACAGTCCATGGAGTTTTCTTGTACGGAAAGATACATCAGCAAAGGTCGACCTGGTGTAGGTGGAACTAAGACCGGTGGATTAAGCAGATATCTCTTAATCTTGTCGAAAGCTTCCTGACAGTCTTCATTCCATTCTTTCGGCTCATTCTTCTTTAGTAGTTTGAATACTGGCTCACAGATCGGAGTTAGTTGCGCGATGAACCGACTAATGTACTGAATTCTCCCTAGGAATCCCCTGAGCTCTTTCTCTGATTTGGGTGGCTCCATATTTATGATGTACTTCGTTTTAGCTGGATCGACTTCGATGCCTCTTCTGCTGACAATGAACCCTAATAGCTTTCCTGACGTAGCCCCAAATACACACTTTACCGGATTAAGTCTTAAACTGTACTTCCTTAATCGATCAATCAATTTCTTCAGGTTTACCAGATGATCCTCATTGAGGTTAGATTTGGCTATCATGTCGTCCACATATACCTCTATCTCCTTGTGAATCATGTCATGAAATAAGGCAGTCATGGCTCGTTGGTAAGTTGTCCCAGCGTTCTTGAGACCGAATGGCATGACCTTATAGTGAAAGGTACCCCAAGGTGTAATGAATGCAGTCTTCTCTTGATCTTCTTCTGTCATTTTTATTTGGTTGTAACCCGAGAATCCATCCATGAACGAGAACATGCTGTGCCCAGCTGTATTATCGATCAGAGTGTCGATGTGCGGTAATGGAAAGTCATCTTTAGGACTGGCTTTATTCAGATCACGGTAGTCCACGCACATACGTACCTTTCCATCTTTCTTTGGTACAGGAACGACATTAGCGAGCCACTCAGGGTAGGTGGATACTGCGAGAAACCACTAGGTCCCCAGTGGAGTCGCCAAGTTGTAGACATGAAATGTTCACAATGAACCTCAATACTACATTGTTTGGAGTCGCCACCATTCTTTTTTAGAAATGGGTGTGAATGGGCACCCGAATTAATCATTTTGAAAATCATTTTTCATGGCATTGTAGTGACTCTCATATGTTGGAAAGGGCACGGTCTACCTAAGATCTAGGTAAGGAGGTCCGGTTAGAGAATGGGGAAGGTGTTAGGCACCCCATCCTCTCCACCAAAGGTGGTTACCTTGCTTGGCCATTTTATTTTGTAAAAACTTGAGAAAATAAATATTAAAAATGCATGAGAATGCATGACAAGGGTGGTGTGTGCATTAAAGTGAAATGTTCCCTTTTCAAAAGGGTTTTGATTTCAAAGTGACATTAAGGGGGCATTCTATGGAAGAGAATGACCCATGTAGTCACATTGCATTTATGAAATGAATGTTGGTTTAAGCTCTTAGAGAGACTCCATGATGAAGTTCCCTTGAAGCCACAACCTTGATGCATGTATGCATGGCTAGAAACTTAGTGTTTCACCCCATTAAGAGGGTGACACATTTCTTCATCATTGCCATGCATAGGTGAGTGTGTGCATTGTGTACAATATGATGCATGAACTAAGGTTAAAAGGGCTTCAACCCCCATCCTTTCGATCGAACCTTAGTCCAATCTACCGGGGATGGGAGAGGGTATTCATCACATCCTATAGGATTTCTAAAAAGAACATAAAATAGAGGGTTAGAAGAAGAATATGCAAGCTTTGAAATAAAATCTACATATTAAACCCCACCTTGTCCCTTGATGAACTTGAACCTTGAAGAGTAGGCTTGAGAGATGAATGAGATGGTTGAGGGTTGAGTTGAAGTTTAGAAGATGAGAGAATGAGTAGGAATTTTTGTAGAATTTTAGGTTGAGAGATGGGGGCTTGAGAGCATGAGTTGTTCATAGAAAATGAGGGTATTTATAAAGTTTTTGGAGGACTTTTGGGGATAAAGTGGTCCAACCCTTAAAATGAAGAAAATGGACATGAGATTTAGGTTATTTCTTTTGGATTTTTCATTTGTATGGGGGTAAAGATGACATTTGTGAAGAAACCCTAAAAGCATGCTTTGATCCTTGGTTTTTTGGTAAATAGAGGTGAGAGAACAAAAGTACTTTTGGGAGGATGAATGGGGGAGTGACATGTGTAAAGGTGGAGTGGTAGGTAAAAAGTAGATCTTGGTTTATTTGTAAATAACTCATAAAGCAAGGGTGGAAGTGTAGTTTTGAAATGGACCAATGGGAAAACAAAAACACATTTGGGAGGGTGAATAGGAGGATGACATGTGTAAAGGTAAAGTGGTAGGTGAAAAGTAGACTTTGGTTCATTTGTAAATAACAAATAAAGCAAGGGTGGAAGTATAATTTTGAAATGGACCAATGGGAGAACTCCATGTATGTACTTGAAGATTCCCACCTTTTGAGGGCATAATGGGAAGTTCCCTCACCTTTATGGATTATTACCAAAGACCAAATAACCTTTTTGATTTGACTAGACTTTTTGAGAAGGGCATTCTTGAGTTTTCACAAAAAGGAAGTTGACCCTCCAATTAGATGATGCATTGGATATTGAGGGCTTATGAGGTATCAACATGTGTCATCTTATGAAGGGGTGGGAGGATGGACTTGGAGTGGGTTTGATATTGGGCTTAGAGAATGGATTTTGTCTTGGGCTTAGGTTGGGCTAGAAAATGGATTTAGGTTATGGGTTTAGAATGGCATTGGGTTTTAGGCTTAGGTTGGGCTAGGTAATGGATTTAGGTTATGGGTTTAGAATGGATCGGTTAATTGAAAATGAACACGAATTGGGAGTGGGTTAGGGACAAGGTTGAGCATGCAAACCATATGACATGATGCATGCATGCATGAAGATGATGCCAAGTGGCAATGCGGGCATGTTGAGAGGCTTAAGTCGTAAACTGAAATCAATTTGAAGAAATATGAATTTTCCTAATGGGTTCGTGCAAATTGGGGTGTCTACACTAGGGTTATTGTCTAGAATTTTCTTTTAGAGAGAAAAAAGCGTAGGAAATAAAACTCTGTAAATTTTACTTAAGGTTATTATTTATAGAGCAAAAATGACATAATGGTCATTTGTCAGACTGTGTTAAGAAAGTATATGTCCCGTGCTTTAATTTTTGCAAACTTATAGTCTATCTCGTTTAATTTTTCATTGTGGATCCAATGGTATAATCGAAATTATCAAATTCCAATTTAAAATTTTTTATTCTATTGATTAACTTACGAATTTCTTAGAGACACATGTTAAAATTTTGGGGCATTACTAACCATTTGTGACACCTGTCTGGACTAGAGGCTATAAAACCCCAATCAAACCTTTGAGATTTACTATTCAACATCTTCTCCATCTTTTCATATTCTGAACTTTCATTTAAACGTCATTGTTATTTTTTACTTGATTTTCGGAGAATCTTTGGCAAGCACCACACTGAGGCCTTAGCCTTCTCCACTTGAATCATACAAAGCTCGAATCCAGCAACATCAACAAAACTTTAGGTGTACGATTGGAGTACTAATCAGCACAGAAGAGTTGTCCAGTCAAGATTTACCAAGTCTGATTATGGACTCTACACATCTCGAGGAGTGGAGCCTAGTAAACCCTTCACACTATCGATCCATCATTTCACTTAAAATTCATATATTCTATATTTTAGGTAACATGATTAGTCAGCATTCAGCATTCAGACAAAATATGCTAATTCAACTATTGAGAACTTATATAATGTGAAGAATGCATTTTGCTTAGAGAGATAAAATAAATCATGTATGTTGATCCCTTGAAAAAAATATTTTTCTTGGATTTTTTTTAGTCTGATTTCAAACATTTGTTTAATGGCAACCTCAATTCTCTTTTGAGATTTGAAAAGTTTTAAATAAATATCTTGAATCAGTTGTTTGTCTGGGAATCATTAATAGTATAAAAGCTTTTGATGGATCATTTGCATTGTGATTCACAATATCTTATGGCGAAAAATTTGAGCAAAACTTCCTATTCATAGAGATAAGTTATGGAAGTAGAGATATTGTATAGGGAAAATTATAAAAAAAAAAACTTAATTTTTAAGTTAATTATAACAAAAAGTAACAACTTTTTCAAAATTATAAAAACAAAACTAAATCGGCACTTAAGTATCAAAAATTTTATTATTTAAAAAAAATTAAAATTCGGTACTTAAAGTATGCCGAATGAACTTTTTTCCACGAATTTCTTTGTCCCTCTTTTTTTTTTCTTTCTTCGTCTTTCGTTCTCCTTTTCTTCTTCTTCTTCTCTTCTATTCTCCTCCTCTGAGGCTCTGGCGACAAAATATCAAAATGTAACAAGTATATATACAAGATCCTGATCCAGATAAAAATTTTAAAAAAAATCAAGATCCTAATTGATCAAGATCTTGATTATTAGATACATATTTTTAAATTAAAAACTCGATATTTTTTAAAAATCAATATTTTGATCAAGATCTAGATACAAATTGTAAAAAAATCAAGATCTCGAATAAGATCTTGATTATTAGATACATATTTTTAAATTAAAAACTTGATATTTAAAAAAAAAATAAAGATCTTGATTATTAGATACATATTTTTAATTTAAAAACTAGATATTAAAAAAAAAAAATTCAAGATCTTGATTATTAGATACATATTTTTAAATTAATAACTAGAACTAGATACAAATTATAAAACAAATCAAGATCTTGATCCTAAGAATTAGATACATATTTTTAAATTAATAACTAGAACTAGATACAAATTATAAAACAAATCAAGATCTTGATCCTAAGAATTAGATACATATTTTTAAATTAATAACTAGATCTTCATTGATCTAGATCTTGATATAGATCTAGATCAAGATCTTGATCTAGATACAAATTTTTAAAAAATCAAGATCTTGATACATATTTTTAAATTAATAACTAGATCTTCATTGATTTAGATACAAATTTTTTAAAAAATCAAGATCTTCATACATATTTTAAAATTAATAACTAGATCTTGATATAAATTTAAAAAAAAATCAAAAAGATATTAATTGATCATCATGATCTTGATCTTGAACTGATATTGGGATAAATAAATATTTAAACATTTATTTATATAATTATTTTTGTTGAAATAAATGGTAGCTAGTGACGGGCACATTCTTGGAGGTTCGATTACAGACGATATTATAAACGATCGTCGGGATCATATATCAAGTGATATTTGGTGGGACAGGTTCAAATTTAATATTTAAGGTTTAATAACGAAAATTGATTAGAGTTTACCACTTAGTGTCGAGTTCACCACTTAGTGTCGAGTTCAACATTTAATTACTTAGTGTTGAGTTCATCACTTCGTGTCAAGTTCACCTCTTATTGTAAGTTTACAACTTAGTATTGATTTCACAACTTAGTGTCGAGTTCACCACTTAGTGTCGAGTTTACAACTTAGTATTTAGTTGAGTGTCAAACTTACAACTTAGTGTTGTGTTCACTACTTAGACTTGAGTTCACAACAAGTTCACAACTCAGTGTAGAATTCAACAACTAATTATTTAGTATCGAGTTCACCACTTAGTGTCGAGTTCACAACTTAGTATCGAGTTCAACATTTAATTACTTAGTGTCGAGTTCACAACTTAGTGTCGAGTTCAACATTTAATTACTTAGTGTTGAGTTAATAACTTAGTATCAAATTCACTACTTAGTATCCAAATCACAACTTAGTGTCTAGTTCACAACTTAGTGTCAAGTTCAACATTTAATTACTTAGTCCCAAAGTTCACCACTTAGTTTCGAGTTGAACATTTAATTACTTAGTGTCGAGTTCACCAATTCTAATGAAAATTGATTAGAATTATATAATTTTTTAATAATTAATTTTATAATAATGTAGATTGATTACAATTATCTTTTACGAGTGCGATATCATTCACAATATTTTAGAAATTGGGATATTAGTAGTCTGTAAGAGGCTATTATCAATGCATCAGGTGGCTACATCACAATTCTTGTATATGCTATATGCTTTAGCTAAGAGATTTTTGCTATAGACTTAGCACATTCCACCTTCTATTTGGAGAAATGGCGATCACATTGGAAGATATTCTCCATTGTCTAGGACTGAGGATTGACAGGTATCTTGTTATTGTGCCTCATACAGTGATAGAGGATTATCCCGATCTCATTTATGAGTGTCTTGGAGTTTTACCTCTAGTTGATGGCTCTCATTTCAGTACTATTAACCTTACATGATTATGTGATACATTTGGGAGATGGCTAGATAGACAAATATCTATGGATGAGATAAAATTTAATTATTTATTAATATTTTACATTTATATCATGTACATTGTGGCGTCCCGCCAAACGCTAACAGAAATCCTAATACCAAATCTCAAGGTATTAGGTGACACCTTAAAATTTGGACATGGCCCCCTCTATTTATGTTAGCGTTCCATGGAACTTGAAAACCTGATAATCCATTATACAACAAATCATGTATATAAGAAAATGCAAACACGGGATAACAGCAGAAGACAAAATATATCTAACACATAGGTAGATCAGAGTTCAGAAGTTTAACAATTACAAGATTACAAAAATACTCTTATTCTAACATGAATCTAACACTCGACCCCAAAATCTATATACATCTTGGACGAAACTGACAATACTAAAAGGCGTTGCCCTAGTGCTCACCATGCAATAGACTCTAGTCATTGATCTGACTGACTAGGAACTTCTCACTTGCCAACTCCGCGCCTACCTCGATAACTACAAGTTCTAAAACTAAAAAAAATAGGAAGGAAAGGGTGAGTAATAATGGTTACTTAGTAAGTCCACAACCAATTCCTACTAATAACCTCTCTTAAACATGATTGAGTAAGCATTCTGAGGAGTTTAACATATGCAAGGTTTTACAAGAGAAAATACGTTTAACTAGTACATATAGCGAGGGATGAGCAGCTAAACATTTTAAAAATTCACATAACATCAATCATCAGTACTCACGATACATTTTCATTTTTAGACAAGTGTAATTGACAACATTGAAATGATAGGCATGATTTTCAGTTTATATATCAAGATAAAATAGCAGCTACATAATACACGATGGTTGAGCAGTAGAATTAGAGAGTTGGGATTCACGACTGGATTATTCCCAATCGGGACATGATATTCCTCAAATAAGTCGTAATTCTTGATTTCGTGGTTTGTCACTATTTACCACATTTGCGGGATCATTTATCCGGCTCAGGCTGACCGTTTGACTTGACCGTAATGGGTCTTTTTTCGATGTGTTAGAACGTTTGACAACTACTAGATTGTTAGTGATCACTACTAATCATCTTTGTTTATGCCTATCAGGAGTGCATGTGATTCTCAAGGTAAACAACTCCATTCATATACGACCACCTTCACAATACACATTCATTGGTAAAGATAGAGAGGAATGGACCCGGATTCCAATTGTGACTCTACTCTCATACACATCCCATACCACGTATGAGTTTTGTGGTCCCTTCCGTATATCCCAGGATAGTAGATCACTCCGGATGATATGACGTACTATCCCTTCAAGCATTTACAGATTCTTTAACAGCTCATAACATAGATACATATATTTATTATTTTTCTTTCAAAACAAAAGAAAAATTGACAATACAAGGTTGAGAATGGATATCCAGTTCCTACAATGCAATTATGGCCTCCTGGTCTAAAATAAATAATAGAACTCAGCGCTTCTACACTAATATAATTTAAATAAACATACAACCAAATCATTATCCCTGAATCCCTGAATATCCCTACACCAACCTACACACAACATACAATGTAAGATGTAGACATCACCCCTCGGGTATAATTATGATATTTTACCGTTCATCCACTTTCCAATTCTTTTGACATTCTCATCTTTCATCTTTTCAAACCAAATTTTTTTTTTCAAACTTTCAAATTCACTTTGATCATTCAATCGAAAACTATCAAATTTTTGTTAAAATGGGATCCCAATTGGTACACGAAGGCAAACTACCAAAATTGAAGAAAAACTGGTGAAAATTTAACAAAGTATCAGAAACTCAAAATTTTAAAGTTCTCGTAATTGAAAATGGGTTTCTGAAATTGAAAGCCTTGAACACGAGATTTGACACCATATAAGTTTTATAGTCTAATTCAAAGTAACATGAAAGATATTAACTTTTGAAAAGTTGTTGAAAACATCGAAATTTACGTTTTATTTTTGAAACTAAAAATCAAATTTTGATCCTTTGAGATTTGGATCTTGAGACCATTCCCATTATTTCGAAATGGGGGGTAAATCCTTAATTTCATTATAGAACTTAAAGTAAATGAAAAGTAAAAATTGAAGAGGACATTTACTTAAAAAGAACTTAAATGTTTTTAATGAAATAAAGGGTGGAAAAACATGTAAAAGTCATGAGGAGGACAACCCAAAAGCCAGAAGCAATTTTGCTAAAAAATTTTTGTCGATGGCAGAAGCTTGATTCTATTAGTGGAATTGACAGAATGGCCTACGGCAGGTGTCGGTGGAACCGACGGCTTTTGCCGACAACATTGAACCCTTTCAAGAACTTTCAAAATTTCGATCCATTTTTTGGGTTTCTCTTCCGTTCTTTGAATCCTTCGACCCACCCATGAATTTATTGTAAAAACTTTATAAAAACATATCAAACGTAAGACTTCTACGATTTAAAAATAAATAATACGTTTTGTTTAAAAATCTAAATGCATATTTTTAAAATCTAAGACTACTAATAAGAATTAAGAGTCCCTTATAGTTATAGTTGTTGGACACGATGAGCTAGCTTGAAAATCTAGGATCGACGGTTTGAAGTTTTGAAATTGGTTGAACTTGGGTGCCAAATGGATCGGAGTAGTTGCGAAACCCTCGGTAGAGGTGTCCCTCGTCCTTCCATGACGAGGAACGACTCTTCCCCTAGTTGGATGAGATTTCAACTGAGTAGAATTGAACCCACTCGCTATTTTTGATGAGGGTCCAAGAGAAGAAAAGGAAATGAAGGTTAAATAGGGTGAGAACATAGAACTCGACAATACCGACGACTTTGTCTTCTTCGTAGAGGTTCAACTCGGACTTGATTACGAAGGATTTTACCGAGAATGGGTCGAAACCCTTGGTCAAGGAAATGGGCTAGTTCTTTGTGAGTTAGGAAAAGAAATAATGAAATAAAAGAAGGTTTTAGTTCTTTAATGAAGAGTTGAAGGGTATTTTTGATATTTTTCTTTAGTTTCTATTTTCGTCGGTAACTGACCATTCAGACTCAAAAAATGACAAATGAGTATTCTATTTTGAATAATTTTTTGTTGCGGACTTAACGGTGACATCAAATTTTTTTGATTCTCACTCTAAAAAAATTTCACTATTTTGGATCCCACTCAACAGGAAATTTGAGGATTTTATAACTTTTCCATCCAAACTCGAATTCGAATTCGAACTTGTTTATAGGTTAAAATATATATTTTGACCTTATGAAATCTAATGAAAAAATCAATTTTTCTTAAAAATGGATAAAATAATATTCGAGTATTTTACTTTAAGACCTTATTTCAGAATTTTTCTCAAAATATCACCATTTGATTTCTTCGAGATATGATTTAAAAATTCGAGGTATTATATACATCATTATATTTGTACCTATCTATTAGCACTATGTGAAGCCATAGTATTTTCAGATGCATCTAGTAAGAGTGTTGATACAAGTTTTTTACATTTATTTTAGGATTTATCTGTTACATCTTGTTATGCTTGGGGTATCGCTGTTTTTGCATATTTGTATCATGGTCTTAGTAAATTTGCAAGAAACGAGTGAAAACGGCCATCGAGGATTATTGATGTATACCATTATTACAAGTATGGGCACATGAGCGATTGCTAATTGGCAGACCCATACTTATGAGCCAAGATGTTGTATTCCCTTGAGCATGTAAATGGATGCTATTTAATAGGACATATATTGGAGATTTGTATCATAACGTCTTACCGTATCGAATCGAGTTAGATTTTCTTCTTCCTTTTATGGCAATTATGTTTAATTAAAATTTTTAAATATTATTATTATAATAATCTTTTATATTTAGTCATTTTAATAATTTATTTATTCTTTTTTAGTTTTTCTAGACCCCATATATGGATATTGATCATGATATATAGATTATGTGCACAAATCATAATCTAAGCTTACATTGATCTTGTGTAATTCTTTTACATACTTTCTTATATCATCTCGTAGATCGAGGCATGAGATAGTTTGGTTTAATGCAGATTATTCTGGGTCCTATAGTAGTGTAGGTTATAGGAAGGAGGAGAAGTATAGTACCACCTACAATGATAAGAGATTGGGATGAAAGACTTGATAGATTTCATGTACATGGTAAATTTTTTCAAAACTTGGAAGGTAATCTTAAATATTAAATATCAATTATGTTAATTATGTCAATTATTCAAGAATTGGGAGGAAAATTTTAAATTTTTTAGCCAATTAACCATTTAAGGAGTTTTGAAGATGGTATGGTTGCCTTCAGATGCATAATCTGACACTACACTACCTTGAGCCACGATATATGCCTCATGATTATATGGATGAGTTGTATGTATTATATAGGGATTGATGTTATAATGTGATAAGTTATAACATTTACTTTAATTATTTTTAAGAAGTTTATAAATAAAAAAATATATTTAATATATTTATTTATTTTTCAGGCTGGTGTTCTCAATACGTTGACTCCTCAGATCCGTGAGATGGATGTTCATTGAAAAGTCATAGATCAGTTGGAAGTTGTTGTCCCGACCTCGACATTATTACCACCATTACTTCCTCAGATTCCTATACCGGATGAGTTGATTTATAGAGTTTCATAATGACAACGTTGTCGATGTCACCTAGAGCCTATGTAAGAGGAGGAGAATGAGGAGGGAGGTGATGAGGATTACGAGTAGCAGCATGATAAGATTGATCATGTTCGAGCCATTCAGGGTGATTATATACCAGTGCATGTTGACGAGATTGAAGATATGGTAGGTGCAATTCTTGGGGCTAATTATTTTTCATTTTTGTTGAGTCCTGCATATAATGTTTCACACACAGTTAGATCATCACATAGACAACATATGCAGTACCCAAAGACTCCATAGACTCCCTATTATGATATGCACTCACATTTTCCGTTATAGAGCCATATCAGCCGGTAGAGCCATATGGACATCACATGCAACATCCATAGATCCTATTGAGTAATATCTGCCCTTATCTGTTGAGGATTTGAGTATTATTTTATCTAGGCGTAATTTAGGAGTAATATACCCTTATCACTTTCTATTTAAAAGAAAATTAGCTTTCTTTTATTCCTTTCTCTTCTTCTCCAAAGAACCAAACGACAGTCACTCTCAACCCAAGGGTTTTGACCCATTCCCATCAAGTTCTAGTACGAATGAGACCGAGTTGAACCTCGATGAAAAGGTAAAGTTGTCGGTCACGATGAGAGCTATAACTTCACCATCTTTGCTTGCCCATTCCCATTCGTTTTTCCCATCCTCCATCAATAACAAGTTGTGTAGTTCAAGGGAAACTCTACACTTTCCATCCAAAGCCTTCATCGAGTAGGAGCTGGATCTACCCTTCATTATAGAAACGAAGGAGAATGCCGTCGTCGAATGTTTTGCAAACTCTCTCCCATTTTGCACCAAACTCAGTCCAACCTCGACTCTTTTTCCATCCAACCTAGGCTCTCATGCTAGCTCATCACCTTTAGCATCCACGAACTCCAGTAAGGGACTTTCAATACTTAGTAGTAACCTTAGATTTCAAAATGTGCATTTAGGAACTTTTATCGAATATATGTCGTATTTATAACTCATAGAAATTATTTATTTGATTATCAATTCATAATAGAAATAGATGTTTGATGTGTTTTTATAAAGTTTAAATGTTAAATTTGTGGGTGGGTTTATGGGATTGAAGAACCCAAATTTTGTGAAATTGTTCAGTACTGTCGGTTCCACCGACACTTATAAAAGGCCATTCTGTCGGTACCACCGATAGAATCATGCTTCTACTATCGACAGCTACCGATAGAATTTTACCAAAACTGACTTTGACTTTTGGATTGTCCTCCTTATGACTTATACATGATTTTCCACCCTTCATTTCATTAAGTAAATGTCATCTTCAATTTTTACTTTCCATTTACTTTAAGTTCTTTAATGAAATTAAGGTTTTACTCCATATTTCAGAATAATGGGAATGGTTTCAAGATCTAAATCTCAAAGGACCAAAATCTGAATTTTGGTTTCAAGAATAAAACGTAAATTTCGACGTTTTTGGTAAAATTTCAATAGTTGATATCTTTTGCATTATTTTGAATTAGACTATAAAAATTATATGGTGTCGAATCTCGTGTTAACGACTTTTATTTTCAAAAATCCATTTTCAATTTTGAGGATTTTGAAAAATTGAGTTTCTGATACTTGATCAAATTTCCACCAACTTTTCATATTTTGACAGTTTGCCTTCACGTACTTATTAGGACCTCGTTTTAATACAAATTTGACAGTTTTTCGATTAAAAGATCAAAATGAATTTGAAAGCTTAAAAAGATGAAAAGCGAAATTGTCGAAAGAATAAAAGAGGGGATGAAACGGTAAAATGTCAAAATCAGACCCGAGAGGTGATGTCTGCATTTTACATTGTATGGTGTATGTAGGTTGGTGAAGGGATATTCAGGTGTAATGAATGGTTGCATGTTTATTTAAATTATATTAGCGCAGAGGCTCTGAGTACTGTTATTTATTTTAGGCCGAGTGACCACAGTTGCATGATAGGAAATGATAGAAAACTAGATATCCATTCTCAACCTTGTATTGTTAATTTCTCTTTTCTTTTTAAAGAAAAATAATATATATAATTAGATATTTTGTGAGCTGTTAAAGAGTCTGTGAATGCCTGAAAGGATAGTGCATCATATCATCCGTAGTGGTGTATTATCTTAAGATGTAGGGTAGGGACCATCAAGCTCATACGTGGTATGGGACGCATATGAGAGTTAAGTCACAACTGAAATCCGGGTCCATCCCTTTCTATTTTTACCAGTGAACGTGTATTGTAAAGGTGACCATACACAATTGGAGTTGTTTATTTTGAGAATCACATGCACGCCTGATAGGCATATTTGAAGATGATTGGTCAGTGATTACTAACAATCTAGTAATAGTTGAACGTTCTCACACATCGAAAAGAAACCCATTGCTTACGGTCATGTCAATGACCAACTTAACCGGATAAATGGTCACCAGTGTGGTAAGCGCAACGACCGACCACAAAATCAAGAACTAAAAGTCAGATTTATGTTGTAACATCATGTCCTGACTAGAAACGATCTAGTCGTAAATCCCAACTCTCTAATTCTATTACTCCACCACTGTGTAATATGTATCTGTTGTTTTATTTTGAATTATAAACTTGAAAGCATGTCTACTATTTCAATGTTGTCAATTATATTTGCATAAGATAGAAAATGTATAATGAGTATGGATGACTGTTGCTATGTGAAATTTTAAACTGTTTAGTTGCTCATCCCTGGTTATATGTACCAGTTAATCGTAGTTTAATTTTAAAGTTTGCATGTTTTTTAAATGATTCAGTATGATTACTCGATCATGTTAGATGAGATTATTAGTAGGAATTGTTTGTGGACCTACTGAGTAGCCTTTGTTACTCACCCTTTCCTTCCTTATTTTTTTAGTTGTAGAGCCTGCAGTTGGTGAGGCCAGTATTGAGCCATTAGTCGAGCAACATCTGTTCGGTCAGATCGACGATCAGAATCAGCAACCTGGTAATCACTGGGACTATTTCCACTAGGAGTCATCGTGTCCAGGAGGTGTACATAGCTTTTGGATTTAGGGATTAGGTTTATGTTAGTGTGAGGTCAAATTTTTGTAATCCTGTATATTTTTATCTTTTGTGAGTTCTGACCTAGCTTTATGTTGTTTGAAATTTATCATCTTCCGTGCCGTATATATTTTTGGCATTTGTTATATTCAGGTTTGGTTGGATATTGGTTTATCAGGTTTTAAGTTCCGTGGAACGCTAACATAAACAGAGGAGACCATGCCGAAATTTTGATGCGTCACTTAGTGCCTCGAGGTGTCATTGGATTTGTGTTAGCGTTTGGTGGGGTACCACAGATGATATCAGAACTCATTAATAGTTTCATATTGGGATTACAAGCTCTTCCGTATCTTGAGTCCATAAAGCCTAGTTAGATTAAGATAGGATCCTAGGTTCGTTCTGTTAGTAATGAAAATGGTGTTCATTACTAAATTCCTAATTAAGATATCGATTAATTCTTCTATAAGAACGGCCTTAACTTTATGATAATCAATGCCTTATTTTTGATGAACATAAACGAGATGAGCGGACGAGGTAGAGGCCGATGGATAGGTCAAAACACTGTAGAAAAGGGACAGGCATCGGATCAGACCCCCGATCTGATTGTACAGCTGATGTTGTTTATGGGACAGATGTTTGAGTCCCAGAATAAGTTTAGGAAAGAGATGCTTGAGTCACAAGCTAGACTAGCCGAGGAGGTGGCTGAGTTGAGGGAGTGCCACAAGAGGCCGACCCTATTCCACCCTTAGAGTCACCACATGAGCCATGGCTACAGGTTGTACCGTTGAGGACAGCGAGAACTCTTTCGCCCCAAACATAGATAGATCTGGGGATGTCGTTACAAAACTTCTAACGACTACATCCACCAAGATTTGGAGGTTTTTCTGATCCGATTGAGGTCGAGGAGTGGGTTTTGAAGACTCGGGAGATCTTGAGTACCATGTAGTGCCCAAGAGACCAGTAAGTACCGGTGGATGCATTTCAATTTGACGGGGATGCCAGCCATTGGTGGCGTTCAGAGATGATTATTTTGAAGGATGGATTTTTCGAGTGGTCTGATTTTTAGAGGATGTTCCTAGACAAATTCATATCTGAGACGGCCCGTGAGATTAAGTATTAGGAATTTTCAGGGTTGGTGCAAGGCAATCTATCTGTTATGGATTACGAGCTGAGATTTACTAGGTTATCACGATATGCACCCGAGATTATTCTGATCGATCTATAGAAAGCTCTTAGATTTTTCAAAGGATTGTGACCTTACCTAAGGGCTAGGATGTCAGTGATTGAGACCACTAGTGAAAGCGCCCTCGATCCGTGGGGTGCGCGGATCCGCTTTTGACCCTTGAGGTTTGGGAGTCGCCACCTAGTTATTGTGGTCTAGGAACCAAACTGACTCTAACATGGATAAAAAGAACTAATCTACTGTAGAAATCTGAATCCGGGAATCATGTTGCGGGGTTGGAAGGTGTTAGGCACCAACCCCGCCTGGCCAATGCCGGTCTCTACTTATCCCAAATAGATCTACATTGCTAATGATAAACCTAGATTAAAAAAAAATAAAAATAAACTTACCTTTGATCTGCAAAAGTGCTATTCCCTCAGATCTGGTGAAAACGGCTCCTTGTACCTTGTTCCTTACTTCGTTCTATTTCCGGATCTGATTTCTGATATCCGAGGTAAAGTATCTCCTTCTTGGATCTAGGTACTTCAAATTTGTTGTGGATTTTTGAGATGTTTTTGAGAGGTTTTTGAGTGTTTTTTAGGCTAAAATCGGAGTAGGGGTATTAGGGAAGGAGTTGGGGCTCCAAAATTAGGGTTTTGGAGGGGTTGTGGAGGCTTCTTCACCTACTTTTTCTAGGGTTTTTTCTTTGATACGAAAATAGGGTGTGGAGACTCCTATTTATAAATTTTTTAGAAGCATTAGGGTTTGATTAGGGTTTCTTTTAGGGTTTTGACTTAGTCTTTAGGGTTTTAGGGTTTTGACTTTAGTCTTATGAGATTGACTTGATTAGTTTTAGATTAGGGTTTGGATTTAGGGTTTTGACCTTAGTCTTATGAGATTGATTTGATTAGTTTTAGATTAGGGTTTTAATTTAGGGTTTTGACTTTAGTCTTATGAGATTGACTTTAATTTTGACTTCAGTCTTGCTTAATTGATTTTGACTTCAGTCTCACTTGATTGACCTTGACTTCAGTCTTGCTTGATTTACTTTTATTTTGACTTTGGTCTTATTTGATTGACTTTAATATCTTAACTTTAGTCTTCTTGATTGATTTTAAATTTTTGGAGAACCCCTTTCTATTATATCTTCAATTCTTTGGACCCCCAAATGGAGGGGTCCTTAAAGAAATATCCCACGAACCCTCAACAATTTTGCCTGAGAGTCCAATTAATCGATTTTTTAGGTTCAACTTTTTAAATTAATTTTATTAATGTTTCACTTTAATTATTTAATGTTTTATTTACTAATTTCGAATTTTTTAATTATGAAAATTGTGAAATTACCGTTTTGCCCTCGGAGAGGATTTTTTACGTTTTAAGTCGTTTTTCAATGTTCCAAGATGTTTTGGAATCAGTTTTTCGTAAGGAATTCAATGGGAATGTTGGTTTTTGTCATTTATGAAGTTTTTTTGCATGAAATGATCGTGAACTTTATGAGGGGTATTTTCGTAATTTTGTCAAATTTTGTGAAAATTGACGAAGTGGTTTACTTGGTTTCGATTTATTGTTTTATGTGTTTGAGTAGGTTTTCCTAAGCGTAATGCAGGCTCTAGAGTTGTTTTGATGTTAGGGGTATTTTGGTAATTTAGTGATTTTTATCGTGAAGCTTCTTTTTTATTTGCAAGATGATGATTTCTATGTTTCTGGGGTCGTATTTTCCTAGCGTAGCGTGATTTCTAAGTTTTGTCAGTTCGAGATACCTCATCCGAATTTCTGAAACATATCTGGTAACAAAATAAAGCATTGGAATAGACGTCCATCATTGGGAACCTTTGCGATCGGGTCGACGACTTGATTAATCAGGCGGATGCAAAAATGGGGTGTCTACAGATGCCCCTCTTTGGCAGAGGGTTGAAGCAAACTAGATAGCAAATCTATCTTGGTAGATTAGTGCGATATCCGAATGCCAAAGTTAGTGACAGTTCATTTTGCAGCCTGATTTAACAATTCGTCGGGATATTCGGATCATTGAGCGTAAAACTCTCCCCGAACTAGAAAAATGTCAGGTCCTTGAGCGTGAGCTCTCACTGGCAGTGTTAGATCGTTGAATTTAAAAAAAAATTCTCCTTGACTGATATAACAACTGTGCAAGTGTGTGGGCTCAAAATCTGAGATAGATTTCAAAGGGTTTGGATTGGAAATGAGTCAAAATGAAGTAAATTTAAACTGAGCGTAAACTGAGCATAAATCCAAGAAAACCCTTGGCGGCAACCGAGCAAGGTCCAAGATAACCCTTGGCGGCAACTGAGCAAAATCCAAGATAACCCTTGGCGGAAACTGAGCAAAGTCCAAGATAACCCTTGGCGGCATCTGAGCAAAATCCAAGATAACCCTTGGCGGCATCTGAGCAAAATCCAAGATAACCCTTGGCGGAAACTGAGCAAAATCCAAGATCACTCTTGGCGGAAACTGAGCAAAATCCAAGATAACCCTTGGCGGCATCTGAGCAAAATCTAAGATAACCCTTGGCGGAGACTGAGCAAAATCCAAGATAACCCTTGGCGGCAACTGAGCAAAATCCAAGATAACCCTTGGCGGAGACTGAGCAAAATCCAAGATAACCCTTGGCGGCATCTGCGCAAAATCCAAGATAACCCTTGGCGGAAACTGAGCAAAATCCAAGATAACCCTTGGCGGCAACTGAGCAAAATCCAAGATAACCCTTGGCGGAGACTGAGCAAAATCCAAGATAACCCTTGGCGGCATCTGAGCAAAATCCAAGATAACCCTTGACGGCAACTGAGCAAAATCCAAGATAAACCTTGGCGAAAACTGAGCAAAGTCCAAGATAACCCTTGGCGGCATCTGACCAAAATCCAAGATAACCCTTGGCGGAAACTGAGCAAAATCCAAGATAACCCTTGGCGGAAACTGAGCAAAATCCAAGATAACCCTTGGCGGCATCTGAGCAAAATCCAAGATAACCCTTGGCGGAGACTGAGCAAAATCCAAGATAACCCTTGGCAGTATCTGAGCAAAATCCAAGATAACCCTTGGCGGCAACTGAGCAAAATCCAAGATAACCCTTGGCGGCATCTGAGCAAAATCCAAGATAACCCTTGGCGGCAACTGAGCAAATTCCAAGATAACCCTTGGCGGAAACTGAGCAAAATCCAAGATAACCCTTGGCGGAGACTGAGCAAAATCCAAGATAACCCTTGGCGGCAACTGAGCAAAATCCAAGATAACCCTTGGCGGAGACTGAGCAAAATCCAAGATAACCCTTGGCGGATACTGAGCAAAATCCAAGATAACCCTTGGCGGCAACTGAGCAAAATCCCAAATAACCCTTGACGGAAACTGAGCAAAATCCAAGATAACCCTTGGCGGTAACTGAGCAAAATCCAAGTTAACCCTTGGTGGAAGCTGAGCAAAATCCAAGATAACCCTTGGCGGCAACTGAGCAAAATCCAAGTTAACCCTTGGCGGCAACTGAGTAAAATTGGCAAAGGAATGAAGGACTTTTGGGAAAAAAAGAATGTATTCGGAAAAGACTGATCAGAGTGAATTGAATAAATCTGGAAGATACTGAATCTAGAAGAGAAATGATCGAATCCAGGAATGATTGGATCTGGGAATACCATATTAGTTGATCTCTGGACGCAGTCAAATGTGAGATCCGAAGTGCTTTTGTTTGAACCTCAAGAATTTATCCAAAAGTTTTATGAATTTAAAACCTGAGTTTTTATTTCTTTTGAACCTCAAGAGTTTTTTTAAGAACTGTTATCAAGAGGGTAACCTTAAGTTTGAGGTTTTTAGGATTAACATTGCTCCAAGAACAAAATGTCCCTAGTTTGACAATAAACATGGCATTGAAAATAATTGAACACATCGTGCAATAAAAAAATGCCCCTAGTGTAAGGGGGAAAAGAAGAAAGAAAATGCCCCTTGTATGAAGTTTGAAATAATTGATTACCACAAGCGCAATAAAGACTCAACTTTTAATTTTGATTAATTTTATTGAAGATTTTGAGTCAGGCTCAAGAGTACAAAATTATTTCCTTTCGAGACTCATCATAGAATTTACCCTTATCTCCCTTGGTTCACTTGGGAAAGTAAGAATTTTCAGATCGATCGTAGACAAGATACTTGTGGCTTCTGAGTCTATGCCTGGTTTAAGCTAAGTATTGAACTTGGTTATTCGGACTTCTGATGTTTCAGCTCGGATCGCTTTTAGCTTGGGATTTTCTTCTGTTTTTCTTTGTTGCTCTAACTTTTGCCTAGATCGCCTTTTCAGGTTTTCAATCTAGCGAGCTTGCTCTAGCTTTTGCCTATATCGCCTTTTCAGGTTTTTGATCTAGCGAGCTCTTCTCTTTTTTTTTTTTTTTTTGATTGTTGCCAAAGTTGTCCTTTCAAATTTTCAACCTTGCGAGCTTGCCTTAATTTTTGCTTAAGTTGCCCTTTTCGGGTTTTCAACTTAGCAGGTTCATCATTTTTTATCTTTTTCTTCTCCTCTGAACTTCTGGAGTTGCTGTCTGATCATGCTTTGCTATCTTCCTTGACTTCTCGCACGGTACTTAGGAGGACTTTCATGGGTAAGCTTAGGACTGGGTATAAAAGAAAATGATTTTTAGGCTCAAAAACCCAAATGCCCCTTGTGTGGCATTTCTTTTTTAAAAATTTTCTTGAATTTTCTTTCCCATTTTGGATGATATTTCTTTTTCTTTTAAATTTTTTTCTTCATTTTTTATTGTGTGGGAAATATATTTTTTTTATTTTGATGCGATCGAGCCTGAAGTAACTTCTCAGGTTGCCTACGTACCCCAGAATTTTTGGATCAGACCAAAACGTAGTTCGAATTTTTCCCTCCCCTAGGTTAGGTGATCAGGCTAAGAAATAAAAGGCACAATTTTTCTCTTTTTGAACAGGCTGCAAAGGGGTTGAGAAAGGAGATAAAGAATTGGGTAATAGGAGAATTGATTCGGCCAAAGATGGCCTCCTTAAATGTAGTAACGCTTGATCTGGCCAAGGTTGGTTGGTTCTGGTAGTTCACCTCCATCATGATCTTGAAGTCTGACGACTTTTCCAGACAGTATTTCCTTAATGAATGAATTTTTCCAATTTAGACATTCTCCTATAATCGAGGAGGAGTGTTCAATTTTCTTGGAAGTCTGATAGTTAAATCTTTGACTTGTAAATGATGAGCTTTGACCTTCTTGTCAAATGCACGGGTGACTCTTCTTAGATAAGCTTGCACATGGTACAGGGCTTTAACTCGTTTTCTTCGATCAAGTTTAACTCTTCATACTGCAGACGAACCCAATCTGTTTCTAACAAATGATTTTCCAACAAGACCCTGATAGACGAAATTTCCATTTCAACTGGCAAGACTGCTTCCATACCATACACTAAAGAGTAGGGAGTAGCTCCACTAGAGGATCGAATTGAAGTTCGATATGTCCATAGCGTGAATGATAATTTTTCTGACCAATCTCGATGTGATTGTCACATTTTCCTGATGATAGTCTTGAGACTCTTACTGACTGCTTCAACCGTTCCATTGATCTGAGAACGGTAGGGGGATGATTTGTGCTTCCGAATATTCAACTTTAAACATAGAGTAATGATTTATGCTTTAAAGCACGACCCATTATCAGAGATTAGTTCAAAAGGTACCCCCATATCGACTGATAATATATGATTTGAAACTCAAGATGTAGTGAGGATAGCACTGATACATTTTTATAACATCTTCTTTGATTCCATTGATATAGACGAGTATCCATTCCATGTTGAATAACACCCAAGCTTGTACCTAGCATACCCTCATATGATCACAAGAACAAGTCTTTTGAAATTTCTGAGTCAATTCATTATCCCCTCGTGTTCCTTTAGGGATAAGATGGTTTCTATTTGAATCTCTTTAGGAATTATTTTTTGTTTCGAGGTCAAAGACCTTTTCTTTCTCGATTAAAGGTTAAGCCCGACTCTTATCGAAATCTATCAAATTATTAGTTAATTCGTTAATGCGCTCGAGGTATTCAAAAATTTCTTTTATCCGATCAATTTCAAATGGGACAACAGATACCTCTATAGACTCGATGAACTAACTTGACTCAATAGGAAAGAGTAGACTCAACTTAAGGAAGACATGACCTTGTTGGAAAAAAGGACTCGAGCTAACCCCAAATGACTCACGAAAACTCAAGACAAGTACCCACACGAGTTTGATTAGGACTGAGGACTGAGATATTGCTTACAACCGGTAGGATTGAAGCACTATGATCTTTAGGGAACAACTGGGCGATGTTGAGAAATTCTGAGGTCATTTCTGACTATTGACTTGATATTGACGTTTACTCTAACTGATCGGATTTATAACCCTAGCTAGACGATGGACGATTGAGCTTAGACATAATGATAACCCTTAAACCTCTTTGAAGGTGAATTTAACCAATTTCAGTGTCACCCCCTTGGTAACATTTTAAATGAACCCTGAGATTTTATTGAATTTTGTGCACCAATCCATTAAAAAATTCATCCATTCAATGATTATTCAGAAGAAAAATAATTATGTTGCACTCTTGAAAAATATTGGAAAATAATGTTTTTATTTCACAAATCTGATTATTTTTTGCAACATTTTTTGGTAGTTTTCCAAGGTCAATAAAAACTTTTCATGCAAAAATAGATCTTTTGCAAATTATTTTTCCTTCTTTTTCTTTTCTTTTGGAAAACATTTTCTTCTGAAAAATATTTTTTCTCTGAAAATACTTGGAAAGTATCTTCTCTTGGAAAATCTTGTTTTATGGAAAATATTTTTTCGAAAACGTTTTTTCTTAGAAAACATATTTTTTTTTAGAGAATAACACTTTTTTTTAGAAAACACTTCTTTTGGAAAATATTTTTTCTGGAAAATACTTTCCCTTTGTAAACTATTTTTCTTCTTTGAAAATTTGATTTCTATTTGGATTGAAATGGCCCGGTCCATCAGGATTGTTGGATCGAGTTGGGCTGGGTCATTTGCAAGAGATGGATTTTTTATTGGGTCGGTGCACCCATTTTGATTTTCAAAAATAACATTTTTTATCCTTGTGGACAATCATACACTCTGATCTCATCATTCACATACATCTATTTCATCATTCACATGCATTCTGATCTCATCATTCACATACATTCATATCAATCACAAAGTCTCATAAGATTTCATTCAATGAACAACCCGGGAACACCCACGATAAGTTCGAGTCGTGACCTACTGGGAAGGTTTCTAGACTCTAAGCTTACTACGTGCAATGCATTTTTATCTGGCCACCCTTGCCCAAACACACCTATATACCTTTCGATACGTGGTGACTTGGTTTGATATACCGTATAGGTGATAATCTAAAACCTCAATTCACTTCTCTGAAGCCAAAAACAGCCAGTTTGATCTCCAGTTGAGAGGTGGCGCACAATGCTGAGCAAGGGCCCACTTAAATACCTCTCGTCTAGAATAGACGTAGTCTATCCCCCTCGTACAGTAGGGTACAGCGGGACAAGATCTTGCTTAAGCACCGATTTTGACCAAGAAGTGCAATTGATATACTTAGACTATCTTTTATACCTACGGGTACGAGTCAAGAGTTGTAGCTTTCATAAATGGTTTGACATCCCACGAGGGGACCGACCACGTACTAGTACTACGTTGGCAATCGGGACATGTGACTGTGTGGCTTACAATAGGTCAAAGGCTCAGGTCGCTCCAGCCTGGGTGCATCAACATACTTCTCAGAATCACCTGATCAGATGGTATTGATGCCCCCAGTTTGATATACCCTAAGGTACGTGACTGGAGTTGTGGGTTTCATGAATGACGTCGCATCTCCGAAGAGACCGGGCCACGCACTAGTGCCACGTTGGCTAAATGGGACGTGTAAGTGAGTAAAACAGTAAACGTGCATGTGGTGTGTGCAAAACAGGGTGGGGTGTGCCCGGGACCTTTTTCAAACAAATGGGCCCATGGATCCAATCAAACCAATCATACATTTAATCAAAACCAAAATCATTCAAATCATATGAATATTCAATTAAGATCACATTATTCCCATCACATAAGCACATTAACATTATGATCAACATCAATCATGTATTTCAAACAAGATCATGGTAAATTAATCAATAAATATGGCATATGATAATGATCAAACAAACATTGCAATAGGCATAATATTTATAATTTTTAAGGTCCAATCAATGATCACTTTTGGGTGATCCAAAATAAAACGAGATTCCAATAGGTGTTACATTGATGATAGAATGACAATGGTTGAGATGAGCTCACTCTCAAGAACATTAAATGTGCAAACATTAGATAAATTCAGATTTTCTGTGAATTAGGAAAATACAATCTGAACTTATATCGATGATATCTAAGGCTCCTGATAACGAAATCGAGTGAACTCAAGTTCTAAATTAATCTACTCGATGAGATCTACATTTTATTAATAGGTGTCCAGACTTAGTTCTCACCAGAATATTCTGTAAAAACATTTTAACGTTGCTGTCCCAACTTTCATTCAGAAATAATTCCAGATTTACAGATTGAACTTGCATCGATGATATCTAAGGCTTCCGATAACGAAATTGAGTGAAATCAAGTTCTAAATTAATCTACTCGATAAGATCTACGTTTTATTAAGAGGTTCCCAGACTTAATTCTTACTAGAATGTTCTGTAAAAAAGTTTTAACATTGCTGTCCCAACTTTCATTCAGAAATAATTCCAGATTTACAGATTGAACTTGCATCGATGATATCTAAGGCTTCCGATAACGAAATTGAGTGAAATCAAATTCTAAATTAATCTACTCGATGAGATATATGTTTTATTCACAGGCTCCTAGATTTAATTCTCACTAGAATATTCTGTAAAAAAGTTTTAACATTGCTGTCCCAACTTTCATTCAGAAATAATTCCAGATTTACAGATTGAACTTGCATCGATGATATCTAAGGCTTCCGATAACGAAATTGAGTGAACTCAGATTCTAAATTAATCAACTCGACGAGATCTATGTTTTATTAAGAGGCTCCCAGACTTAATTCTCAATAGAATATTCTCCAAAAACGTTTTAATATTTCTGTCCAACCTTCATCATTCCATCATTTTCATAGGTCAATTTGAATCTTTCATTATTTAGGGGTCATCAAAAAGTAATCCTTAATTGGAAAAAAAAATTGCAATACCCAAAATCATCTACAATCAAGACAAAAAATAAATAAACAGAAAAAATAAATAAAATAAATCCAACTAAATAATAAAAAAAACCAGGTCATCTTGGCAATGCTCCCATACTTGGGGTTTTTCAAGTTTGATCCTCAATAGTCCCCAGTGGAGTCGCCACTGAAAGCGCCCTCGATCCGTGGGGTGCGCGGATCCGCTTTTGACCCTTGAGGTTTGGGAGTCGCCACCTAGTTATTGTGGTCTAGGAACCAAACTGACTCTAACATGAATAAAAAGAACTAATCTACTGTAGAAATCTGAATCCGGGAATCATGTTACGGGGTTGGAAGGTGTTAAGCACCAACCCCGTCCGGCCAATGCCGGTCTCTACTTATCCCAAATAGATCTACATTGCTAATGATAAACCTAGATTAAAAAAAATAAAAATAAACTTACCTTTGATCTGCAAAAGTGCTATTCCCTCAGATCTGGTGAAAACGGCTCCTTGTACCGTGTTCCTTACTTCGTTCTATCTCCGGATCTGATTTCTGATCTCCGAGGTAAAGTATCTCCTTCTTGGATCTAGGTACTTCAAATTTGTTGTGGATTTTTGGGATGTTTTTGAGAGGTTTTTGGGTATTTTTTAGGCTAAAATCGGAGTAGGGATATTAGGGAAGGAGTTGGGGCTCCAAAATTAGGGTTTTGGAGGGGTTGTGGAGGCTTCTTCACCTACTTTTTCTAGGGTTTTTTCTTTGATACGAAAATAGGGTGTGGAGACTCCTATTTATAAAGTTTTTAGAAGCATTAGGGTTTGATTAGGGTTTCTTTTAGGATTTTGACTTAGTCTTTAGGGTTTTAGGGTTTTGACTTTAGTCTTATGAGATTGACTTGATTAGTTTTAGATTAGGGTTTGGATTTAGGGTTTTGACCTTAGTCTTATGAGATTGATTTGATTAGTTTAGATTAGGGTTTTAATTTAGGGTTTTGACTTTAGTCTTATGAGATTGACTTTAATTTTGACTTCAGTCTTGCTTAATTGATTTTGACTTCAGTCTCACTTGATTGACCTTGACTTCAGTCTTGCTTGATTTACTTTTATTTTGACTTTGGTCTTATTTGATTGACTTTAATATCTTAACTTTAGTCTTGCTTGATTGATTTTAAATTTTTGTAGAACCCCTTTCTATTATATCTTTAATTCTTTGGACCCCAAATGGAGGGGTCCTTAAAGAAATATCTCACGAACCCTCAACAATTTTGCCTGAGAGTCCAATTAATCGATTTTTTAGGTTCAACTTTTTAAATTAATTTTATTAATGTTTCACTTTAATTATTTAATGTTTTATTTACTAATTTCGAATTTTTTAATTATGAAAATTGTGAAATTACCGTTTTGCCCTCGGAGAGGATTTTTTACGTTTTAAGTCATTTTTCAATGTTCAAGATGTTTTGGAATCAGTTTTTCGTAAGGAATTCAATGGGAATGTTGGTTTTTGTCATTTATGAAGTTTTTTGCATGAAATGATCGTGAACTTTATGAGGGGTATTTTCGTAATTTTGTCAAATTTTGTGAAAATTGGCGAAGTGGTTTACTTGGTTTCGATTTATTGTTTTATGTGTTTGAGTGGATCTTCCTAAGCGTAATGCAGGCTCTAGAGTTGTTTTGATGTTAGGGGTATTTTGGTAATTTAGTGATTTTTATCGTGAAGCTTCTTTTTTATTTGCAAGATGATGATTTCTATGTTTCTGGGGTCGTATTTTCCTAGCGTAGCGTGATTTCTAAGTTTTGTCAGTTCGAGATACCTCATCCGGATTTCTGAAACATATCTGGTAACAAAATAAAGCATTGGAATAGACGTCCATCATTGGGAACCTTTGCGATCGGGTCGACGACTTGATTAATCAGGCGGATGCAAAAATGGGGTGTCTACACTAGCTATCGAGACACAATTAGTCGAGCCTAGAGGCTTGAGCGAGAGGAGATGGGGTTACAAACTTCGAGGGGGCAAGCTAGTCGACTTTGGACTTCTTTTCCTCCTAGGGCTGATCCGGTCAAAAGGCTGATGTTTTCGAGAGCGAGTGCCTCTATACCCATGTATTCGTAGTATCGAGCTCCTACATCATCGAGTTAAGGACCAGTTGGGACTTTAGTGAGGCCAGCAGGGCCAAGGGGACTAGCCAGACAGATTCCGAGAGCACTCGCCCCATAGAGACCTATACAGACAGGACCATTGGCATGCTTTGGGTACGGGCAAACGGGATATATCAGGAGAAATTATTTTTCATCACAGCCACAGTCGGGAGTGATTCCTAGACCCCCAGGGCAGAGTTTATCATCTGACTTAGGAGGAGATACCAGTTTTGGATGAGGTGCTAGAAGGTACAATTTTGATTTCCAATATTAAGATTTGAGTTTTATTTGATACCGGTTCTTCTAGATCATATATTTCCACTGAGATTGCACGGTTGCTAGAATTGAAGATTCTTGACACGGGTCGGGTAATGAAACTATCTACACCGTTGGAAAATAGACAAATAGCTCAGAAATTATGTCGAAACTGTGTAATTAGGATAGGAGACCAGGAGATGAACACCAACCTCATGACGTTAGATTGTTTTGACTTTGATGTCATTTTAAGGATTGATTGGCTAGTGTAAAACCATGCCCACATCGATTGTTTCGTGAAGTCAGTGATCTTTAGACGACCAGGATATCCGAAAGTCAAGGTTCGAGGATCCAGGTATAAGGAGACGATCCTTTATACAACCAGTTGGGAACTTTGAGTATATTGGAACTAGAGTCATCGACGGATATGGTAGAGGTAGTCAAGGAATTTGGAGATGTTTTTTCAGACAAGTTATTGGGTTTGCCTCCATGTCGTGAGATAGAGTTTTCTATCGATTTGGTACCAGGCACAGGGCCTATCTCCATTGCACCATACCGAATAGCCCCAGTAGAAACCCGAGAGTTGAAAGTGCATATTGATAAGCTTACTAACTTGGGATTTATTCGATCGAGTTCCTCACCCTAGGAAGCACCAATTTTATTTGTTAAGAAGAAAGATGGGTCACTTCAATTATGTATCGACTATCGGAAGCTAAATCAAGTGACCATCAAGAATAAATACCCCTTTCCGCATATTGATGATCTGTTTGACCAACTACAAGGTGCCCAGTATTTTTCTAAGATTGACTTGCGATCTAGGTACCATCAGTTGAGGATTCAGGAGGCGAATGTTCTGAAAACTGCATTTTGAACCAGGATAGGACACATTGAGTATCTAGTGATGTCTTTTGGTTTGACAAATGCACTGACAATATTTATGGATCTAATGCACCGGGTATTTTGGGAGCACCTCGACAAATTTTCATTGTGTTTATAGATGACATCCTAATTTACTCTAAATCGAGGAAGGATAACGAGAAATACCTTAGAGTTACACTACAGATTCTACGAGAGCATAAGTTATATGCCAAGTTCAGCAAGTGTAAATTCTGGTTCCAGAAGGTGAAATTCCTAGGACACGTGGTGTTTAATGAAGGGATAACAGTAGACCCTTCCAAGGTTGAAGCGTGTTCATGTGGAAACAGTTGAAAATAATGATAGATATTAGAAGTTTTCTTAGGATGGCCGACTACTATAGAAGGTTTATTAAGGGGTTCTCCACTCTTGCAACACCGTTGACAAGACTGACGTAGCAAAAATGTCCGATTTGAATGGAATGACAAGTGTGAGACTGCATTTCAAGAATTGAAAAAAAGATTGACAACCACTCCAATTTAGTATCACCAATTCCAGATGAAAGTCTGACAATCTTTACACATGCTTCTAGGATTGGTTTGGGAGCTGTATTGATGAAGTGTGGGAAGGTAGTGGCATATGCATCTAGGAAGCTAAAAAATCATGAGAAGAATTACCTCGTTCATGACCTGAAATTAGTTGCTATAGTGTTCGCACTACGTATTTGGAGACATTACTTATATGGAGAGAAGTTTGAACTATTCTCCGATCATAAAACTTTCAAATACTTATTCTCACAACGAGAATTAAATATGAGGCAACAGCATTGGATGGAATACCTCAAAGACTACGACTTTACCCTTGAGTACCACCCGAGGAAAGCCAATGTGTTGTCGATGCATTGAGCAGAAATACTGTAGCTCATATGATGATAAAAGAATGACAGTTTTTTAAGCAAGCCATAAAAATAGTATTCGAGACTCCAAGGGAAAAGTACAGATCGCACATTTACCTAGGTACATTAAGGATTGAGAACGAGCTGATAGCACGAATTAAGGACTCCTAGAGGATAGATGATGATGCAAGAGAATATGAGCCGAGAGCTAAGGACCTAGCCAACCTAGATTGGTCGAAGAGATCAGATGAAGACCTCAAATTTCAAGGCAGGATGTGGATATCGCAGGGCTCACAATTGAGGTCTTACATACTGGGTGAGGCACATCATTCTCGATATTCTATACACCTAGGAGGCACGAAAATGTATAAAGATTTAAGAAATTTTTGGTTTTCAGGTATGAAGAAGGTAATTGTAGAATATGTAGGTAGATGCCTAACTTGCAATCCAGTAGGCTTACTCCAATCATTACCCATAGTGGAATGGAAATGGGAGCACGTGACCATGGATTTTGTAGTGGGGTTACCTAAAGCCAGTGACGGGTCAGATGCCATATGGGTGATTGTGGATTGACTAACAAAATCGGTATATTTCATTCCAATTTGGATTTCATTTGACATTGATAGACTGAGCTAGATATACATAGCTAAGATAGTTCGACTACATGGGGTGCCAATTTCTATCGTGTCAGACAAGGATCCCAGATTTACTTCTCGATTCTGAGAGAGTTTACACAAAGGCATGTGTACTCAGTTGAACTTCAGTACAACTTTTCATCTATAGTCTGATGGACAGTCTGAGCGAGTTATTCAGATTTTAGAGGATATGCAATGTTTTGGATTTTAGAGGAGGTTGGAAGTGCCACTTACTGTTGGTGGAATTCTCCTACAATAACAGTTTTCAAGTTAGTATTGGTAAAGCATCATTCGAGGCTTTATACGGTAGGCTGTGTCGATCACCAATATATTGGGTAGAGATAGGAGATGCCACGGTGTTGGGACACGAAATTGTTGAGGAAACTACTGAGATAGTATGCATTATATATGACAGACTAAAAACTGCTCAGAGTAGATAGAAAAGCTATGCAGACAAGCAGTGCAGACTTTTGAAATTTCAAATTAGGGATAAAGTATTTTTGAAGGTATCGTCCCGAAGAGGGATCTCCAGGTTTGACGTGAAGGACAAGTTAAAGCCACGATTTGTAGGACTATTCGAGATAGTTGAACAGATAGGTCCAGTGGCTTATAGATTGATTCTAACATCGCAACTTGAGCAGGTTCACAATGTATTCCACGTGTCCATGTTGAAGAAATACTTACCAGACCCTTTGCACATGGTCGACTTGCTAGAGTTAGAGGTAGACGAGGATGTATCATATGAGGAAGGTGCGATACAAATACTTGACAAGAGAGTAAAACAATTCAGATCCAAAGTTATTCATTTAGTCAAAGTGTTGTGGAGGCACCACAACATTGAAGAAGCCACTTGGGAAAAAGAGGTAGAGATGCAGGCTAAATACCCATAACTATTCCAAGATTAAGGTACGATTTTAATTTCGAGGACGAAATTTTTATTAAAGGGGGATAATGTAATACCTCGAGTTTTTAACTCGTATCTCGAGGGAACTTGATAATAAAATTGTGCAAAAATTTTGAAGGAAAACTTAGATTAGAGTGCTCGAATATTGTTATGTTCATTTTCAATGAAAATTGACTTCGCCATTTGATTTAAAAAGGTCGAAATGTATATTTTAGCTTGTAACCATGTTCGAATTCGAGTTTGGATGAAAAAATTAAAAAAACTTCGAATTTCGTGTGAGTGGGACCCAAACTAGTGAAATTTCGTTAGAGTGAGAATCAAAAAAATTTGACATCACCGTTAGGTCCACAACGAAAAAATATTTGAAATGAAATATTCATTCGCCATTTTTCAAGTCCAAATAATCAAGTTACGGACGAAACTAGAAACGAGGAGAAGAAAATTACAAATATACCCTCATCACTTTCTATTTAAAATAAAATTAGATTTTTTTTATTCTTTTCTCTTCTTCTTCAAAGAACCAAATCTCAGTCACTTTCAACCCAAGGGTTTTGACCCATTCCCATCAAGTTCTAACACGAACGAGGCCGAGTTGAACCTCAACGAGGAAGGCGAAGTTGTCGGTCACGATGAGAGCTACAACTTCACCATCTTTGCTTGCCCATTCCCTTTTATTTTTCCCATCCTCCATCAATAACCAGCTATGTAGTTCGTGAGAAACTCTACACCATCTATCCAAAAGCTTCATCGAGTAAGAGCTGGATCAACCCTTCATTATAGAAGCGAAGAAGAGCGCCATCATCGAGTGCTTTGCAAACTCTCGCCCATTTTGCACCAAACTCAGCCCAACCTCTACTCTTTTTCCATCCAACCTAGGCTCTCGTGCTAGCTTATCACCTTTGGCATCCACGAACTCCGATAGGGGACTTTCAATTCTTAGTAGTAACCTTAGATTTCAAAATGTGCATTTAGGAACTTTTATCGAATATGTATCATATTTGTAACTCATAGAAATTATTTGTTTAATTGTCAATTCATAATAGAAATAGATGTTTGAAGTGTTTTTATTAAGTTTAAATGTTAAATTCGTGGGTGGGTTGATGGGATTGAAGAACGAAAGAAAAATCTGAAAAATGATTGAAGAACCCAAATTTCACGAAATTGTTTAGTACTGTCGACAGTAGCTATCGGTTCCACCGACACCTGTAGAAGGCCATTCTGTCGGTGCCACATACAGAATTTTACCAAAACTGACTTTGACTTTTGGACTGCCCTTCTCATGACCTGTACATGATTTCCCATCATTCATTTCATTAAAAATATTTAAGTAAATGTTCCATTTACTTTAAGTTCTTTAATGAATTTAATGATTTTACCCCCATTTCGGAACGATGTGAATGGTTTCAAGATCCAAATCTCAATGGATCAAAATCCAAATTTTGATTTCAAGAACAAAACATAAATTTCGACGTTTTATGTAAAATTTCAAAAGTTGATATCTTTCGTGTTATTTTGAATTAGACTATAAAAATTACATGGTGTCGAATCTCATGTTAAAGACTTTCATCTCCAAAAATATGTTTTCAATTTTGAGAACTTTGAAAATTTTGAGTTTTCGACACGTAGTCAAATTTTCACCAGTTTGTCCTGTTTTGGCAGTTTGCCTTCGTGTACTTATTGAGACCTTGTTTTAATAAAAATTTGATAGTTTTTTTATTGAAAGATCAGAGTGAATTTTAAAGCTTGAAAAGAGAAAGGTTTGGTTTGAAAAGATGAAAAGTGAAATTGTCGAAAGAATGAGAAAGGAAATGAAACGGTAAAATGTCAGAATCACACCCGAGGGGTGATGTCTGCATTTTACATTGTATGTTGTGTGTAGGTTAATGAAGGGATATCCAGGTGTAATGAATGGTTGCATATTTATTTAAATTATATTGGCGTAGAGGCTCCGAGTACTGTTATTTATTTTACGCCGGATGATCACAGTTGCATGGTAAGAAATAGGATATCCATTCTCAACTTTGAATTGTTAATTTCTCTTTTGTTTTTAAAGAAAAATAATATATATAATTAGATATTTTGTGAGTTGTTAAAGAGTCTGTGAAAGCTTGAAGGGATAGTGTGTTATATCATCCGGAGTGGTGTACTATCCTAGGATGTACGATAGGGACCACCAAGCTCATACGTGGTATGGGACGCGTATGAGAGTGGAAACACAACTGGAATCTAGGTCCATTCCTTTCCAACTTTACCAGTGACCGTGTATTGTAAAAGTGGTCATAAACGAATTGAGTTGTTTATTTTGGGAATCACATGCACGCTTGATAGGTATAGTCGAAGATGATTGGTCAGTGGTCATTAATAATCTAGTAGTAGTCGAACGTTCTCACACATCGAAAAGAGACCATTGCTTATGGTACGTCAAACGGCTCGCCTGAACCAGATAAATGGTCATCAGTATGGTAAGCGCAGCAACCAACCACAAAATTAAGAATTAAAAGTCATATTTATGTTGTAACATCATGTCCCAACTGGGAACGATCCAGTTGTGAATCCCAACTGTCTAATTCTATTACTCCGCTACTGTGTATTATGTATCTGTTGTTTTATTTTGAATTATAAAGTAGAAAGCATGTTTACTATTTCAATGTTGTCAATTATATTTGCATAAGATAGAAAATATATAATGAGTATGGATGACTATTGCTATGTAAAACTTTAAACATTTAGTTGCTCATCCTTGGCTATATGTACCAGTTAATCGTAGTTTAATTTGTAAAACTTGCATATTATTGAAATGATTTAGTATGATTACTCGATCACGTTAGGTGAGGTTATTAGTAGGAATTGTTTGTGGACCTACTGAGTAACCATTGTTACTCACCCTTTCCTTTTTTTTTTTTTTTAGTTGCAGAGTCTATAGTTGGTGAGGTGAGTATTGAGTCATTAGTCGAGGAGCATCTGGTCAGTCAGATCGACGATCAGAATCCACTACCTAGTGAGCACTAGTACTATTTCCATTAGGAGTCATCGTATCCAGGAGGTGTACATAGCTTTTGGATTTAGGGATTAGGTTTCTGTTAGTATGAGGTCAAGTTTTTGTAATCCTGTATATTTTTATCTTTTGCACCATCTAACCTAGCTTTATGTTGTTCGAAATTTACCATCTTCCGCACCGTATATATTTTTGGCATTTGTTATATTCAAGTTTGGTTGGATATTGATTTATCAGGTTTTGAGTTCCATGGAACGCTAACATAAACAAAGAAAACCATGGAGAAATTTCGAGGCGCCACCTAGTGCCTCAAGGTGTCATTGGGATTTGTGTTAGTGTTTAGTAGGGTGTCACATGGCACTAAATAATTATATGTTGAACTCGACAATAAGTGGTGAATTCGATACTAGGTGTGAACTCAACACTAAGTAATTAAATGTTGAATTCGACACTAATTGGTGAACTTGACACTAAGTAATTAAATGTTGAACTTGACATTAAGTAATTAATTGTAGAACTCGACATTAAGTGGTGAGCTCGACACTAAGTAATAAAATGTTGAACTCGACAATATGTGGTGAGTTTGATACTAAGTGGTGAACTCGTCACTAAGTAATTAAATGTTGAACTCAACGATAAGTGGTGAGCTCAACACTAAGTAATAAAATGTTGAACTTGACAATAAGTGGTGAGTTCGATACTAAGTGGTGAACTCGACACTAAATAATTAAATATTGAACTCAACCATAAGAGATGAGTTCAACACTAAGTGGTGAACTCGACACTAAGAAATTAATCGTTGAACTCAACACTGAGTAATTAAATGTTGAACTAGACAATAAGTGGTGAGTTCGACACTAAGTAATTAAATATTGAACTCAACAATAAGTGGGGAATTCGACACTAGTGGTGAACTCGATACTAAGTAATAAATGTTGAATTCAACAATAAATGGTGATTTCAACACAATAAGTGGTGAGTTCGACACTAAGTAATTAAATGTTAAACTCAATACTAAGTGGTGAGCTTAACACTAAGTAATTAAATGTGTTTTTTTTATTAATAAGAGATTGGCACCCCAATATATACTTATTTTCAATTCTCAATAGCAACTCTTTTAATTAATTGGATTTTTTCAAAAACGTGCACAACTTATGTCTAAAGCTTATGTCTAAAGTTTAGTTTTGATACATAATAAAATAAAAGATAGACAAGATTTATTTACGAGGTTCGGTGCATAATCTAACAACTATGTCCTCGGGTTTTTGCGAATCAATCCACTATTTTGAAACATAATATTACTTGACAACCATTTACAAATATATAAAATTAAATACATAAATGTTAAAAAATTAAAAAATTATAATTATAATTATTTTCAAATTGAATTTCTACATGTTGATCAATTGTATTCAATATTTCCTTAACGATTACAATGTAATGGTTGCTCATTTTAAATGTCGGTCTTCCTTTTGTTGACTTTTGGACCACCAGGTCAACGTTAAGTCATTGATAGTAAAATTTGTTATCTTCATTGCAAAGGAATTTCTAATTCATATGGAATTGGAATACCTTTCGTAGAAGTTGCATAACACTGTTTATATCTTTCAACGGTGAATTCGTTCAAACAAAATTGATATTTATCTCATCTTTTAATATTGCATACTTATTGCATGTTGGCATGGAATATGTGTTTGAGCATATTTTGTATACGTACAATATCTTTATAAATGATTTGGCATAAATATTCAATATTTTTATATGTCTCAACTTCACAACCATGTATTTCACGAGGTATTTTTTCTCTTGTTTTTCAAATTTTTATATATTTGATAGATACATTATATTCATCTTTAATATTAGCTACTATAAATTAGGTAGAATAAACTTTATACCTTAAGCGAGTAAAATTTTTATCATTTATCCAGTTACTACTAACATGAGGATGAGGTCGTAAATTTATTCTACCCATACACTTGTGAATTGTGTTAAATCTACGTATAGTAAATAAATCACCATTTGCAATCATTTTAGCATATATACACCACTCATAGTTGGGAACATCATATTTAACTATAACTTTTTCTTTATTTTTAAGAATATATTTTATAAAAAAAATTATTTGTTATATAGTTAAAGATATAATTTTTTCTCTTAATTCAGCTACATTATTAAAAATTTTACTAATATAAATATCAAATATATTTTATTGTTGTTGGATGATTTGTAACTCAGAATATATAATTTTTGATGAAGTCAATAAAAATTGTGTATTTCCACCAATATGCATGATACCTTTAACGTAACCTCCATATCAATAAATAATAACTCTTGTAAACATCTTCGATTAAATTATAAAATCTTGTAACAGAATTATAAGAATGAAAATAATAAGAAAATTGTGAGAATAAAAATTGTGAGAATGAAAATTATGAGAAATATGAGTGTGTAATAAGTTTATATAGAATACAACAATTAGAAATTTCAAATTTCCCAATGGATATATAACGTTCATAAAACGATCATTCAGAAATTTCGGCACTTTTAAGTGCCAATTTAATTTTGTTTTGATAATTTTGAAAAAAATTGTTACTTTTTTGGTAATTAATTTAAAAATTATATATATATATATTTAATTTTTTTTAATTTTCCCTAACGTGTATCCAATTATAATAATGTGCATGAGATTCATCATATCACTCCTATGTGTGTATCTCATCAAGGATATGGTGCATTAGTTGTATTATAAAAACTAGATATTTTATTAGATTGGTTTGATTTATTTTCTTTATGGTATTAGATCCTAAGATCTACTGAGAGAACGACCTTGGGAAAACAAATCAATCAATCTAAACTAATATGGAAAGATATTAATCAATCAATCCAATCTAATATACCTTAGTGATGTAAATCCGGATCTTCAAGATTTGTGATGATCGGCAAATTTGTTCATTTATTGAAATAAAAAATGATGGAACCGAACTCTCTCAAGGAGCAGTGAAAATTTTGATCTTTTCAATTTTCAGTAACCAAAAGGGCAAGTTATTGAGAAAGAAAAAGTATAACTAATAAATAAAAGAAAACTCCACATACATATAATTAACAAGAAGGAAAAACCATAAAAGTAACTATGTATTTTGCAAATGCAAATTTTTTTTAACAAGCCTAATCATGATTTAAATTTTTATTGAAAATTTTTAAATAGAAAATCATATTTTACGGCATATTTTTATCATTTAATATATTACAATGGTTTTTTATAATTAAAAATATTAACTAAGGTGATTTTGTACATAAAATAAGAGTTGTGATTTTCTAAGGCCCCTCTAACGCACGCCCTCATACACCCCTTGATGTGGCATGGGCTAGAACCATGGATTTTTTTTTTCCCTCGGGACATCCCCATAAATATGTGCAATTGTGTATCTCAATAAAAAGAAACTATGGTTCTAGCACTTGCCACGCTAGGGGCTTTTGTTAGAGGGTGGCGTCAGAAAATCATTATTCATAAAGTAATACAAGATTATTTTTACAATTTTATAAAGCTAAAAGAGATGCGGTTCGTCAAAAAATCATTATTCATAAAATAATACAAGATTATTTTTATAATTTTATATATAAAGTGAAAGAGATGGGACTCTAAGAGGTCGTGGGTTTGAAATTTTATTCCTTTAGAGGAAATGACTTTGATGATAATGAGGGTAAATGTAAAGTAGGGGCATTTTCAGTCTTCCAAATTCTGGAGTAATCGAACACGTATGTCAGTCTTCTCTTATTATAATAACTAGAAGGTGGCATGTGCGTATCAGAAGGACTTAATTATAATTTAAAATATTATTTTAAAGATTTTTGAAAACTAACCAATGTGATTATAAGATGATGGGATTGCAATTTTCTTGATTTTTAACCAAAATGATTCTGCATACATTTTTAACCAAAATGTATGCAGAATTTCGTAAAAAAAAATTCATGAAAGCTGATGTATGATCGTTGTAGGGATAATTTAATGAATTTACCATTCTGCCCTTGTGTCCCAAAAATTACTATTTGTACATAATTAAAATTACTTACCAAATATTTAAAAGAAAATTTGAATCGATAATCTAATTTTATCATTTAATATATTGTGAATCTTTTGGTTATTGTCCCTTTAAAATATTAACTAATGCTATTTTGAAACTTCCAAAAGAAAAAAAAAGCCTATTTTGAAAATTACATAATAAAATGATACTTTTGTCATGTTAGAAAATTAAAATCCAACTAATTAATATTATTGTAGGGTAATTCGATTCATTATGACGAAAACAACTTTAATAATAGTGAGGTTAAATATAAAAATGAGGGCATTTTTGGTATTCCAAATTTTGATGTAAGCAAAAGAAAACTTTTTTTTTTTCTAATCGGTTGTAAGAAAACTATTCGGTCTTCTGGCATTCTAATTATAATAATAGTTAAGAAGATGAAAATAAATATATAAACAGTTTTGTAAAATAAAAATTCTTGAAAGCTTATGTATGTACACTATGGATAAATAGCTATAACTAAATAGCAAATGTGACAAGTACAATATATAAACGTTTTGATAAGAAATAAATAATTATGAAATTGGGGCATAAAAATAAAAATTAAATGGCTGGTTCAATTACTTTTGCAAAATACTCTGACGTTTTCTAACACTCCCATTAAAATGGCTTTAATGCTTGTTAACGCATGTCTTTGGGGATTGTTTTAGAGAGATTGACACCAAAATTTTTACTTACAGCATCCCAAAATGTGTGCTAGTTCTTTGCACGTAAAACATGAATTGGAGTGCTCTAAGAAAAAGTTGGTGTGGCAGTGAAAACTCTCCTATTTATCATATATATATAAGTAGGCCAACACAAATCAGATCACACCTACATTTTCAAAAGAAAAACAAAAGAAAGATGGAGTTGAAACCATTGGGCACACAGATTTTTGCACTCTTTCCTCTTCTTCTTTTACTCTCAGTATCAACAGCATTACCAAATTCAGTTAATGAAACCTTTATAGACTGCATCTCTCTCCATACTTCAAATTCAACCAAAATCTCTTCATTTCTTTTCACTCAGAATGCCTCTACCTATTCATCCATTTTGCACTCTTCCATACAAAACCTCAGATTCAATTCTTCCACCATTCCAAAACCTCAGTTTATAATCACACCTCGGAAAGAATTTCAAATCCAAGCTGCAGTTATTTGTTCTAGAAAACATGGATTGAAGATCAGAGTTCGTAGCGGGGGCCATGACTACGAAGGTCTGTCTTATATGTCCGATACACCATTTGTCATCATCGATCTTGTTCATCTAAGATCGATCCACGTCAATGTCAAAAATAGTACTGCATGGGTTCAAGCTGGTGCAACCCTTGGTGAAGTTTACTATAAAATTGCTAACAAAAGTAGGACTCTTGCTTTTGCGGCTGGGGTTTGCCCAACTATAGGTGTAGGTGGGCATATTAGTGGCGGTGGGATGGGGACCTTAATGAGAAAATATGGGCTTGCTGCCGATAACGTTGTGGATGCACGCATAGTCGATGTTAATGGAAGAATTCTTGATAGAAAATCAATGGGTGAGGATTTTTTTTGGGCTATTAGAGGAGGTGGAGGAGCGAGCTTCGGTATCATTCATTCATGGAAAATCAATTTGGTTCCTGTTCCACCAAAAGTAACTGTTTTCACTGTCCACAAAACGTTGGCACAAGGTGCAACCAAGCTTGTTGAAAGGTGGCAACAAATTGCAGATAAGTTCCATGAAAATCTATTTATTAGAATTATCGTAACATCTGTACTTAATAAGGATAAAAAAGGAGGAAAGACAGTCCAAGCTGCATTCAATTCCTTGTTTCTTGGAAGTGCAAAAGAACTTCTCCCATTGATGAATAACAGCTTTCCTGAATTGGGTTTGGAGGCTAAGGACTGTTGGGAGATGAGTTGGATTGAGACCATCTTGTATTTTAATGATGGATACCCAAAAGGGGAAACCATTGATGTTTTGATGGACAAGAATCATGTTACAAAGGGCTTCTTCAAGGCTAAATCTGACTTTGTGACGAAACCCATTTCCGAAATCGGCTTAGAAGGGATATGGAAATTCTTTTTGGAAGACAACCCCTCGGTCATGATCCTTGATCCTTATGGAGCAAGGATGAGTAAGATCTTAGAGTCTGAAACTCCATTCCCACATAGAGCAGAAATGTTGTACAACATACAGTATTTGGTGAAGTGGTACAAACAAGAAGACAACAAGTCATCCAAAAGGCATATAGACTGGATCTCGAGGCTTTACGACTACATGAGTCCTTATGTTTCCAATTGCCCAAGACGTGCATATCTCAATTACAGGGATTTGGATTTGGGTAGGAATGAGGTTGGTAATACAAGTTACTTGCAAGCAACTGCTTGGGGTAGTAAATATTTCAAGAATAATTTCAAAAGATTAGCCATTGTGAAGGGCATGGTTGATCCAAGTAATTTCTTCAGTGATGAACAGAGCATACCACCTCTTATTTTCTCATGAAGATAACAATGTAAGAGAGGCTTATGTTGTCAGTTACAATTGATATTAATAAGAGGTCTTTCTCAGTGACATTTATTTTTTTCATTCTCATTCTTAATGGATTGAGTTTTGGCACCATTTTTTTAATATATTTTTCATTCTCATGTTCAAAGCCAACTATTTGGCCAATAAGTTTTTTCCTAGAGTGCGGATCGTATGCACCTAGGGTGCATGGAGGATTGAAGCCCTTCTCCCACACCTCAATACATGTTATCTAAGTTGTAATTCAAGGAAATTTTTAAAAGGAGATATTTTAGGCGCTAATTCCTTGGATTATGGCTTACGTGGCGTGTATTGGAGTGTGGGAGGAGGTTTTAATCCTTTACCCTAGGTGCATATGATTCAAACTTGTTGTCCTATTGTTTACCCCTCCGATGAGCTCACACACATAATTAAAAGTAGATGATTGAATGATGGATATAAGTAGGTGGTGCATGGAAGTGGATGCGAGCTGGGGGGCAGTAATAAGTTCTTGGTTGATCTCGACCTCATTGCAAGGGGAAGAATCTGTGATCCAATCTCGCAATGCAAGAAGGTGATCGGTCATGATCTGCATTTTAGAGTCTTTTCCAAGCTTTAAATTCAAAATCATAACTAAAATAACCTCTCGGTTGAATCTAAATCAGAAATTCAGATTTAACTGAGAAACTCGTGAAAATTTGGAAATCGAATTTTATGGTTGTAGATCAGAATTAATGATGAAGCAATAGACTCGTTAATTTGAGAATTCATTTTGATAAATAAAATAAAATCAAGAACAAACAAATCAAAATTCGAAACATAAATTCATAATTGGATAGAAAGAGACAAGAAAATCATAAAATAAAGAACATGAGTCTTCTACAGATTTGAATGAATTCTTTTTTTTTTTTTTTAAGTAAACAAGTAGAAACATTTAGATTTTACAAAATTCTTCACTATGACCTCTCGGAATAATTCTCAAGATCTGGAGGGAGATCTTCTGATCTGGACTTTTTTTAAAAACAATAGGTCTCTCCAAAACAATAGTACAACTCCTCTATTTATCTAAATCATAGAGGGAGGAAACTTTACATATTAAGTCTTTCCTAAAAATGGTAAAAGCATGAATACTAAACAATGTCCAAAAATAACAATGTATACAGAGTGAGTGAGCTCTAAAAAAACAAGGGAAATTACAATATTCGAACGAACTAGTGAGTTGCAATCACTATATAGTGATTCCTGTCAATCAAAAATCGCTATATAGCGATTTAGGCTCGATGCCTAATTCAAATAATTATTTGAATTGCAGTTATGCTTTTTCATTGATTGATAAATCTTCGATTTTTTGGATTTCTTTGACCAATTCTTTGAATCTTGAACTCTTCAATGCCCAATTTCTCCACATACAATATTCAGAAGACTCTAATTATTCATAATGAAATCTGATTTCTAGAAAAAAAAAAAAAAAAAAAAAAACTTGATGATGATCTGTGATATGGGCCCAACTTAACATATAACAGTAAAATTCCTTTAATGCTTGTCAGCTAGAGGAACTCAAAAGAGAGCATCACATAAAATCAATCAAATCAAAAAGCAAGTTAGGCAATGGAGACACTACTTGGTTATGATCAACCAAAAAGAAATCCAATGGCCAAAAATCCACAGCCAAAAGGAGTGCGCGAACCTACCCACAATCACGTGATGCGTATGTCGAGAAAAATTGTTAAATGGAATATAAAATGATGATGTCCAAAGTGACATATCACTTTTACTCTCATGGCTCTCTGTATTCAAAGAAAGAACTCATTGTTAGACACTATCAGACAATCACTTGAAGGAAGGAGAAACCAGAATATTCGAGGATAAAGTCAGTGGATCACCTTCGGCTGATTGACAAAATAGTAGGTATGGACACCCCTAATTGAACAGGATCTCAAAATGTTCATTTCTACTCTTCTTCTATATTTTTTGTTTATGTTTTTTCTTTCTTGTATAGTGTTATTGCAATCGTAGTAGTGAATGCCCTAGGATAGAAAAGAAAGGGAAAATAAGGAAAAGGAAATAGTGACAATGGAACACAAAACCTAGAATATTGAAGACCTTAGATGTGAAAACGGAACCCTAAAATCATCCGAAAGAACAAAAAACAATAGATGAAAATAAGGGAGTAGAAAATGATATAAGAAAGTGAGGATTCGGGTTAAAAAAATGTGATCGAGACAAAAGAGTTACCCTAAGAAAATAAAGATCAAAATCATTATCAATAAAACAGTAACACCCCAAAAGTGATTTTGCGTTTGCTAGAAAGTGATTATGAAATCGCTATAATTATTGTGATATAATATCGTTATGACCTTCGGTCAAAATTTTGAACAATAGCAATATAGACAAAGCAATTTTGCGAAGTGATAACGATATCTAGTAGAGATTTAGGACACGATCCTGCAACTCACATCTTGTAGTATCATATTATATTAAACATGGACACCCCAACAAGAAATCACCAGTAAATTCTTTCATGACAAAGGCCCAAAACATCAGACAAATACTGATAATGTCATTAACATTATGTAGAGATATCCAAAAGTCCATAGAAAGAAATATCAGAAACTATGAGAAGACACAGCAGAGAAATCATTCTTCTTGGGATGCACATATCGGTTGTCGGCAAAGATAACAGTAACGCTGGAACATTGGAATGGGTAGAAGACCCAGAAATATACCATGAACCGTTGTACAAGATTTAATCAACAAATTTTCTATTTACATTAATCATAAAGCAAACATGATGGTCCTATAACAAACCTTTGTGTTCAAAAGAAATGTCATAGATTAAATCAGAAAGATACCAGTTTACTTTCTAAGACAAAGGGAAAGTAGAAACATCATCCCGGAGCTCTGTTATGTTAATAGTTGGGAATCCACATAATGGGCCAACTGGGTCAACCAAGTGTTGATGCACAACTCAATTAGAATTCGGCTAGTAAACTTGGGATTATTAGCAGCAATAGAAGTCTCGATTCTTGAAGTATATGTGAACATGCCGTTTATGCTAGGATTAACAGAGTAATGGAATTCAGGGACTCATACATTCATTACACCTGATTAAGAATTTACTTTTACGATAGAAGATGCTTCCAAGCTTGCGAGACCTCCAATTGGGAATGAAGTTCCATACGTTCCTCAAGAAAAACTTGAGGGATTGGATGCCAATAAAATCCTAAGGATAGAGGCCATGAGAAAACACATCAGAGAGCCTAGAAAAATCGAAGGGGTGATTTATCTAAGCAATTGGAGGAAAATGCATAGTAAATATCATTGTGAGGAAACTCATTTGGCAATCGTTTTGGTGTATTTCTTTTCAATTTTCGTAACACCACCCGTCTCTCCAAACTGCATCAATACCACAGTCTTTACCATCGTAACCAAAGTGTTTATAAGAAAGGATGTGTGTCTTGCCAGTCCAATGGTAGCTTAATCGTATCATGGGCTTAACAATATTTACCAAGAGATTTCGACTAAACAAGGAGTAGAACTCGTAAAATCAAGACATGGGCCTTTATGTATTTAAGAGCCTATCAACATTTTTAAGCAATAGCACCCGAGAATTAAGTCATGCCGAACACATACAGAGCATGGTGTTATGGCAATAACAAACTAGTGGATAGCGACACAGGCACATATATCGATGTGTTATGCTCGAGTAACAATATATCATGAAGGCCATACATGCAGAATGAATTCAAGGTAGAACCAATATTTGAAGAAGTAGGAGTACTTGCAAGATCATTAGTCGAATGGGTCTATGTCTACAGGATGTCAACTCTTGGTTAGATTTTGGGTATGCCGACGTATCCATTAGTTGTAAAGAAATAAAATAAAGACCCAATAGCCAGGCTAGTACTATACAATCCTCATAGGATCACTAGATAATTTGGCTATGATCAACATGTGTCGTTATAGTGGTCATATGAAAGACATAATGTAATAGAAGTAGTTATCGCTTACTTCTTTAGAGTCCCGCACAGTCGATCAAAATAGTCTCCAAAGGCCAAGAAGGTCAGATTCCTATAGGTATGAAAGGTATAACAATAACCATTGCAAATCCCATTGGACTTCAGTATAACAACTCCAAGAGAATGTTTGAGGTACAATAGGGAATACCACGAATAACAATGCAACAACCAGGAGTACAATATAGATAGATTGAGTGTCAAAAGGGAAGTATTCAACAATGCGAAATACACAAAATAGGGAGTGTGATTTCTTAGCGATTGGAAAAAACGGAGTACCAATCCGACCTGTGACTTACCAAATATGTAATGCCATGAAAATTTATTATGCATATCGAGGAATTAAGTCAATTATGTTGACCTACTTTCCTATTTAATTTTTAAAATAAATGTTAAAAATAAATTATAACATTGTCAATCTAAAATAAGGATGTGCTACAAGGGGAATTTGATATATAAAATGAATAATTCGAAAAATCTTATCATGATTATGATTGAAGAATTAGAACATTTAGTCAAAATATATAATAATCAAGATTTTATATGAAATTGTTTTGGTCAAATGAACGTTATTGTTGAGTTCAAAAGCGAAAAAAAAACGTAAGAGGTATTTTGGTCAATAGAGAAAAATCGTAAGTCGTAAGAGGTATTTTGGTTAATAGAGGTATGAAAATACTAATTTTCATGTTTAAATCCGAGTTTAATATGACAAGTTATGAAAATATTAATTTTATCAAGAAAACTTAAGTCGTAAGAGGTATTTTGATCAATAGAGGAAAATCAGTGTGGAATTTCAAAAATTTAAGATAAATAGTTCGACTTGGTTTAATATAACAGACATAAAGGAGAAAAAAATATATGAAAAAATACTAATTAATTTTTTTACTATAAATATTAAAATAAAATTTTATTTTATTTGAAGAAGTAGAGTACTTGCAAGATCACTGATTTCAAGGTAGAACCAATATTTGAAGAAGTAGGAGTACTTGCAAGATCATTAGTCGAATGGGTCTATGTCTACAGCATGTCAACTCTTGGTTAGATTTTGGGTATGCCGACGTATCCATTAGTTGTAAAGAAATAAAATAAAGACCCAATAGCCAGGCTAGTACTATACAATCCTCATAGGATCACTAGATAATTTGGCTATGATCAACATGTGTCGTTACAGTGGTCATATGAAAGACATAATGTAATAGAAGTAGTTATCACTTTCTTCTTTAGAGTCCCGCACAGTCGATCAAAATAGTCTCCAAAGGCCAAGAAGGTCAGATTCCTATAGGTATGAAAGGTATAACAATAACCATTGCAAATCCCGTTGGACTTCAGTACAACAACTCCAAGAGAATGTTTGAGGTACAATAAGGAATACCACGAATAACAATGCAACAACCAGGAGTACAATATAGATAGATTGAGTGTCAAAAGGGAAGTATTCAACAATGCGAAATACACAAAATAGGGAGTGTGATTTCTTAGCGATTGGAAAAAACGGAGTACCAATCCGACCTGTGACTTACCAAATATGTAATGCCATGAAAATTTATTATGCATATCGAGGAATTAAGTCAATTATGTTGACCTACTTTCCTATTTAATTTTTAAAATAAATGTTAAAAATAAATTGTAACATTGTCAATCTAAAATAAGGATTTGCTACAAGGGGAATTTGATATATAAAATGAATAATTCGAAAAATCTTATCATGATTATGATTGAAGAATTAGAACATTTAGTCAAAATATATAATAATCAAGATTTTATATGAAATTTTTTTGGTCAAATGAACGTTATTGTTGAGTTCAAAAGCGGAAAAAAAACGTAAGAGGTATTTTGGTCAATAGAGAAAAATCGTAAGTCGTAAGAGGTATTTTGGTTAATAGAGGTATGAAAATACTAATTTTCATGCTTAAATCCGAGTTTAATATGATAAGTTATGAAAATATTAATTTTATCAAGAAAACTTAAGTCGTAAGAGGTATTTTGATCAATAGAGGAAAATCAGTGTGGAATTTCAAAAATTTAAGATAAATAGTTCGACTTGGTTTAATATAACAGACATAATGGAGAAAAAAATATATGAAAAAATACTAATTAATTTTTTTACTATAAATATTAAAATAAAATTTTATTATAAAATTTTATTTAATTATAATTATTTATATAAGAGGAATATATTTGAAATTATTGAAGTGTTAAAGGGGTAAGGTATAATTAATATAAATATAAATATTATTATATTATATTATTTTATATTATTTATTATTTTATTATATAATATAATATTATACTATGTTATAAGTTATAAATGTATTAAACAATTTAGATAACCAGGTGTGTTCATTTAATATATTATATTATAATCTTACTTAATGTTCATTCGTACCTGCAAGAGAGAAACTGAAAAAGAGACGAGTGGGTTTTGATAGTAGATTCGTGTATGTTATCTTCAATTGAGATTTAAATGTGTTTCAGATGTAAATTAAGATCTAACACTAAAGAACAAAATATCCACGACGTCGAGATCTACGTAGTCACTACAATATTTTGTCAAATCGTTTACGATGTTAGTTACAAAAATCATTTTAATGTCGTAAGAAAGCGTAAAATCAATCTACAAAGGTAGAAAACTTATCATAATATAGTTTTCAATGAAATTTATTTTATTCCAATTTTAATAATTAGTTTCAAATTTATTATGATCTAAATTCAAAATTCATGCATTGAATTATAGAACAATTCATTTTATAGTTTTTCTTTGATATTTTTATTTTGTAAAATAAAAATAAATGAATTTAAGTGAGTGTAACCGAAAAATCAAATTGAAATAAATTGATTTTCATAGTAATTTTCGTAAAGTGTTCATTTTAAAATTGTTAAAACGTCCTATTTTGAAAGTGTATTTTCATTCGGTGATAATCTATTAAAAAAAGAAATGTTTAAATTTAAATTGGAAATCGAGAATAAAAGTTCCGATTATTTAGAATTGAAAATGAGACTCAATTGGTTGGAATCAAAAATAAGATTCTCGATTGTATCTGTTTGTATTGAGAAATTTTTAGGTTTAAAGTGCTTTTGAACACTATGTAATAATGTATGAAATGCAATTAGGATAGTAGCCATAGGATGGTATACCTACATGTTTACTGCTTTTATGATTTATTGCTTTTGATATAGTAGTACATATTTATAATTCTAAAATACCTGGAAAGATCATCACACTTACAAATTTATTTTAATTTATTCCAAATGAAACATATATATATATATATTCATTAAAGGGATAATGAATGCCTATACAATTAATTTCGAAAATAACCAATTAATTTAGAATAATAGGGATTTTATACTCTCTCTAGTAGTATGAGAACCACTTAAGAATATCATTGTATCTACTACTAAGAAAATTCATATCTTATCTTTATTGAAAAATAACAAATTATACTGTAAATATGATTTATGTTAGAAATTAGAAAAAAATTTCAAGAGAAATGAAATGCCTCAGAACCCTATTCTGATCATCGAAATTTTTGATGTTTGAAGCATAAATTTTATGTGACCCTTATTTATCTCCTAAAATTTCTAATATATCATCGTTACAGTTGATTACGTATCAAAATGGTTAGAAGTTGTAGCATATAAAACAAATAATCACAAGGTGGTAATCAACTTTATCGAGGAGACCATCTTAGTAAGATTTGGTACTCCACGAACTATCAAAAGTGATGGTGACTTGTATTTTGACAATAAATTCTTTGCATCATTGATGAGGAAATACTTCATAACTCATAAAATTCAACACTTATCATCCATAAACATGTGGACAGGTAGAGATTTCTAACAGGGAAATCGAGATCATTCTGGAGAAAACAGTCAATTATTTACAGAAAGATTGGTTTTTGAGATTAAATAACGCATTATAGGCTTATTAAACTACTTTTAAAACACCAACAGGGATGTCTCCCTACCGATAAATTTTTTGCAAGACCTGTTATCTCCTTGTAGAACTTAAGCATCGAGCATATTAGACAATCAAGTGTCTCAACTTTGATCTCGATAAAGTGGGTGAACATTGCAAGTTACAACTTGATAAATTAGAAAATATCAGAAATGATTCTTATGATTGTATTAAACGCTACAAAGAGCGTACAAAATTGTATCACAACAAGCACATTCTTTGACGAAATTTCGAACCTGGTCAAAGAGTTTTGTTGTACAACAATAGATTTCACTTTTTTTTTAAGAAAATTAAAATCTCGTTGGACTGGTCTTTTTATCATCCAAACAGTTTACCACCACGGTGCTGTTGAAGTCCTTTATCCTAAGAACAGATCCACTTTTAAAGTGAATGGCTAGCGTCTCAAACCATATTTCGAATGTGTACCCCCAAAGGAAGTTCTTCTCCTCGATGAGACGATTTATCATATATTATCCGATATTATTCGAATTCTAATAGGATATTATCCGATATCCGATAGGATAATCGGATTTGAATTTAGATAGAATTTTAGAACATCTGTCGGATTCGAATTCAAATTCGGATATCAAATAAAATTTTTGGATTTGGATTCAGATATTATTATAATCGAACCGATAAGCATCCGTTGATAACCCTAGTAGTACCTATGGCTTCTTCTAATTGAACTATTTTTTAGGAGTCTATTTTTGGTCCTCATTTTCAAGGCATCAACGGGTCGTGGTTTCACATAACCATTGTCAAGTAAAGGTGGAGCAATTTGCTCTACATCGATTTTAAAGTTTATTACAAGGAACTGGTGAGAGAATGTTATGATTCTGTGGTTTCGAGCAATCTCATTATTCCATTACTTACAATTGAGTTCCATGGCATCACATTCACCATTGGTTTTGAAAATATAAACGTGATCTTAGGAATTACGATGTCGAGGATGGAACTTGCCAGATGCATCATCCTTTTGAATTCTTTGTGACATAATTGGGTCTTGAGTCACAACGCATCAGCAAGAGGAGTGGAGGCTATTATCGAAAAGCTTTAGAGCTAATCAGTATCTTTGTTGGCGATGGGTGGCATCTAACATCTTGGGGAGCAGAACAATACTTTATTTTTCGTAAAACACATGTACATCATGCATGTGATCTAGACCAAGGATCTGACTTTTTTGCGTGTCTCGTATCATCTTAAAGAATCTGATCGATGCATACGTCAAGCTGAAGAAGGGTCATTCACTACTTTTCCCACACTTAGTTTGTTAGATTTTTTAGAAGCGAATGGGAGTGCCAATGGCAGTGCTAGCACCCCAAGGCAAAATGGTCCAACTTTTGGAATTTAAGGATGCATTGTCTTTTGTAGAGTGTGCCTTAGGTTTATAGCAACTGATACTAAAGCATTTTGAGGAGCACGAAAGCCCTTATGGTTATTAGCGTCCAGGATAAGAATTTGATAAGGTTGGAGCAAGCGAAGTTAGATCGTCTAATCCAAATTTTTAGGACACATCCTTCTTGGATGATGTCAAGTCACGTTCCTTGTAAAAGGCATTTACAAAAAATTTCAAGAGGATGGGTAAGTTGTATAAAAGATAGAATACTTTAAAACAATGACTTAATGTAGTTGAACAATACGAGAGAGTATGAGAATTCAAAACAGTCACTCTTAGAGACAGATCTCGTAAGGATTAGACACTTGAGTAGATATTTTCATTAGGAGTTTTTATTTAGTTTTTATGTTATTAGGTTTATTTTACCTTGTTAAGTAGTTATTTTTGTTTTATCTGAATACTGTATTATTCATGTTTTGTTCCCAAAACAATTTCTTATAGCAATATTTTTCAGAAATTATTTTTTTTTCATAATTATTGTCTTATGCGAGTTTATGCATTGTAGGTTGAAAATACTGGTCTGTGTTTTTAGACATAGCTTAGGAATTAATTACCTAATCTATGATCACAGTATCTTTCGTAGTATTTCTGGCATCATACAATATGATCACGATTAATACGGTAGATACAATTGATGTTACGACAGTGGTGAGGGGTGTGTTGTCTCGCTTCAAGAGACATTGTGTAATATCACAAGACTGTAGGATCATTTTTAGGTGCTATCTAACCCAATTCATTTCTTTTTGTCAATTTCAGTTTAGCATTTGCAAATGCATGCTAAAATATTGAGGACAATCTTATGTTTATGTTTGGGGGTGTAGGGTCAGATTACTACCTATTTTCTATTCAAAAATCATAAAAATTTAAAAATTTCAAAAAATATTTTGAATCTTTTGTTATATTTTGTTCAAGATCCTAACTTTTATCTTTAAGCACTTAGTAAAATTACTATATCAGTCATTGGCTGGAAGCTTTGATCTGGAGTCTCCATTCGTGTTTCTCTTAGGCAAAAGTTAAAACAAAGTTATCTTTTGTTTATAGTGACTTCTAATAAGGTTACCAAGTTAAATTGAGTAAACTTGTTACCTTCTTTCTACCTAAAGTATAAGAAAAAATCAGGTTTGATGAACTTTGACTTCCTTATTCATTTTGTTGGCTGATTAAAAGAAAACATAATCGGGTTGAATATGTCTTGAACAACAACCATTGAATTAGACTGGGTACCTTGAAAAGGGCTACCTACGTTTCTAAAAAAAGTGAAAAATGAGTTTTAAAAAAAAAGAAAAAGAGCAAGAAAGAAATAAAAAGATTCCTTGAAGCGAAAAAGAAAGAAATATTCAAGAGAATCAAATTATAAAAGTTTAGAGTTTAAATAAGGTGAAAGCCATCAAATGTAAAAAAATGTGAATATGCTAGAATATCACAGATAAAGCCCTTTAGAGGTATTAAAGTGAACATCCACACTTCTCACTACCCCAGATAGGATGTTAAATTTAGAATTAAATCCTAAGTTAATCCAAGTATTTCGAATTAGTTAGAAGGTTTAAATTCACTCTAGGAAATCGAATCTCTAAAGTTTTTAATTTAGAATCACTATATCTTTAAGGTCAACCTAAGTCTAAGTTTTGTCATATAGGCATAATAGTTGAGACTACATACCAAGTATTACTTCTAAATGACTGATAAATCTTAAAAGAACTTGTGTTTTTAGATATTTGTGTTGATTTTGATCATTATTACTTCAAAAGTTATTTCGAATTTTGTGGGTATATTCTTTGGAAACTCTCATGAGTCAAACTCGTCCACTAGGGGTAACCTAGTAGTTAAGCGCTTGCTGCATTTCGCTAAATGCAGTTGAGATGCTCGCAAAAATTGTAAATTTATTTTTTGGGGGACTAAAAAAAGGTAAGTTTGGGGATGTGATCAGTGTATCAAAATACTAAATTATCGACACTTTTCTTAAGCATTTATCTCGATTTTTAACCTTATTTCGTTAGTTTAGATGAATAAGTATATTAAGCCTCAAATTATCACATTTCATGTTATACCATCTTAATTAGGCTTAATTACACAAAATAATTGTAAATATCGAAAAATTGATCGTATGTGTTCACTGTACAAGTAAATGATCAACTCATCCATATAGAGACCACATCACTTAAGAAAGAATTTGTTAATTCCATATTTTTCAATTCCAAGACATATGTTGAGTGTCGGATCGATTTACCATTGAAGACTAATGAAGACTCCGGTAAAGTTGGTCAATCGCACATGTCTCGACAAAAATCTCTAATATGTGTACACGAAACCTAAAAGGTAATGAGACCACCTAAGACCATTCCCCAACATGTAGATGAGTGATAAGTCAACCTGTAGTGATTAGGGAAACTCATTCTTCGACCCATTCTCTCATTGGATTTTTCAGGAATCGAAAATGGTCACAGAAGGAACATTAGAGATTTGACCACCCTAAACCCATTTTTTATCCTTGGTGTCTTTTTGGTGACATTATATAGGTAATATCTAGTATACCTTCAAATCGTTTTGACATCGGCCTTTTCGAAAGTTCGATTTAATTCGAAAAGGGAAAAAAGGGTATTTTGATTATTTAACTTATTTATTCCATGATCCACTCCTTGATGGTAATTTGGGGATGTTCTATATAGTACGATCTATCAGATCTTCGAACGGCATTTGAAACGTAGTTACCGTTTAAAAGATATGGCCAAAATACCCCCCCAAATGGCATTTCTATAATTTATCTGGTGGTACCGGTAGCAACAACCATTTATAACCAGTAGGAGACTTTTAAAAACCGGTTCTACGGGTATAGCTGTTGAGAGTAAGAAAACGATTTTAAAAAGAGATTTTTGACTGATTTCTCTTATGGTTCTTCCTCTAAAGAAAATCCACACCTCATTTCCATTTTCCCATGCTTCCTCTCAGTTTGAATAGGCTCTACACTTAGTTGAACAACCTTGAACCCAAGCCTCTTCAATGGTGAACCTCTTCATCCAACTTCATCCCTACTTGTGCATACATTGATGAATCCAAAGAATATTGGAGCATCTATTTGAAGCAAGGAGTACATCAAGATGAAGATGACTCTCTCAAGGACGTGAAGAACTCAAAGCAACAACTTGGTAGATCAATCCATTAAGTCTAGTCCTTGTGAGTATTTCTTTTGTTAAATTTCTTTTTCTTTAACAAAAAGAGTTTCTTGATTCCATCCCAAAATCAAGCTCTTGAGAAGAGTTGAGGACTTTAATCAAGAGAACAAGATTCTAAGTTTTTCAAAGAACAAAACTTAGAGTTTGAATGAAGTGGTACCTCATTTGGACAAATAGGTTTGGAGATTCTACCGATAGAAAAATTTCACTTCGAGAGAAAGTCATTCTCTCAATCTTAAGGTTTAGAATTTTTCATAGGCTTAAAAAATTATGTATAAGATTTTGAGGTGAACCATAAACCTCTATTTTAATAGTAGAACCCAAGTTAAATTAATCATGTGCATGTCCATCATCGTAGCATAATCGAGACATAATCTTACTTCAAGGGGTGATATTAAAACAAAAATTTTAATTTACCTATTCACCCCCCTCTAGGTTTAGACACGATACAAAGCCTGTAATTTCATAGTGCACTACAATTAGGAAGTCAGATCAAACATCGATTCAAAAGATGATATCTTAATATTTTCAGAGCAATGTGACGCAGTCAACTCTCAATGTAGCATAGTCCACCTCGGTTAGATCGTCCTAAAATTTCTCCATGTTCCTTCACACAAGAGATTATACGCAAGAATGACGGTGGCTATATTTGGGTCATTCAAGAATACCTCAAGTTTATAAATAGATCAATTTTCCAATTTAGAAAAGGTCCTTAGGCTCTTGTATGTTCTCTTCTTCTTCTCTAATGCCTTTGGCATTTTCTCTGTAATTTTCATTTTGTAGTTAGGTTTTAATTCAACAAGTTCTGTAATTTCTCAAGGAGATGGTGTATCTTGGTTATCATGAATAGAAGTGTTATTTTTTTCTCTTGTATCCTTACCATGGCTATAGGCTAGACTCCTTCCATTAGTGAGAGGAGGAAGAATAGGAGCAAGCTTTAATCTTGTGTTATTTATTTATCCTTCTGTATTCTTTATAATGTTTATAAGATTCACTTCAAGGTTTTATCCAACTCTAATAAATCAAAACTTTAGTTGAATCTCTACACCTTATATGCTTGACTTAAATGTTCTATGCTTAGATAAGATCAAGATAAAATATGCTTAAATTATATTCCACACATCATTAAATGAAGGATTCCTAACTATAGTGTTTTCTCAAAAGCTTCATGCCATATCTTCCAATTCAAGGAGCTCACACCAAGCCTTTGTGGTTGATTGCAAAGAAAGATAAACTCAAATATAATTTTATATGTTAATTGTGACGCCCCGCCAAACACTAACACAAATCCCAAGGCCAAATCCCAAGGTACTAGGTGGCACCTCAAAATTTGGGCATGGCTCTCTCTGTTTATGTTAGGATTCCACGGAACTCAAAAATACTGAAATCTAATATACAACAAATTCTAATATATAAAAAGGCAACACGAAAATAACAGCGGAAGATTGAAAATATCTAACACATGAGTATATCAGAGTGCGGAAGTTTCACAATATACAGGATTTCAAAAAGTACTCTCACTCTAACATAAGCCTAACACTCAACTCCAAAATCTACATATATCTTGGACGAAACTGACATCACTAAGGGGTGTAGCCCTAGTGCTCACCAAGTAATAGACTCTGATCGTCGATCTGACCGACCAGATACTCCTCATGTAACGACTCTGCACCTGTCTCGATAACTGCAAGTGTTGAAACTAAAAAAAAATAGGAAGGAAAGGGTGAGTAACGTTGGTTACCCAGTAAGTCCACAACCAATTCCCACTAATAACCTTCCCTAAACATGGTCGAGTAAGCATGCTGAACAGTTTAATATATGCAAAGTTTTACAAGAGAAAATACGATTAACTGGTACATATAGCCAAGGATGAGCAGCTAAACAGTTTAAAAGTTTACATCACATCAATCATCAGTACTCATTATACATTTTTCATCTTATGCAAATATAGTTGACAACATTGAAATAGTAGACATGCTTCTCAGTTTATAATTCGAAATATAACAACATATATATAGTACAATTGGTGGAGTATTGGAATTAAAGAGTTGGGATTCACGACTGGATCGCTCCCAGTCGGGACATGATATTCCTCAATAACATCGTAGTTCCTTATTTTGTGGCTGGTCGCTGTTTACCACACTTACGGGACATTTATCCGGCTCAGGCTGGTCGTTTGACTTAACCGTAAGCAATGGGTCTCTTTTCGATGTGTTAGAACGTTCGACTATTACTAGATTATTAGTGATCACTGACTAATCATCTTCGTCTATGCCTATCAGGCGTGCATGTGATTCCCAAAATAACACTCCACTCGTATACGACCACCTTTACAATACAAGTTCACTAGTAAAGATAAGAAAGGAATGGACCCGGATTCCAATTGTGACTCCACTCTCATACACGTCCCATACTACGTATGAGCTTGGTGGTCCCTACCATACATCCCAGGATAGTACATATCTCCGGATGATGTGATGCACTATCCCTTCAGGCATTCACAGACCCTTTAACAGCTCACAAAATAACTATATATATATATATATTGATTTTCATTTAAAACAAAAGAGAAATTAACAGAACAGGGTTGAGAATGGATATCCAGTTCCTACCATGCAACTGTGGCCACCCAGCCTAAAATAAATAACAGTACTCGAAGCCTCTGTGCCAACATAAATTTAAATAAACATGCAACCCTTTCACCAACCTACATACAACATACAATGTAAAATGTAGATATCACCCCTCGGTATGATTCTGACATTTACCGATGCATCCCTTTCTCATTATACCGTATTTTTACTTCTCGACTTTTTGAACAAAGTATTTCTTTTTCAAGCTTGCAAAATCACTTTTATCATTCGATTGAAAACTATCCAATTTTTTTTGTTAAAATAGGGTCCCAATAAGTATGCGAAGGCAAACTGCCAAAATTGGGAAAATCGATGAAAATTTGGCTAAGTGTCGGAAACTCAATTTTTCAAAGTTGTCCAAATTGAAAACGGGTTTTTGTAAATGAAGGCCCACGATAATATAAGAAGAGCCATGTAATTTTGTAACCTAATTCAAAGAAATGCAAAAGGTATCACGTGAATTTTTAAAACATTCCCGTCGTGATGAAAATTTGTTTATTTTTTTTCCGCTTCGTTTGAAGGAGTTACGGGGGCCATAAGTAGTCGATTTGGCATGTTAAAAGCATGAGGAATCCAAAAACAATATCAGAAAAAAAATTTAGGCACTTTTTAATTTTCACGGTGGCTCACGGTAGCACCGTGCCTAGAGCACGGCAGCTCACGGTGGCACTGTGACTATTCACAGTGGAACCGACAGAAACTTCGTTTTTGTGAATTTTCTGATTTTTCTTCTTCATTTTTTCGAGTTTTTCACTCTTTTTTTATTCTACTAACCCATCTACAAATTAAACATTTAAACTACGATAAAACACATCAAACATAACTATTTCTAGCATGAATTTGAAGTAAATTAAGCGACATTCTATAAATTTAAAACATACAAAAGTTTCGAAAGATCCCTAAATGCAATTTTTCGAAATCTATGGTTATTAATAAGAATTGAGAGTCCCTTACTTGGTTGTGGTTGTTGGACACGATAAGCTAGCTTGAAAATGAAGGAGTGGTGGTCCGGAACATCGAATTTGGTGGAACTTGAATGCCAAACGAATCGGTTTGGTTGCAAAACCCTCGATGGAAGCGTTCTTCCCCTTTCTAACGACAAACAACGACTCTTCTACGATTTAGATGAGGTTCCAAGTGGTTATAAATAAACCCACTTACTGATTTTTTGTGGGAGACTAAGAGAACGAAAAGAAAATGAAGGTTAAATGGGGTGAGCACGTGGAGCTCGGACTCGCTTGTGATAGATCTTGATGGGAATGATTCAAACCCTAGGTTTGGAAAAGTAGCTGAGTTGAGTTCTTTAGAAAAGAATGAAGAAGTGAAATGAAATAAAAGAAAGTAAGTTTTCTTTTATAAGAGGGCTGAGGGCATTTTTGTATTTTTCCTTCGTTTACATTTTCGACAAAATCTTGACCATTCGAACTCGAAAAATGACAAATGAATATTCCATTTCTTAATTTTTCATTGTGGACCTAATGGTGTTGTCTAATTTTTCTAATTCTTACTCTAACAAAATTTCACTATTTTGGGTCCCACTTAACGTGAAATTCGAGGATTTTATAACTTTTTCATCCGAACTCGAATTCGAGCTTGCTTACAGGCTAAAGTATATATTTTGACTTCTTTAAATCCAATGGCGGAGTCAATTTTCATTAAAAATGATCGGAACAATATCTGAGTGTTTTACTCTAATTTTCTTCTTTGGTATTTTCCTCGAATTATCACCATTTGATTTCTTCGAGATACGAGTTAAAAATCCGGGGTGTTACATTAATCCTAGCTTAGTCTAATCATTAATGCATGTTTTATCTACTTTGTTTAGTTTGTATAATTTTCTCTTCTGTTGTTTTAATTTTCGCAATATTTTACTTTCCATGTTTCACAAAATATAAAAACAAGTTTGAATTACAACTTAGATTAACTTCATTTCTTGCTAACTTGGTAACATCCCCCTTTTCTCTTGGGTTTAATCCCTCACTTACCCACAAGCTAAGGAGAGTATAAATATTAACTTCTGATGAGATGACAACGACAAAATCATTGACGAGCTCTACAACCTTATGATCCTCGATCCTAGTTTCTCTTTTACTCTTTCCGTTTTTCATAAAAAAAAATAGTGAATGGGTTTTGACACATTCTATTCAAGATTTTATCTATTTAGAGCAAGATCAATCCTCCATTGTAGAAGGAAGAGGGAGTGCCATCATCAAGATTTTTGAAACTACCCGATCATTTCGCATCCAAGCCCGTCCAACCTTGACTTTTGTGATGTCTCGCCTCGATTTCTGTACTATCTTATCGTAAAATTCTTTTTATTTATTTTAAATTCACGCAAAGACCTTCATATTTGATGTGTTTTTATCATTTTTTTTAATAAGTTATATGTGGGTGGGATAATGGATCAAAAAATCGGTGAAGAAATCAAAAAAATAGGGATGAAAATTCAAATTTTTGCGCAAATATTAAAATATTTAAATAAATGTTCTCTTTAATTTTTACTTTCTATTTACTTCAAGTTATTTAATTAAATTATGAATTTACCCCTCATTTGAAAACATTGGGAATGGTTTCAAAATCCAAATCTCAAATGATTAAAATGTAATTTTTTTTCCAAGAACAAAATGTAAATTTCGACATTTTCGTCAGATTTTTAAATCTGAATATCTTTTGCGTTACTTTAAATTGAGCTATAAAAATTACAAGATGTAATTACTTTTATTCAAGGCTTTCATTTTCAAAAACTCATTTTCAATTTAAAGAACTTTGAAAAATCATTTTTCTGATACTAAGTCAAATTTCCACCAACTTATTATAGTTTTGATAGTTTGGTTCTGCGCATTTGTTGGGACCCCATTTGGATTAAATTATGATAGTTTTTCAATTGAATTTTCAAATGAATTTTAAGGTATAGAAAATTATTTCATATTCAATAAACTCATATTAAGTTGATGAATATCAAAAAATGATTTTTGTGTTCGAAAAGTAGAAAAATAAACATACCAGAAAAACGGATGAAACGATAAAATGTCAGAATCATACCTAAAGGGTGATGTCTACATTTTTACATTATTACATTATTGTATTGTATCTGCATTGGTAAACAGATATCCAGGGGTAATGACTTTCGGTTGCAGGTTTATTTACTTTTTGTTAGCGCTGGTTTAATGTTTATACTGTTATTTAAATTAGGTTGAGTGGCCACAATTGCATGGTAGTAAACTGGATATCCATTCTCAACTATATAATGTTAATTTCTTACTTGTTTTTAAAGAAAAATTATTTATATACGTAGTTATTTTTTGAACTATTAAAGAGCTTGTGAATACTTGAAGGGATAGTCCATCATATCATCCGAAGTGATGTACTATCCTAGGATGTACGGTAGGGACAACCAAGCTCATACGTGGTATAGGATGCATATGAGAGTGGACACACAATTGGAATCTAGGTTTATTCATTTCTATTTTTACCAATGAACTTGTAATGTAAAGGTGGTCGTACACGAATGGGGATGTATAATGGGAATCACATGCACGTCTGATAAATATAGACGAAGATGATTGGTCAGTGATCACTAGCAATCTAGAGTAATCAAACATTCTAACACATTGAAAAGAGACCATTGGTTATGGTCACGTCAAACGGCCAACCTGAGTAGGTTAAATGGTCCGCCAACCGTGGTAATATAGCAACCAGCCACAAAACCAGTAAATAAAATCAGTAAAGGATTAGAACATCATGTCCTAATTGGGAATGATTCAGTTGTAGAATCTCAACTCTAATTTCACTACTCCACCATTGTGTATAATGTATCTATTGCTCTATTTTGAATTATAAACTGAAAAACATGTTTACTATTTCAATGTTATGAGTTAGAATTATATAAAAAGATAATGTTATATTATAAGTATTGTCACTTGTTGTAATGTGAATTTTAACTATTTAGTTGGGCATCCTTGACTATATGTACCAGTTAATTGTAATTTGTCTTCTAAAACTATACATGTATTGAAATAATTGAGAATGCTTACTCGTTCATGCTAGGAGAGGTTATTAGTGGAAATTATTTGTTTACCTACTAGGTAACCATTATTACTCGTCATTTCCTTCTTGTTTTTATAGTTTTAGAGCCTGATGTTGTCAAGACAGGCATGGAGTCGACGAATGAGGAGCATCTGATTGGTCATATAGACGATTAGAATCCACTACTTAGTCAGCGCTAGGATTATATCTAGTCGTATTAGTCCGTGCAGGTTGTATATAGATTTTAGGGTCGAGAATTAGGACTTTGTTAGCGATAAGACATTTTTATAATCCTATATATTTTTGCTCTTTCCGTACTCTGATCTATCTTTGCGTTGCTCGATGTTTACAATCTTCTGCTGCTTGTATGCATAATAAGATTGATTGTATATATATTATTTTCATTTGAAAACAAAAAAGAAATTAACAATACAAGGTTGAAAATAGATATCCAGTTTCCTACCATGCAAGTGTGGCTACCCGACCTAAAATAAATAACAGAACGAAAAAGTAAATAGCGCATCGCGCTAACAGAAAGTAAATAAACATACAACCAGTAACATTATCCTGGATATCCGTTCACCAACCTACACACAACACAACAATGTAAAATGCAGACATCACCCTTCAGGTGTGACTCTGACATTTTACCATTTCATACTATTTTTTCTATTTTTACCATTTTTAATCTTTCAAATAAAATATCCACTTTCTGATATTCATCAACTCAATTTGAGTTCATTAAATATTAAATCATTTTTCCAACTATGAAATTCAATTTTTTCAATAACATTGAAAAAGTACCAAAACTTATATCAAAACGGGATCCGAGCGATGCACAGGACCCAACTGATGGAAATAACCGGTGAAATATCCTACCCACATATAATTTGTTATAAAATAAGATAAAACATATCAAATATGCAAGTTCTGACGTGAATTTGAAATAACCAGTAAAATTCTAAATTTTTGGAAACACACCACAAATTTTTAATAAAATCCTAAATGCAATTTTCACAATCTACGATTACTAATAGAAATTGAAAGTTCCATACAATCTCTAGGCGATGGAATTGAAACACGTATGCAGAAATAGAGGCAATTGGCACAGAAATTGAGATGATTTGAACTTCAAGATGATTGATTTTTTATTCTAAATCGGTGGTTTCGAAGATCTCGACGCCATCGTCCTTTCTCCCTTCTATGACGGAAGACGGTTTGATCCCGAAACGGATGAAATCCGATAATTTTTGACAATACGGGATAAAAAAAAAAGATGAAACGAAGAGATCTTAGGTGGATTTAGTAGATGTCGAGACTGTGGATATTTTTTCCTTCTACGTCGGTCGTCGAAGGCGAACCATTTGCAACAAATTAGAGGTTGAAGTTTTGAAGAAAAATGAAATTTTCGTCAAAATTTCGTTGGCTGGTTTTTGACGGGTTGGGGATGATGAAGAATAAAAAAAATTAAAAATTTTATTTATATAAAGTTTTGGGACGAAATCGGTATTTTACTTATTGTTTTGATTGACAATAACTTGACCGTCCGGACTCTAAAAGTGACAAATGAATACTCTATTTCGTCTAATTTTTCATTCCAGATCTAATGGTGTGATCAATTTCTATAAATTCTATCTTTAACAAAATTTTACATTTTGACCTGAGGTGACCCCTAAAATTGACGTCATTTTCGTTTTTGACGATAATTCAACTTTCTGTGCTCCAAAAATGATAAATAAATAGTTCATATTTAATAATTTTTCGTTATAAATCCAATGATATGATCGAATCTTAAAAATTCTTGTTCTAGTAAAAAGTCATTATTTTAGCCTGATCCGACTCAATAATCGAGGATTTTGTAATTTTTTTTGTTCGAACTCGCATTTGAGCGTGTTTACGGGTTAAAGTATGTTTTTCGATCATTTTGAATCTAATAATGATATCAGATTCCATTAAAAAAATCAAAAACATCCTAAAGTTTACCCCTAAGTTGCACTTTCAGGATTTTCTCAAAATTCTATCATTTATTTTTCCTCGAGATACGAATCAAAAACTCAAGGTTTTATACTAATTGCAACAACAACAAAATTAGTGATCAAGAGAAAGATTGGACGAAAATTGAAGAATTTCATTAAAAAGAACAAAGAATTTTATAAAATTCGAGCTCCATTAATGGAGGTTGTCTCTCTTCTCTATCTTCTCTTCTTCTTCTCCAGATCTACTTTTCTTCTCTTCTTTCTCATTTTTTTCAATTTTTCTCTCATCTCTTAAAATTATGAAATTGATTATTCCTTCTTTCTAATATTTCTCTTCTATTTATAAAAAGAGAATATGTAGAAATTACTATTAACTCTCTCACCTACAACTTACAATTATTACAGAATACTACTTCACTTGTAATAATTAAATAGCACTCCCTCAATTACAATTTATAAATTATTCCACAGTACTCCCCTTCGCTTGCAATTACATATATTCCCAAAAAATACTCCAAATACAAGAAAAATTGCAAAATTCCCCCTTTTAATTTACTCCAATTTTATCTTATAACAATATAGCACTCTCGATGTTTGCCTGCCAAAATGAAGTTCAAGGGGTAGCACCGAAGTAAAGATCATTATCATAGAATCATCATCTTTACAAAAATCTAGCTTTAGCTAGCATCTCTAGGTTAGATCAACCTTATCTATGTCTTCTCAAATAGATTGACAAATGCCATTGAGTGTCATTTTGACCCTATAACAATAAAGCCCCATTGATGTTACCCTATCAAATAACAGCTTAAAGGGTAACATCACCACTAAAATTGAATCATACACACAATAATCAGGCTTTAATACATCTATGATCAAAATGGGGCCAAGTCAAGTACTTCTGAAATAGTCAGAAGACAAATGGTGATAAAGACTTCCTAAATTATGATAGAAATTTATGCCTCAAATATTTGAAAATATAAAGGTTTTCAACCGATAACTCAATCTAATGTCTTTATCACCAAAGGAATCAAGTGAGTAAGGAAAGATATATTTTTTTTTATTTCTAATAGGGATGCTCTCCATGTCTCAAGGTTACTACATTTAAAAGAAAGAACAAATTCTTCCTCAAAGAATACAAGAACAAAAACTTAGAGTTAAGACACTAAGCTCTTAAAATAAGAAAGTGAGGATAAAATCATAAAACCTTTTGTAGTATCAACACCTTGGGTTTTGGAGGGAAATGAAAAAATTGAGTTAAATCAAGAAAATACAAGGTATCATTCAATGAAATCACACAAAATATATGCATTCGACTTTTGAAAATATGGTACATATTGCTAGTGAAAAAGTAAAAAAATATATATATAATTAAGAAAAATATAGAGCTTCAATACAAGTGAGGTAGGATTGTTGTTTAATCAATAGGTTAAAAAATGATACATGCAAAAGAATCATAGATCAAGATATGAACACATAACCATGCCATTATGTGAGTGAAAAGATTATTGAAGCTCTTTTTTATGGTCAAAAATACAAAAATAAGAGATAAGATTAAGGATATAGGGGAAAAGTTCATTATATCAAAAGTAATGAAGATTCCTAAAATGGGACTAAGGGTATGTTTGTAACACTTTTGAAGTCTGAAGTCTGAAGTCTGTTTTCTGAAATCTGGAATCTGGAATCTAGAATCTTATTCTGAAAAAGTTGTTTGTTTATAATTTTTAAGAGCTTCTGGTTATAAACATAATTTTAAAACATAATGGTCATTTTGACAATATTACCTTTTGGTAATTCTAATAAATTGTTAACCAAAAACATAACATGTTATGCATAAAGAAACCATCTACATATTTAATTTTAATTCCTATCAAATCAAATACCCCAAAAGTATTGTTTTCAAATTAAATTCATACTTAAGAAATTATATTCCAACAAGCTAATACTCAAACAATAAACAATCATTCATTTTCTAGTTGAATTGCAATATGATCACGTAAAGTGATTATATCAACTTGTGTTTGCGATGAGAATTTTTCATTATAATATGGTAGATCTTGTGACGATTCGAAGTCTACTAAAGAATTACTTTCTTCGTCGACATCAACTTTATATTGTCAAAACAACTTATCATAAAAAGAAACATGACGTAAGAAATTGTGTATTGCCATACATGCAATAACAATGTCCCGTTGGACGTGATTATGATATGAAGGCATTCTATTCAAAATTGATAACCTTTTTTTCTATACACCAAAGGTCCTCTCAATGACAATCCTCAATCGAACGTGTGCATGATTAAATTTCTCATTGCACACGTTTATCGATATGTTCTTAGTCAATACCAAATATCGTGTTTTGCGATATGAAGTCATAAAACCTCTAGTATGTGTGTATCCAACGTCGCATAAATAATACATATATGCAACAAATATAAAAATATATGTAAAATTTATGTTATTGATTGTAAGATTAATTTCACAAATATAATTTGAAAATACATACATGGAGGAGACATTGAAAAATTGTTAGCCGGATTATGTAGTGTCTCATTTAATACCCTCGAGTTATATACAATTCCTTCCCATCTAGCTATCACATATATGAACTTCATATTGAAATCACACACCACTATTACATTTTGAAAACATTTTTCTTGTCCCCTTCCTCTGAATGGGACTTGTTGATCAAGCGGAATGTGCGCATCAATTAGTATGCCATCTAATGCACCAACAACACCTTTAAATGATCATTCTCTCAAATGTACATGAGATCGAATTTCTCCCATTGGTTTGTCAAATACTGGGGGGACTATTATCTCTCGTGCAAACGGTATCATTTCATCTAATACTTCATGAAAATACGTACTTACAGTTTCTCCAGAATGTTGGAATCGATATTTTACTAATCAATTCCAACAATTATGACATACTGTCATTTTCTCTTCTACGTCTATATATCTACTATCACTTAATCAATTTTTATCTCAAAAATATTCACATAATTGTATGAATGCATTCTTTTCCATCTTAAAGATCTCGTACATTTGTATTGAAGATCCTTCCAAAAGTTCCCGCACATATGCCTTGCCAGAAAGTGATAAGGTGCACAAACTTTATCGAATATTCATATTATTTTTAAGTTTAAGCATAAAAGTAATGTTACCAATCTCATTAACAATCATTACTTTGGCGTCATTATCACTAAAACACAATGAAAAAGTAAAAAATTTAGTATTAATTGAAATTATAAAAAAGAATTTTTCAAACATGCAATCTATCTAGTAAGTTAAAACATACATATTTGATTAGATAATAAGATAATAATTCTAATTAAACAATCAAAAGTTTTATAATATCATCCATGATAACATCCCAAAAAAAAAAAAACATCCATATTAACTATCCAATAATATAAAAATATAAAATTAACCATCCATAGTAATTATTCAAAAATATCAAAATATCAAAATAACCAATACATCATTGGTTTTTATTAAAAAAATGTTTGACTTCAACTAATTGTTTATAATAAACTCCAAAAATTGAACTCTCTTTATTTTATTATCCAAGTCTACAAATGCGTGTTTCAATTCCGGTAGTTGTGCAAATTTCAATATAACAACATGATAAGTATGAATGCTTATCACCCCTAAGTTCTTCAAATCCTTCATAACTTTATTCACATCTTTAAAATAAGGTCCTTTGCTAGCCTCTTCTTTATTAATTTGTTATTCGATGACATTAATAAACTTCTCCAAGTTTTTCTCAATGGTGTCACCACTATTCGAATTCCTACGTTTTTTTTTCATCAGACCTTGTGATGTGTTCTCTTTAAGTGGGATGGCACCGATGTCACTATTCATTCTTGGGATACTAGGGGGCCTTCCATACTCACACCCTAGAAGTATGTATCCTCTTCCCCTGAAAATGAGCAATCATAAGTGTCTTCATCATCCAAATTTGTGTACTTCATAGGTTTATGACCACTCACATCTTTATCAACAGTGGGGAGTGGGATCGATAAAAAGGGACTCCATGCTTTATCATCATTTGAAAGAGTACTTTCAAAAATATCCATTATCAATTTACTATCTACGAGAGGTTTGTTCATAAACTTCTTAGCTTCATGAATTCTCTATTTCAAACAATAATATAAAAATAATTAGAGTAAGTCTAATTAGTCAAGTTAAAAATATGTACGTAAAGTTAGAGACTTGCCTCTAAGACATAATCCCACTTCTACAAAGGCCAATTTATAGTATTGATATCCGTATTAAGCCTATGTCCGGATAATCTAACAAGTTTACGTCATATGTTGTAGTCAGCCCTCAAGTAATCATATTGATTTTTGAACACTTTATGACTAAAATTCACCCCGACACCTTATTTAATTCAGATTCTAATATTTTCCATGAAGCACTAGTAAGAGATATTTCTCTATACCCTTCCTTATTCATCTCGCTTAAGTACAACTCAAGAAAGTACTTCCTTTTCAAGTGATCTATAGAAAAGTCTGGTCTATCAACACTCTTTTCTTCATCCTTATTTTTGGGAGCCATATCTATGAATAATAATAAAATGGAAGTATTATTCAAATGGAGTCAGTACCATAACAATAAATTTAAATCCTCAAAGTGGGTTGTTGAAAGCGCCCTCGATCCGCGGGGTGCGCGGATCCGCTTTTGACCCTTGAGGTTTGGGAGTCGCCACCTAGTTATTACGGTCTAGGAACCAAACTGACCCTACAATGGATAAAAAGAACTAATCTACTATAGAAATCTGAATCCGGGGATCATGTTACGGGGTTGGAAGGTGTTAGGCACCAACCCCGCCGGCCAATGCCGGTCTCTACTTATCCCAAATAGATCTACATTGCTAATGATAAACCTAGATAAAAAAATTAAAAAAAATTTACCTTTGATCTGCAAAAGTGTTATTCCCTCAGATCTGGTTAGAATGGCTCCTTGTACCGTATTCCTTACTTCGTTCTATCTCCGGATCTGATTCCTGATCTCCGAGGTAAGGTATCTTCTTCTTGGATCTGAGTGCTTCAAATTTTTTGTGGATTTTTGGGATGTTTTTGAGAGGTTTTTGGGTGTTTTTTAGGCTAAAATCGGAGTAGGGGTGTTAGGGAAGGAGTTGGGGCTCTAAAATTAGGGTTTTGGGGAGGCTATGGAGGCTTCTTTACCTACTTTTCCTAGGGTTTTTTCTTTGATCCGAAAATAGGGTGTGGAGGCTCTTATTTATAAAGTTTTTTAAAAGCATTAGGGTTTGATTAGGGTTTCTTTTAGGGTTTTAATTAGGGTTTTAACCTAGTCTTTAGGGTTTTAATTTAGGGTTTTGACTTTAGTCTTATGAGATTGATTTGATTAGTTTAGATTAGGATTTTGATTTAGGGTTTTGACCTTGGTCTTATGAGATTGACTTGATTAGATTAGGGTTTTGATTTAGGGTTTTGATTTAGGGTTTTGACCTTAGTCTTATGAGATTGACTCGATTAGTTTAGATTAGGGTTTTGATTTAGGGTTTTGACTTTAGTCTTATGAGATTGACTTTAATACTTGACTCTAGTCTTACTTAATTGACTTTAATTTTGACTTTGGTCTTATTTGATTGACTTTAGTATCTTGACTTTAGTCTTTCTTGGTTGACTTTAAATTTTTGGAGAACCCCCCTCTATTATATCTTTGATTCTTTGGACCCCCAAATGGAGGGGTCCTTGCGAACCATCAACAATTTTTCTTGAAAGCCTGATTGATCAATTTTTTGGTTTAAATTTTATAATTAATTTTATTAATGTTTCACTTTACATTATTTAATGATTTATTTATTAATTTCGAAATTTTTAAATTACTAAAATTGTAAAATTATCATTTTGCCCTCGGAGAGGATTTTTTACGTTTTAAGTTATTTTTCAATGTTCCATGATGTTTTGGAATCAGTTTTTCGTAAGGAATTCAATGGGAATGTTGGTTTTTGTCATTTATGAAGTTTTTTTGTATGAAATGATCGTGAACTTTATAAGGGGTATTTTCGTAATTTTGTCAAATTTTGTGAAAATTGGTGAAGTGGTTTACTTGGTTTCGATTTGTTGTTTTATGTGTTTGAGTGGGGTTTCCTAAGCGTAATGCAGGCTCTAGGGCTATTTTGATGTTAGGGGTATTTTTGGTTTAATCATTTTTAGTGATTTTTATCGTGAAGCTTCTTTTTGATTTGCAGATGATGATTTCTATGTTTCTGGGGTCATATTTACCTAGCGTGGCGTGGTTTCTAAGTTTTGTCAGTTCGAGATACCTCATCCGGATTTCAGAAACATATCTGGTAACAAAATAAAGCATTGGAATAGACATCCATCATTGGGAACCTTTGCGATCGGGTTGACGACTTGATTAATCAGGCGGATGCAAAAATGGGGTGTCTACAGATGCCCCTCTTTGGTAGAGGATTGAAGCAAACTAGATAGCAAATCTATTTTGGTAGATAGTGCGATATCCGAATGCCAAAGCTAGTGACAGTTCATTTTGCAGCCTGATCTAACAATTCGTCGGGGCGTTGGGATCCTTGAGCGTAAAACTCTCCCCGAGCTAGAAAAATCTCAGGTCCTTGAGCGCGAGCTCTCACTAGCAGTGTCAGATCCTTGAATTTTAGAAAATTCTCCTTGACTGATGTAACAACTGTGCAAGTGTGTGGCTCAAAATCTGAGATAGATTTCAAAGAGTTTGAATTGGAAATGAGTCAAAAATGAAGTAAATTTAAACTGAGCATAAATCCAAGAAAACCCTTGGCGGCATCTGAGCATAATTTCGAGAAAACCCTCGGCGGTAACTGAGCATAGTTCCGAGAAAACCCTCGGCGGCATCTGGGCATAATTCCAAGAAAACCCTTGGCGGCATCTGAGCATAGTTCCAAGAAAACCCTTGGCGGCATCTGAGCATAGTTCCGAGAAAACCCTCGGCGGCATCTGACCATAATTCCAAGAAACCCTTGGCGGCATCTGAGCATAGTTCCGAGAAAACCCTCGGCGGCATCTGACTATAGTTCCAAGAAAACCATTGGCGGCATCTGAGAATAGTTCCGAGAAAACCCTCGGCGGCATCTGAGCATAATTCCAAGAAAACCCTTGGCGGCATCTGAGCATAGTTCCGAGAAAACCCTCGACGGCATCTAAGCATAATTCTAAGAAAACCCTTGGCGGCATCTGAGCATAGTTCCAAGAAAACCCTTGGCGGCATCTGAGCATAGTTCCGAGAAAACCCTCGGCGGCATCTGAGCATAATTCCAAGAAACCCTTGGCGGCATCTGAGCATAGTTCCGAGAAAACCCTCGGCGGCATCTGAGCATAGTTCCAAGAAAACCCTTGGCGGCATCTGAGCATAGTTCCGAGAAAACCCTCGACGGCATCTGAGCATAATTCCAAGAAAATCCTTGGCGGCATCTGAGCATAATTCCAAGAAAACCCTTGGCGGCATCTGAGCATAGTTCCGAGAAACCCCGCGGCATCTGAGCATAATTCCAAGTTCCAAGAAAACCTTTGGCGGCATCTGAGCATAGTTACGAGAAAACCTTCGGCGGCATCTGGGCATAATTCCAAGAAAACCCTTGGCGGCGTCTGAGCATAGTTCCGAGAAAACCCTCGGCGGCATCTGAGCATAATTCCAAGAAAACCCTTGGCGGCATCTGAGCATAGTTCCGAGAAAACCTTTGGCGGCATCTGAGCATAATTCAAAGAAAACCCTTAGCGGCATCTGAGCATAATTCCAAGAAAACCCTTGGCGGCATCTGAGCATAGTTCCGAGAAAACCCTCGGCGGCATCTGAGCATAATTCCAAGAAAACCCTTGGTGGAATCTGAGCATAGTTCCGAGAAAACCTTCGGCGGCATCTGAGCATAATTCCAAGAAAACCCTTGGCGGCATTTGAGCATATTCCAAGAAAACCCTTGGCGGCATCTGAGCATAGTTCCGAGAAAACCCTCGGCGGCATCTGAGCATAATTCCAAGAAAACCCTTGGCGGCATCTGAGCATAATTCCAAGAAAACCCTTGGCGGCATCTGAGCATAGTTCCGAGAAAACCCTCGGCGGCATCTGAGCATAATTCCAAGAAGACCCTTGGCGGCATCTGAGCATAGTTCCGAGAAAACCCTCAGCGACATCTGAGCATAATTCCAAGAAGACCCTTGGCGGCATCTGAGCATAGTTCTGAGAAAACCCTCGACGGCATCTGAGCATAATTCCAAGAAAACCCTTGGCGGCATCTGAGCATAGTTCCAAGAAAACCCTCGGCGGCATCTGAGCATAATTCCAACAAAACCCTTGGCGACATCTGAGCATAATCCAAGAGAACCCTTGACGGCATCTGAGCAAAATTGGCGAAGGAATGAAGGACTTTTGGGAAAGAATGAATGAATTTGGAAAAGACTGATTAGAGTGAATTGGATAAATCTGGAAGATACTGAATCTTGAAGAGAAATGATCGAATCCAAGAATGATTGGATCTAGGAATGAAAAAATACCATATTAGTTGATCTCTGGGCACAGTCAAATGTGATATCCGAAAAGCTTTTGTTTGAACCTCAAGGATTTATCCAAAAGTTTTATGAATTTAAAACCTGAGTTTGAATCTCAAGAGTTTTTTCGAAAAACTGCTATCAAGAGGGTAACCTTAAATTTGAAGTTCTCATTATTTTTTTAGGATTAACATTGCTCAAAAATAATTGAACACATCATTAAAAAATGCCCCTTGTATAAGGGGGGAAATTACATATCTAGAGGAAAAAGAAAAAATGCCCCTTGTATGAAGGTTTGAAATATTTGATTACCACAAGCGCAATAAAGATCCAACTTTTAATTTTGATTAATTTTATTAAAGATTTTGAGTCAGGCTCAAGAGAACAAAATATTTCCTTTTGAGACTCATCATAGAATTCACCATTCTCTCCATTGGTTCACTTGGGAAGTAAGAATTTTCAGATCGATCGTAGACAAGATACTTGTGATTTCTGAATTTATGCCTGGTTTAAGCTGAGTATTGAACTTGATTATTCGGATTTCTGATGTTTCAGCTCGAACTGCTCTCAGCTTGAGATTTTCTTCTATTTTTTTTTTGTATTGCTCTAACTTTTGCCTAGATCGCCTTTCCAGGTTTTCAATCTATCGAGCTTGCTCTAACTTTTGCCTAGATCGCTTTTTCAGGTTTTCGATCTAGCGAGCTTTTTCTTTTTTCTTGGCTCTGATTGTTGCCAAAGTTGTCCTTTCAGATTTTCAACTTTGCGAGCTTGCCTTAATTTTTGCCTAAGTCACCCTTTTTGGGTTTTCAACTTAGCAGGTTTCATCATTTTTTTTATCTTTTTCTTCTTTTCTGAAGTTCTAGAATTACTGTCTGATCATGCTTCGCTACCCTCCTTGACTTTTTCACACGGTACTTAGGAGGACTTTTATAGGTAGGCTTGGGACTAGGCATAAAAAGAAAGGAATTTTGAGGCTCAAAAACCCAAATGCCCCTTGTGTGGTATTTCATTTAAAATTTTTTTTTTTTTGTTGAACTTTCTTCCCCATTTTGGATGATATTTCTTTTTAGATTTTTCCTTTGTCGGGGAATCTATATATATTTTTTTATTTTGATGTGGTCGGGCCTGAAGTAACTTCTCAGGTTGCCTACGTACCCCAAATTTTTGGGATCAGACCAAAACGTAGTTCAGATATTCCCTCCCCTAGGTTAGGTGATCGGGCTAAGAAATAAAAGGCACAATTTTTCTCTTTTTGAACAGGCTGCAAAAGGGGTTGAGAAAGGAGAATAAAGAACTAGGTAATAGGAAAATTGATTCGACCAAAAATGGCCTCCTTAAATGTAATACCGTTTGATTTGGTCAAGGTTAGTTGGTTCTGGTAACTCGATTCCATCATGATCTTGAAGTCTGACAGCTTTTCCTGACAGTATTTCCTTAATGAATGAATTTCTCCAATTGAGTTCAGACTTTCTCCTATAGTCGAGGAGGAGTGTTCAATTTTCTTGAAGTCTGATAGTTAAATCCTTTACTTGTAAATGATGAGCTTTGACCTTTTTGTCAATGCACGGGTGACTCTTCTTAGATAAGCTTGCACATGGTACAGGGCTTTAACTCGTTTTCTTCGATCAAGTTTAATTCTTCATACTGCTGTCGAACCCAATCTGTTTCTAACAAATGATTTTCCAACAAGACCCTGAGAGACGAAATTTCCATTTCAACTGGCAAGACTACTTCCATGCCATACACTAAGGAATAGGGAGTAGCTCCAGTAAAGGATCGAATTGAAGTTCGATATGTCCATAGCGTGAATGATAATTTTTCTGATCAATCTCGATGTGATTGACATATTTTCCTGATGATAGTCTTGAGACTCTTACTAACTGCTTCAACCGTTCCATTGATCTGAGGACGGTAGGGGGATGATTTGTGCTTCCAGATCTTCAACTTTAAACATAGAGTAATGATTTATGCTTTGAAGTACGACCCATTATCAGAGATCAGTTCAAAAGGTACCCCCATATCGACTGATAATATGTGATTTGAAACTCAAGATGTAGTAAGGATAGTGCTGATACATTTTATAACATCTTCTTTGATTCCATCGATATAGACGAGTATCTATTCCGTGTTGAACAATACCCAAGCTTGTACCTAACATACCCTCATATGATCACACGAACAAGTCTTTTGAAATTTCTGAGTAAATTCATTATCCCCTGGTATTCCTTTAGGGATAAGATGGTTTCTATTTGAATCTCTTTAAGAATTATTTTTTGTTTCAAGGTCAAAAACCTTTCCTTTCTCGATTAAAGGTTGAGCCCGACTCTTATCTTCTTGTTCAGAAACGAAATCTATCAAATTATTAGTTAATTCGTTAATGCGCTCGAGGTATTCAAAAATTTCCTTTATCCGATCAATTTCAGATGGGACAACAGACACCTCTATAGACTCGATGAACTAACTTGACTCAATAGGAAAGAGTAGACTCAATCTAAGGAAGACATGACCTTGCTGGAAAAAGGGACTCGAGCTAACCCAAATGACTCTTGAAAACTCAAGATAAGTACTCACACGAGTTTGATTAGGACTGAGGACTGAGATATTGCTTATAACCGGTAGGATTGAAGCACTATGATCTTTAAAGAACAACTGGACGATGTTGAGAAATTTTGAGGTCATTTCTGACTGTTTGACTTGATATTGATGTTTACTCTAACTGACCGGATTTACAGCCCTAGCTAGACGATAGACGATTGAGCTTAGATACAATGATAACCCTTAAAACCTCTTTGAAGGTGAATTTAACCAATTTCAGTGTCACCCCCTTGATAACATTTTAAATGAACCCTGAGATTTTATAGAATTTTGTACACCAATCCGTTAAACAATTCATCCATTCAATGATTATTCAGAAGAAAAATAATTTTATTGCACTCTTGAAAATAATGTTTTTATTGAATAACAATTTTCACAATACTGATTATTTTTTGCAATCATTTTCTTTTTAGAAAAACATATTTTGATAATTTTATAAGGTCCATGCAAAAAATAGATTTTTGGTAAAAAACATATTTCAAAAAAATTTCATGCAAACATAGATCTTTTGTAAATCATTTTCTTTTCTTTTGGAAAATATTTTTCTTCTGAAAAATAGTTTTTTATTTGGAAATCATTTTCTCTTGAAAAATCTTGTTCTTATGAAAAATATTTTTTGGAAAACGTTTTTTCTTAGAAAATATTTTTTCTAGAGAATAACACTTTTTCTGGAAAAACTTCTTTTGGAAAACATTTTTTTTCTGGGAAATATTTTGCCTTTGTAAACTATTTTTCTTCTTTGAAAATTTGATTTCTATTTCGATTTAAATGGCCCGGTCCATCAGGACTGTTGGATCGGGATGGACTGGGTCATTATTATAAAAGAATGGATTCTTTATTGGGTCGGTGCACCCATTTTGATTTTCAAAAATAATATTTTTGATCCTTGAGGACAATCATACACTCTGATCTCACCATTCACATCACTCACATACATTCATCAATCAACGGACTCTATTCAATAAACATCCCGGGAACACCCATGATAAGTTCGAGTCGTGACCTACTGGGAAGGTTTCTAGACTCTAAGCTTACTACGTGCAATGCATTTTTTTTCTGGCCACTCTTGCCCAAGCACACCTATATACCTTCGATACGTAGTGACTTTGGTTTGATATACCGTATAGGTGATAATCTAAAACCTCAATTCACTTCTCTGAAGTCAAAAACAGCCAGTTTGATCTCCAGTTGAGAGGTGGCGCACAATGCTGAGCAAGGGCCCACTTAAATACCTCTCGTCTAGAATAGACATAGTCTATCCCCCTCGTACAGTAGGGTACAGCGGGGCAAGATCTTGCTTAGGCACCGGTTTTGACCAAGAAGTGCAATTGATATACTTAGATTATCTTTTATACCTATGGGTACGAGTCAAGAATTGTAGCCTTCATAAATGGTTTGGCATCCCACGAGGGGACCGACCACGTACTAGTACTACGTTGGCAATTGGGACATGTAACTGTGTGGTTTACAATAGGTAAAAGGCTCAGGTCGCTCCAGCCTGGGTGCATCAATATATCTCTCAGAATCACCTGATCAGATGGTATTAATGCCCTCAGTTTGATATACCCTAAGGTACGTGACTGGAGTTGTGGGTTTCATGAATGACGTCGCATCTCCGAAGAGACCGGGCCACGCACTAGTGCCACATTGGCTATATGGGACGTGTAAGTGCTCAAAACAGTAAACGTGCATGTGGTGTGTGCAAAACAAGGTGGAGTGTGCCCGGGGCCTTTTTTAAATAAATGGGCCCATGGGCCTGATCATTTCATTACAACATTGAAATATTAATCACAATTCATAGCATCGAGATCAAAATCAAAATAAGCATATCCAAAATTACCTATAGAGATCATAACATATTAGATGAGAAATCGATCAGAAATAATCAATCAAATCCTAGCACAATTCTTTTCATGGTCCAATCGAAAAATCATTTTTGGTGACCTTAAACAAGTCGAGATTTCAATGAACATTGAATTGGTAATAGAACGATCATTATAAGGATTGATGTACCTCTTTTTTTTTTTTTTTTTTTTTAAACAAATTGATTTTTTTTTTTTAAGAAAAAGAAATCGCAAAATAAATTTGTTTATTATTCAATTTCTTTCTTAATTTTTTTTTAAATCACAAAACAAAACAAAAAAAATCTGCAAAAAGACATCCCAAACCCGATTCTATAATGGTATTGACAAGCACGTAGAAGGGTAATTCTTGATATGATCACGTGGACAAGATCATAAATTATCCTATCTATCCTAGACAACATTTTAAGATATATTGGGAAAAAATTGGCAATCCTGCACTCCAAGAGTTAATAAACATTATAACACACACCATGGGTACCACACAAGGTTGCAGTCTCCCAATCATGGCCCTTCATAAAAATTTTATCCACAACTGATCTGGTAATTAAGTTATCAAATTGGATTATTATTCGATCAGATCGTTATTGAACTCAAATACTTGATCAAAACTATATTATCAGATCAGCATAGATATTCTAGAAAAGGATGGTCAAGTAATCAAATTGGGCTGGAGAGAGTGCAACGTGGCAAAATATGGATGTGGTGTTTGGTAATGTTAATAAACCCAAGTTGTAGGGTATCCATCACTTTCATCTAAGCTCAGCAATAATTGTTTTTTTCTTCTTTTTTTTTAAATCAATCTCCCACGAACAGTGAAAGGTTTTAGCAAAATTGACGAATTGAGAGACAGATTCTTCTGATAAAATTGGGCTCCCTCTTGATCAATATCATTGCCAAGAATCGTAAAAACCTGTGTTTCGATCAAACAACTCTTTATCTTATATCAATTCTCACCATTAACCACGTGTTTCTGCAACCAATTCGTGTAATTTCCAAGCTAATACTCTTTGCGTTCCATCCCTGATATCTTCTGCCCAACTCCTTTATTCGACATCATGAATAGATAAATTCATAGAAATGCTGATACTTTGCAACAAGAAACGACCGAACCCAACAACGAATACCCCGAACAAGAATACTCCAAGTGATAACAGAGGGATTTAAAGAAATCTTTGGCATTCCGAGTGTCCAAGAACTTCTACACTGATGCACCTTCTATTGGGATTGAGAAGATCAATGTCCAGATGTTTAATGATCCGATCAAACTATTATTCACTCGAAACATCTCTCTTTCTTTGATCGATTCGAGTTTTAGAAACTTTAAACGAAGAGCAAAAGATATGAGATGGTTAGTTTAGATGAAAAGTTGATGATCACAACATCTATTATGGAATGTCGTTTAGAACGAGAGAGAGAGAGAGAGAAAGAACAAGAAAAACGTCTCTGTTGCTGTTTTTCAGCAAATGGAGAAGAAGATAAAAAACAGTAGAAACTGTTTTCTACTAACGGCACACCACGCGTTAAAAAACAATTTTTGCGATTTTTTCTGATTTTTTTTTCAAAAATCCTCTCCTCATCATGAACAACATTAAAAAAGGCAATTTTTTTGTTTCTTAGTGCATTAGTCACAAAAAAGTTTTTTTTTACAACTTGCCAAATATGCCTACTAACGTGCTAAAAAAAATTCAATTTTTTTTAATTAAAAAAATCCATAAATCACATTCCAACCACCATCATTCTATCATCAATTTATGTCAATTTGAATTTTTCATTATTTAGGATCATCCCAAAATGACCCTAGATTGAATCCTAAAAAGTGATATTCCAAAATGTCATACCCAAAAAAAATAAGCCAAGTAACGCCAAGAAAAAATACAATCCAAAAATATAAAATAAACAAAATAATGAGAATGGTTCAACAACCATTTCTTCACTATTATCCTCTTGACATCCTGCATTATTTAGGGTCATTTTAAATGATCTTAGATTGAACCATGAAAATGTGCCAAAACAAAGTATTCAGAATCCAAATCAAATGATCCATAATTAAGCCAAAAAGAATGGAAAAATAAATAATAATAATAATAAATAAATAAACAAATAACTAAAAATAAAATAAAAAAGGTCCTATTGGCAATGCATCCCATACTTGGGGCTTTTCAAGTCTGATCCTCAATAGTCCCCAGTGGAGTCGCCACTGAAAGCGCCCTCGATCCGCGGGGTGCGCGGATCCGCTTTTGACCTTTGAGGTTTGGGAGTAGCCACCTAGTTATTACGGTCTAGGAACCAAATTGACCCTATAATAGATAAAAAGAACTAATCTACTATAGAAATCTGAATCCGGGGATCATGTTACGGGGTTGGAAGGTGTTAGGCACCAACCCCGCCCGGCCAATGCCGGTCTCTACTTATCCCAAATAGATCTACATTGCTAATGATAAACCTAGATAAAAAAAATTAAAAAAAATTTACCTTTGATCTGCAAAAGTGTTATTCCCTCAGATCTGGTTAGAATGGCTCCTTGTACCGTATTCCTTACTTCGTTCTATCTCCGGATCTGATTCCTGATCTCCGAGGTAAGGTATCTTCTTCTTGGATCTGAGTGCTTCAAATTTTTTGTGGATTTTTGGGATGTTTTTGAGAGGTTTTTGGGTGTTTTTTAGGCTAAAATCGGAGTAGGGGTGTTAGGGAAGGAGTTGGGCTCTAAAATTAGGGTTTTGGGGAGGCTATGGAGGCTTCTTTACCTACTTTTCCTAGGGTTTTTTCTTTGATCCGAAAATAGGGTGTGGAGGCTCTTATTTATAAAGTTTTTTAAAAGCATTAGGGTTTGATTAGGGTTTCTTTTAGGGTTTTAATTAGGGTTTTGACCTAGTCTTTAGGGTTTTAATTTAGGGTTTTGACTTTAGTCTTATGAGATTGATTTGATTAGTTTAGATTAGGGTTTTGATTTAAGGTTTTGACCTTGGTCTTATGAGATTGACTTGATTAGATTAGGGTTTTGATTTAGGGTTTTGACCTTAGTCTTATGAGATTGACTCGATTAGTTTAGATTAGGGTTTTGATTTAGGGTTTTGACTTTAGTCTTATGAGATTGACTTTAATACTTGACTCTAGTCTTACTTAATTGACTTTAATTTTGACTTTGATCCTATTTGATTGACTTTAGTATCTTGACTTTAGTCTTTCTTGGTTGATTTTAAATTTTGGAGAACCCCCCTCTATTATATCTTTGATTCTTTGGACCCCCAAATGGAGGGGTCCTTGCGAACCATCAACAATTTTTCTTGAAAGCTTGATTGATCAATTTTTTGGTTAAATTTTATAATTAATTTTATTAATGTTTCACTTTACATTATTTAATGATTTATTTATTAATTTCGAAATTTTAATTACTAAAATTGTGAAATTACCATTTTGCCCTCGGAGAGGATTTTTTACGTTTTAAGTTATTTTTCAATGTTCCATGATGTTTTGGAATTAGTTTTTTCGTAAGGAATTCAATGGGAATGTTGGTTTTTGTCATTTATGAAGTTTTTTTGTATGAAATGGTCGTGAACTTTATGAGGGGTATTTTCGTAATTTTGTCAAATTTTGTGAAAATTGGCGAAGTGGTTTACTTGGTTTCGATTTGTTGTTTTATGTGTTTGAGTGGGTTTTCCTAAGCGTAATGCAGGCTCTAGGGCTGTTTTGATGTTAGGGGTATTTTGGTAATTTAATCATTTTTAGTGATTTTTATCGTGAAGCTTCTTTTTGGTTTGCAAGATGATGATTTCTATGTTTCTGGGGTCATATTTACCTAGCGTGGCGTGGTTTATAAGTTTTGTCAGTTCGAGATACCTCATCCGGATTTCTAAAACATATCTGGTAACAAAATAAAGCATTGGAATAGACATCCATCATTGGGAACCTTTGCGATCGGGTTGACGACTTGATTAATCAGGCGGATGCAAAAATGGGGTGTCTACAGTTGGTCATGACCTCCAACAATATGAGAGTATTAACCAAATCAAAACTATAATAATATATCTCAAAATTGTCTTATTTATACAAAATATTTTTGTGTTACATTGATACCCCCTAGAGCCAATGTATTAAGACATACTAAAAGAATTGATACCTCTAGATTCATCATATGCTTATCAATCATAATTTAAGATCTCAAACTCTTAATATACAAACTTTGAGATATAAGACAAAAAAGTTTCATTCAAGGTACAACTTTAGTCTTATTTATATATAATATAATATAAAAATAAGTCTCAATCTCCTCCATCATCAAAGACATGAGACAAAAAAGTCTCATTCAAGGTACAACTTTAGTCTCATTTATGTATAAAATAAAAAAGTCTCAATCTCCTCCATCATCAAAGACATGAGACAAAAAAGTCTCATTCAAAGTACAAAAGCAAATCAGTTTGTCTCATTTATATATAAAATAATATAAATTTTTTTTTCCAATATCCTATTTTTTCGTCTCTCTCATTCACATTCACATTCACATATTATTCTCTTTCTCTCGAATTCATCAAAATCAAACAAAACACAAGAAACAATGAAACAACACATATAAATTCAATAATAAAAAAAAGAGCCGTGTGAGAGTTGGGTAGCATTAACAACTCTGTACTAGATGATATTTACTTAAAATTTTAGTGGAATTGTCTCCATAGCATATTATACTTACACCTGTGTACACATGGCAGATTAAATTCTCAGCCTCAGATGAGTGAAATTGTCTCTATAGCATATTATTACTATGCTCTTGAGTCATTGTAGCCTTCTAGAAGGTCATAGAAACAACAATAAAGATAGACTTGTCACCAATTCTCTCTCTCTCTCTCTCTCTATATATATATATATATATATATATATATATATATAGGGTCAGGATCAAGGGACATGAAAAAACATATGTAAAAACAATGTAACATTAATAAATTTTCAAAATATGGGTTAGAAGTTTTGGATTGAGCTAATTTTCTGTGAGGATGATTTCTATGATGGGAAGATCATCCAAAAAAAATATCAGTCCAATCTGAAACTTCTAACCCCATTAAAAGTGATTTAGAATGTAGACTATCGATTTTTTGCCAATAACTTGTAAATCACTTTTGATGGATTTAGAAGTTTCAAATTGAGCTGATTTTTTGTGAGGATGATCTTCTCATTATAGTGACCATCCTCGCAAAAAATCAACTCAATCCTAAACCTCTAACACATATATCAAAAAACCATTATTTTTACATATGTCCCATGAACCGCCCCCATATATATATTCTTCTAATGGCCCAACTAAATCAAAATTTATGTAAAGAAGAAAAATAAAAAGAAAAGATGAACACCACCAGAGAATGGGGTGCTCTCGATTGTCAAAGGCTATGGTTTTTTATTCTACAAAGAGAGAAAATCCTATATTTACATTTAAAGGACACAGAGGAGGAAAAAGAAGAGAAAGAGAGGCGGCCATTAATGGCGTATAAATCCCTTCAAGGGTGGAGATACCCACACACAAAACGAAAACAACGGGTTTTCTCAATTTCTACTTTTATTCTGTTTCTCCATAATGGGGTCAGTCGGTTGTTTGAGCTTTTGGGGTTTTTGTTGAATTTTTTATTTTTGATTTTTGATTTAGTTGTTTGTTGAAGTTTTGATTTTGGGGCTTTCTCAATACTAGATTCACAAGTTGTTAATCAATCAAGGAAGAACAATAGAGTAGTAGATGCACATACCTGCATAGATCTTGACAGTCGAATTGGACAAGAAGGAGATGTAGAAGAGAAAGAAGAGGTAAAGGTTTAAGGATTTCTATAAGGAAGGGATAAGTGATAGAAATAGTTATTTTAAGGAAGGTATTTTAGGTATAAATTATTTTTTCAAATTTCAGAACTTCCCTCCAGCGACTTTCCATCATTAATTTTATTTGACTGAAACTATCTTCTTGTTCTAAAATCTGAAACTAAATAAACATGGTTCAAACATCTGAAGTATGAATTTTAATGGTGGACCACCTCCATTCAGACTTCAGAAGTGTTACCAAACACACACTAAAAATTTATGTCTCGAATAGTGAAAACAAAAAAGGTTCAGGTCAATATTGTATTCTAACATCCTCATTACTAGTAGAAATAAATCAGAAAGACTTACTAAAATTCACCTCAATCTCATTTGTCAATTTTTTGGAAAGATGGAGGTATCAACAAGGAAGCATCAATGTCTTGTAATTTATATTCAGAGAATAAGGACTATCTTCTTTTTTGTGAATTGAAATAATAAAAAATTGAGGACCAAGATATTAAGTCCCATAGTGAAGAGAATAAAAAGAAGATAAAGACTTTTCTCATAGCATCAATTTTGCAAGCTCTATAAGGGATTTAGGAAAATAACAGAATTAAGAAAAGCCAGTTTAAAAATAAAGCTCCCATTATGAAAAATATCCATATAAAATTCCATAACAAATCAGTAACATTTGGTAGTGAGGTTCCTAAAATGGGATAAAAATGTTAATACCTCAAACGGTAAAAATAGATTGGGGTTAAAGTTAAAAACACTTTCTAATACCCCCACTATCAAATAATTGACATGAGTAGGATTTATTGCACAGTATGGAGGCCTGGATTTTACTCAACAAAAGAATTGGGGTTGATAATTGAAAATATCAATGTCCTAAGATTACTATTAAAGGGTTTTGGACAAATCATTCTCAAGAAAGAAAAGAAAATTTGCATATACTTGGGGTTGAGGTACAAAGCCCCCTTGTAAAAAGAAAAGAAAAGGATCACAAAGCCCCAAATGGCACCAACATCTCAAGTTCAAAACTAGTAGAAAATAATATAGTTGAGACAACAAATATTGGTAAATTTGTCATTAACGCATGAAACAGATACTCATTTTTCATTTTGAAAGAATTATCAAAAAAAAAAAATTAACAAACAATTTTTTTTGTTGAATATTTTTTCCTTTTTTTTTTTTTTTTTTTTTGCAATTACATTGGAAAATTTGTATCATTTTTTTTAAATCATTTTATTTTTCCTTTTTTAAAAAAAGATTTTGAGATTGAAATTCATCCTCGACAAATATTTTCTGAAAAATATTTTGAGCACCACTAACAACATTGGCCAATCCTAGGAACATCATGTATATTATAGGTACCAATATCTTGTATGTTCTGGATGCTTTTAACTATGTCAAAACATTTGAGTGCTATAAATATTAGTCAATTCATTTTTATTATGAGGCACCTCTAATGATGCTGGCAAATCGTGGGAACACATTGTACATTACAGGTGCCACATTACAGGATACATCTAATTGTGTCAGAACATTTTGGGTACACAAATCATTTTGAAAACATTTTGAAAAAGATATCTAGAACATTGCAGACATCAACGATCATTTAAAAATATTTTTTAAACTTTTTTTTCATTATCAAAGTAAGAATCATTTTTAACGTTTTGCATAAGAACAACTTAATCAATATTCCAAACATTTCAAAGATAAAAATGCTAGAACAATGCATTATGCAACAAATGATCAACTAACTTTTTTTTAAATATTTTGAAAAATATGGAATACTTTTTAAAGAATGATAGAAATTCACTTTGTTTTCTTTTTGTTTGAAACATTATGATTTTAAAATTCATATTTTTATTATTTTGAAAAGTCTTATTTTTATTAGTTTTGACAATTATTAAATAAAAAAGACGAGATAATTGTGAAAACAACATAATTTTGATCATCAAGGTAGGAACATGTGACAACAATACATTATGCAAAGATGACTTAAAGTAATAATCCAAACATTTCAAAAAACATTAAGCAAGTCATAGTTGTGGCGCCCTACCAATACGCTAACACAAAGCCCCATATCAGATTTTGAGGCACAAGGTAGTGCCTCAAAATTTCAGCATGGTCTCCTCTGTTTATGTTAACATTCCAAGGTGTTCAACCTGCACCTGATAGACGACATACATTATCCTACATATATACATACAAAATATAATACTAACGGAAACCTATATAAATCTAATAAAGTACGATAGATCAAAGTACGGAAGGATAAATAAAGTACAAGATTATACAAAAATTCTCCTCTTTGACAAAAGTCCTAACAATCAATACAGAATCTATAATACTTCTAGATGAACTGACATCACTAGGGGATATAGCCCCAGTACTCACCAGGTAACAGACTCTGATTGTCTATCGGACCTACCAGATAGTCTTCACTCGTGTTCTACACCTATCTCGCTAAGCTTCGGATCTGAAACTAAAAAAAATGGAGAAGAAAAGGGTGAGTAACAATGGTTACTCAGTAGGAAAATAATAATTTCTGTCAATAACCTCTCCTAACATGAACGAATAACCACACTAAATTATTTTAACTAATGCAAAGTTTTACAGAAGAAACTACGATTAACTGATACATAAAACTAGGGATGAGCAACTAAACATTTTAAAACCTACATTACATTCATCAACAATACTCCCTATAACATTTTCTTTTTATACAAATATAATTGATCAAATGGAAACATTAAATATGCATTTCATTTTATATATCAAAATAAGACAACAAATACATAATACACAATGGTGGAGTAGTAGAATTAAAGAGTTGGGATTCACAACTGGATCGCTCCTAATCAGGACATGATGTTACAATTCCTTACTGGCTTCTAGTTCATGATTTTGTGTCCAGTCGCTGTACTTACCACGCTTGATTGACCATTTATCCGACTGAAAATGGTCGTTTGATGTGATCGTAAGCAATAGGTCTCTTTTCGATGTGTCAGAACATTTGACTACTATAAATTATTAGTGATCACTAAGTAATTATCTTCGTCTATGCTTATTAGACGTGCATGTGATTCCCAAATATACAATCCATTCATATATTACCACCTTTACATTACAAGTTCACTGGTAAAGATAGAGAATAATAAATCCAGATTCCAATTGTGACTCTACTCTCATACGCGTCCCATACCACTTATGGCTTGGTGGTCCTTACTGTGCATCCCAAGATAGTACACCTCTCTGGATGATATGACGCACTATCACTTCAGGCATTCACAGACTTTTTAACAGCTCACAAAATAACTACATATATATATATATATATTATTTTTATTTCAAAACAAAAGAGAAATTAACAATACAAGGTTGAAAATGGATATCCAGTTTCCTACCATGCAACTGTGGCAACTTGGTCGGATTTGATCTGGGAGGAAAAGAAGTCTAAGGTCGACTAATTTGCCCCTTGGAGGTCTATAACTCCATCTCCCCTCGTTCTACCCTCTAAGCTTGATTCATCATATATCTATAATTGGTAGTCTTAATCATTGACCTCCTGACCCTTAAGTAGGGTTATAGTTCTCTAAAGAATCTACGGGCTTTCTATAGATTTGTCAGGATAAGTTTGAGTGCATATCGTGACAACTAGTATACATCATACCATAGACTGTAATCGATAGATTACCTTGCATTAATCTCAAAAACTCCTAGTGTTTGATTTCTCGAGCAGTCTTGGATATAAATCTATTAACAAACATCCTTTCGTAGCCTACCCACTTAAATAATCCATTTCCTAATACATTCCTCTCAAAACATTATTAATGACTAGCATCCCTGTCCAACTGGAATGTAGTCACTGTCATCCACTGATCTCTCAGGCACTACATGGCACTCAAAATCTCTCGGTCTTCAAAACCCACTCATTGACCTCAATCGGATCAGAAAAAGCCTCAAATCTCGGTAGACGTAATCGTTAAAACTTCTACAATCATATCACTGGATTTACCTATCATTTGGACTGGGAAATTCTCTCATTCTTCAAAGGCATGACCTGTGGTAGTGGTTCTGGAGGTGAAATAGTATTTGTCTCTTGCAAAGAAATCTAACGCTCCCTTATTTCTTGGATTTAGTGGTGTACCTTGCAATTGTGGTAAGTCTTGTTCCATTTCTCACTTCTGATCGCTAGTCTTGTTTATTCGGGGTGACATGAGTACATTATCAAGTTTATTGAAATCTGATGGTCTTATTGTTTCCTGAATTGGTTTGTCTAGCATCTTTCAGAACCACACATCCTTAATCGATTAACGTCGACCCGAACATTGCTCTCCTTTATGTCCCGATTTGCCATATTCATAACATACTAGAACTTTTTATTTCGACCAATTTAGTAGTATATGTTGTTTATTATAAAATTCTTCCATCCATTGAGTTGGTATGTCTATAATATCATTCCTCACTATTGTTATTTTTCCTATGAATTTACTAGTTTCGTAATTGTTTATCTCGTATTAGATACTAATTGTTTTCCTTCCATTTGGCTTCAAGATGATAGTGATTGTATTAATCATATTTCCTCTCTGAACTTGACACGAGACTCAGCCATCTGTCCCATAAATGACATTAGCTCTACTATCCGGTCAGTGGTCTGATCCAGAATCTATTTAATCTCTAATGTGATTCGACCTCTGCCTCGTCTACTCCTCTCCCTTGTGTTTATCCGTAACAAGGCGCTTATCAGAATACGGCCAAAACCGCTTTTATGTAACTATGAATTTACTTCGTCCACTCCTCTCTCTTGTGTTTATCCGTAATAAGGCACTTATCAAAATAAGGCCAAAATCGCTTTTACGTGACTATGAATTACTACCATAGCTTGGAGCTTAGTAATGGACTCAATTTCCATTATTAACAGAACAAACCTAGAATCTTAACCTTGGCTTACTAGGCTCTATAAACTTCTAGACACGGAAGAGCTCGTAATTCTAATACGAAACTATTAATGAGCTCGGATAATGAATTCCTAGTGACACTATATGATTATCGCTCTAATATATGTGGTATCAACCAACTCCTATAAACATAGTAGATCTGTATCCCATAAGGATCTAATGCTATGCTCTGATACCATCTGAGCGTCTCATCAAAATACTAACACAAAGTCCCATGTAAAATTTCGAGGCACAAGGTGGCGTCTCGAAATTTCGGTATGGTCTTCTCTGTTTATGTTAGCATTCTAAGGTGTTCAACCTACACTTGATAGATGACACACATTATCCTGCATATATACATACAAAATATATACTAGCGGAAGCCTATATAAATCTAATAACGTACGATAGATCAAAGTACGGAAGGATAAATAAAAAATAAGATTATACAAAAATTCCTCACTCTAACAAAAGTTATAACATTCAATACAAAATCCATAATACTTGTGGCGCCCCGCCGAACGCTAACACAATTCCCCATGTCAGATCTCGAGGTAGTAGGTGGCACCTCGAAATTTCGGCATGGTCTCCTCTGTTTATGTTAGCATTCCAAGGCGTTCAAGCTGCACCTGATAAACGACATACAATCCTGCATACATATACAAAATATAATACTAGCGGAAGCTTATACACGTCTAATAACGTACGAAAGATCAGAGTGCGGAAGAATAACCAGAATACAGGATTACACAAAATTTCTCACTCTAACATAAGTCCTATCGCTCAGAACAAAATCTATAATAATTTTTTTTTGGACAAATCGACACTAGTAGGGGTAATAACCCCAATACTCACCAAGTGACGAACTCTGGTTGTCTATCTGACCAACCAGATGATCCTCATTCGTATTCTATACTTGCCTCGTCAAGCTCTGAATCTGAAACTAAAAAATAGAGAAGGAAAGGGTGAGTAACAATGGTTACCCAGTAGGGAAACAAACAATTTCTGCCAATAACCCCTCCTAGCATGAACGAATAAGCATACTGAATCATTTTAAAATAATCAAAGTCTTACATAATAAACTACGATTAACTGGTACATATAGTCAGGGATGAGCAACTAAACATTTTCAAACTGACATTACATCAATCAACAGTACTCACTATACCATTTTTTTTATGTACAAATCTAATTGATCAAATGGAAACATTAAACATGCATTTCATTTTATATATCAAAGTAAAGCAACAGATACATAATACACAATGGTGGAGTATTGGAATTAGAGTGTTGGGATTCACGACTAGATCGCTCCCAGTCGGGACATGATTTTACAATTTCTCTCTAGCTTTTAGTTCCTGATTTTGTGGCCGGTCGCTGCACTTACCACGTTTGGTTGACCATTTATCCGGCTCAGGCTGGCCGTTGACGTGACCGTAAGCAATGGGTCTCTTTTCGATGTGTCAGAACGTTCGACTACTATAGATTGTTAGTGATCACTGACTAATCATCTTCGTCTATGCCTATCAGGCGTACATGTGATTCCCAAATATACAAACCATTCGTATACGACCACCTTTACATTACAAGTTCACTGTAAAGATAGAGAGGAATATCCCGGATTCCAGTTGTGACTCCACTCTCATACGCGTCCCATACCACGTATGAGTTTGGTGGTCCCTACAATACATCCCAGGATAGTACATCACTCCGGATGATATGACGCACTATCCCTTTAGGCATTCACAAACTCTTTAACAGCTCACAAAATAACTACATATATATATATTATTTTCATATGAAAACAAAAGAGAAATTAACAATACAAGGTTGAGAATAGATATCCAGTTTCCTACCATGCAAGTGTGGCCACCCGGCCTAAAATAAATAACATAACGGAGCGCCTCGCGCTAACAGAAATTTAAATAAACATGCAACCAACAATATTATCCCTGGATATCTGTTCACCAACCTGCACACAACACAACAACGTAAAATGCAGACATCACCCCTCGAGTGTGACTCTGACATTTTACCGTTTCATGCCCTTTTTCCCTCTTTCTGATTTTTACAATTTTCAATTTCTTCAATAAAACATCCATTTTCTGATATTCATCAACTCAATATGAGTTCATTGAATATTAAATCACATTTTCTAACTAAAGAATTTATTTTTATCAATAATATTGAAAAAGAAAATAAATTTTATATCAAAACGGGGTCCGAGTAATGCACAAAACCCAATTTATGGAAATAACCCATTCAAATACCCTACCCACGTATAATTTGTTAAAAATACAATTAAACATATTAAACATGCAATTTCTGGCGTGAATTTTTGAAATAACAAAAGAATTCTACATTTCGAAAATACATCAAAAATTTTCAGATAAAATCCTAAATGCAATTTTCACAATCTACGATTACTAATGGAAATTGAGAGTTCCTTACAATAACTAGGCGACGGAATTGAAGCACGTGCGCGGAAATCGAGATGAACGGCGCGAAAATCGAGACGAATAGAATTTTGAAGCGGTTGATTTTCGAAACCGGCCCGGTGATTTTGAAGATCTCGATGTGCTCGTCTCTTCTCCCTTCTACGATAAAAGACGGTTTGACCCCGAAATTGATGAAAATCGAGGTTGAAGTTACGAAATCTCCGTATAAAAATACGGCTTATTTTTTATTATACGGGGTGAAAAAGGCGAGAAAACGAAAGGAATTTGGGTGGGTTATGTAGAGAATGAGGCTGCGGACGTTTCTCCCTTCTGCGTCGGAAGACGGTTTGACCCGGAAACGGACGAAATCTGAGGTCAAATTTTCGATACTTCCGTATCCAAATACGGCTGATTTTTGACGATATCGAGTAAAATAGAAAGTGAAACAAAGAAAGGTTGGGTGGGTTTTGTAGAGAACGTAGCTGCGGACATTTCTCCCTTCTGCGTCAATCGTCGACGGCGAGCCGTTTGTGAGAGATCTGAGATAGAAGATCGAAGAGAAAAAAAAAAAAAAAATTTTATATGTCTCGGCCGTATGGACGCGTTGGGGAAGATGACATATATAAAAAAAAATTAAAAATATTATTTAAATAAAATGTGGGACGAATTCGGTATTTTGTCAATTGTTTCGATCGATGATAACTTGATCATCCGGACTCCAAAACTGATAAATGAATACTCTATTTCACCTAATTTTTCGTTCCGGATCTAATGGTGTAGTCAATTTCTACAAATTATGGCTCCATAAAATATTTACATTTTTGGCCTGATGTGACCCTAAACTTGATGTCGTTTTCGTTTTTGACGATAATTCGACTTCCTGATCTCCAAAAATGACAAATAAACAGTCTATGTTGAATAATTTTTCGTTATGAACCCAATGGTATGATCGAATTTTAAAAATTATTACTCTAACAAAAAGTCACTGTTTTATCCTAGTCCGACCCGATAATCGAGGATTTTGCAACTTTTATATTCGGACTCGCATTTGAGCGTGCTTACAGGCTAAACTATGTTTTTCGATCATTTTGAATCTAATGGTGAGGTTAGATTCAATTAAAAATGATCAAAAACATCCTAAAGTTTTACCTCTAAATCCCACTTTCAAGATTTTCTTAATATTCCACTATTTATTTTTTCCTCGAGATACGAATTAAAAATTCGGGGTGTTACAATACTTCTAAACAATTGACACCACTAGGGGATATAGCCCCAATACTCACTAGGTAACAGACTCTGATTGTCTATCTGACCTACCAGATAGTCTTCACACGTGTTCTACACCTATCTCGCCAAGCTTCATATCTGAAACTAAAAAAATGGATAAGGAAAATGTGAGTAACAATGGTTATCCAGTAGGGAAACAAACAATTTCTGCCAATAACCTCTCCTAACATGAACGAATAACTATACAAAATCATTTTAACATATGTAAAGTTTTACAGAAGAAACTATAATTAACTGATACATAAAATTAGGGATGAGCAACTAAACATTTTAAAACTCACATTACATTCATCAGCAGTACTCACTATAACATTTTCTTTTTATACAAATCTAATTAACCAAATAGAAACATTAAACATACATTTTATTTTATATATCAAAATAAGGCAACAAATACATAATACAAAATGGTGGAGTAGTGGAATTAAAGAGTTGGAATTCACGACTGGATCGCTCCCAATCAAGACATGATGTTATAATTCCTTATTGATATTTAGTTCCTGATTTTGTGGTCGGTCGCTGCACTTACCACGCTTGGTTGACCATTTATTCGACTTAGGCTAGCCGTTTGACTTAACCGTAAGCAATGGCTCTTTTTTCGATATGTCAGAACGTTCGACTACTATAGATTGTTAGTGATCACTGACTAATCATCTTCGTATATGCCTATCAGACGTGTATGTGATTCCCAAATATACAATCTATTCATATACTACCACATTTACATTACAAGTTCACTGGTAAAGATAGAGAGGAATGAACCCGAATTCCAGTTGTAACTCCAATCTCATACGCATCCCATACCACGTATAAGCTTGGTGATCCTTACCGTACATCCCAAGATAGTACACCACTTCGAATGATATGACGCACTATCCCTTCAGGCATTTACAGAATTTTTAACAGCTCACAAAATAACTACATATATATATATTATTTTTATTTGAAAAAAAAATTAACAATACTTAAGTTAAGAATGGATATCCAGTTTCCTACCATGCAACTGTAACCACCCGACCTAAAATAAATAACAAAATAGAAAAGTAAATAGCGCCTTGCGCTAACAGAAAATAAATAAACATACAACCAATAACATTATCCCTGGATATCCATTCATCGATCTACACACAACACAATAATATAAAATGCAGACATCAGTCATTGGTCATATTTCCTACCCGCAGCCACATGTCAACTCATGGAGCCTGCCATGTGTAGCACTGCTACCACACCGTTATCTCAGCTAATCACGGGCCCAGTTTAACACGGGCACGGAGTGTGACATCCCATCTTTTCGGATGTAAAATATAGACATCATCCCTCAGGTATGATTCTGATATTTTATCGTTTCATCCCCTTTTTCCTTTTTTCAATTTTCATAGTTCTCAATCTTTCAAAAAAAATATTCACTTTCTGATATTCATCAACTTAATATGAGTTCACTAAATATTAAATCATTTTTCCAACTATGAAATTTATTTTTTTCTGTAACATTGAAAAAATACAAAACTTAAATCAAAATGGGGTTCGAACGGTGCATAGGACCCAACAAATAACCTAGTGAAATATCCTACCCACGTATACTTTGTTATGAAATACAATTAAACATATCAAATATGTAAGTTCTGGCGTGAATTTGAAATAACAAAAAGAATTCTACAATTTTTAAATCCAATACAAATTTTTGATAAAAACTCTAAATGTAGTTTTCACAATCTATAGTTATCAACAAAAATTAAGAATCCTTACAATCTCTAAGCGACAGAATTGAAGCACGTGTGCGAAAATCTAAATGATCAACGTAGGAATCGAGCTGAATTGAACTTCGAGGTGGTTGATTTTTGAATTTGACCCTGTGATTTTGAAAATCTCGATGCCGTCGTCTTTTCTCCCTTCTACGATGGAAGACGGTTTGACCCCAAAACAGATGAAATCTGAGGTCGAAGTTTCGAAACCCCCGTATATATATACAGCTAATTTTTGATAATATGAGACGAATGAAAAGATGAAACAAAAAGATCTTGGGTAGGTTTTGTAAATGTCGAGGTTGCGGACCTTTTTTCCTTCTACGTCGGAAGTCGACGACGACCTGATCGTGTGAATCTAAGGTAGAAAATCGGAGAAAAATAATTTTTTTTTAAACTGTAGTTGCTTTTGGGACGAAGAAAATGAGGATGAATAGTGAAAAAAAAAATTTAATTTATTTATATAAATTCTTGGAACGAAATCAGTATTTTACCTATTTTTTGTTCAACAATAACTTGATTGTACGAACTCCAAAAGTGATGAATGAATATTCTATTTTGTCTAATTTTTTATTCCGGATCTAATGGTGTGATCAAATTCTATAAGTTATGTCCCTAGCAAAAATTTACTTTTTTAGTCTTGTGGGACCCTAAAATTGATGTTGTTTTCATTTTTGACGATAATTCAACTTTTTGGACTCCAAAAATTACAAGTAATAGTTCATTTTCTATAATTTTTTGTTATGAATCCAATGGTGTTATTGAATTTTAAAAATTCTTACTCTACCAAAAAGTCATTATTTTGACCAAGTCGGACTTGAAAATCGAGGATTTTGTAACTTTTCTATTTTGACTCGTATTTGAGCGTGTTTACAAGCTAAAGTATATTTTTCAATAATTTTGAATTCAATGGTGAAGTCAAACTTCATTAAAAATAATCAGAAACATCCTAAAATTTTATTCTAATTCCCACTGTCAGAATTTTTTGAAATTTTTACTATTTATTTTTTTTCTCGAGATACGAATCGAAAACTCAGGATTTTACAATAGCAATGAATTATAAAAGAAAATAGTAGCATATTACATAATAATTACATAATAATTATTCAATGATAGTGAATAAGCCATAATAAAGACAACACGAAAATTATAAGTATCATAATGAACAAGGACAATGATGATATTTAAAAAAAAAGAATCAAATCTAATTCTAATAACACAAAAGAATTGAGAAATAAATAAAACATCGAAAAACAAAATGGCTAGGAAAAATTGGGTAGCATAACGTCTTACGGTGATATGTAAAAAATATTTTTTCGAATAAAAATGTAGGGTGTTAGCATAAACTTAACACTCTCCTCATCTAAATTCTAGTTTTTAAAGATTTGAGATATGGTCAAGAATAGATTGAGGTGGGTGTATGGTTGTTCACGCTCTAAACCGTAAAACTTAAAGAGCATGTGTTATGGTAGTTGCTCTAATTTCAAATTGAGGTGCATTGTTTAATGGAACCCAATACACGTAAGTAGTGTATCAAAAGTAGGAGCAAAAAGCTCATTAAGAGCTCACTCTCGATCACCCATCATATTTAATTAAGGTCTTTTACGAATTCTACTTATGATATGCTCGATCTTAAGATCAAATGATTCTAATGTGTTATGTATAGATCGTCTACCAAGCATGCAATTCACAAAGTATTTCAAACAATCACAAAAAAAAGACTGGACCTAAATAGGTTGCCTAACTATAGATAGCCCCTAACTGGTTAGAAATTACACAACTAGCCTTCTAACTCGGTTCTATGAAATCAAATTTAGATCATTCGGATCTCTAAATCAGAGGCGGTGCACAATGGATAAGCAAGCACACTCTTAAATCACTTTTCTTTCTTAAATAGACTGAGTCTATGCCTTTAAAAGGACAAGATCTTACTAGATGCCAAATATTATCAAGAAACACAATCGGCATAACTTGTAGCAAATTTCTTCTATTGAGCTCATGGGTTCTATAGTCAAGTCTAATTGATTTTAATTAGTTTGATTAGATGACTAGTGAATTGATTCTCCTAATTAGAGTAAGGAATTAGTAATAACCTCCAATCCTTATCTTATGGTGCCATCCCTAAAAGAGGGATGCTCTTTATTAAACTTAATTAATTAATCTAAGTATGTGTAAAGTGAAAAATAACAAACAAAGGCAAGAAGTAAACCACTGACAATGAGAGGCATAGGTATTTCGAATTTACCTCACATACCAGATGGGGTAAAGATAAGTTGAGTCGACTTAGGCCACCAACTCCAATTTTAGTGTGCAAACCTAAGGAGCTGTAACAGTATCGTCGAACCATCTCCTTCCCTAGTCTATTACAATTCAAACCTTCTTAGATAATTAATGAAATAATAAAAGTTTTATAACGTTCATAATACAAATGGATCTAAAACAGAAAAGAAACCTAACTAAAATAAAGAAAAAGTCAATAAGATGGAATGAATATTGGATCTAATGTATGGAAGTTGATCTTCTTATCCAAAAAATTTTCAACCTACAAAAGAAATAGAATGTTAAAAACTAAACCAAATAGAAATAAAAAAATAAAAACAAAACATACTACTACAATCCAGAAGAAAAAAAATGAGAGTTCTGTCAAAATCTAAAAACTCAACTCTCTGGACTCAATGTGGCGTACTGAACAGTGTACTACATCACAATGAAATCTTGGAATTTGTGTCTAAAATTTTCAAACAGATTTTTTTGATTTTCTGAAGAAAAAAAAAATTAACTTCAACCAACTTAGAACTACACATTTTTTCGATAGCTACACCAAAATTATGATCATCAGATTATATAAATTAATTATTTATACTCTCCTTAGCTTGTGGGCAAGTAAGGGATCGAACCCAAGAGAAATGAGGATGTTACCAAGTTAGCAAGAAATGAAGTTAATTTAATGTTATAGTTCAAACCTATTTTGTATTTTTGTGAAACAAGATGGAAAGTAAAATGTTGTTGGAAATTAAAGCAATAGAAGAGAAATTACACTAGATAAACAAAGATAAAACATCCATTAGTGATTAGAGTCATCTAGGATTAACAAATAACATTTTATTTGGGTTTATCCTTCTTGCAACCTCAAAGGCTTGGTGTAAGCTCCTTAGGTTGGAAGATATGGCATAAAGCTTTTTAAGAAAATATTATAATTAGGACTCCCTTACTCACTATTGTGTGAAGTTCCTACCACAAAATATCTAATTTAAGCATATTCTATCTTGATCTTATCTAAAAATAAAACATCTAAGTCAAGCATAAAAAGTATAGAGATTCAACCAAAACTTTGATCCATTAGAGTTGGATAAAACTTTGAAGTGAATGCCATAAATATTATAAAGAACATGGAAGGATAAAGAAATAACACAGAATTAAAGTTTTTTCCTATGCTTCCTCCTCTCACTAATGGAGGGAGTCTAGCCTATGGTCATGGCAAGGATACAAGAGAAAGTAGAAGAAACAACACTTGTATTCATGATAATCAAGATACATTAATTACAAAAATTGCTAAATTAAAACCTAACTAAAAAATAAAAATTACAGAAAAATACCAAGGACATTGGGGGAGAAAAAGACAAGGGACAAGAGCCAAATGACTCTTTTCTAATTGGAAAAATGATCTATTTATATACTTGAGGTCTTCTCGTATGATCCAAATATAACTGACATCACTTTTGTGTATAATCTCATGTACGAAGTAAATAGGAGAAGTTATAGGGCAATCCAACCGAGGTAGACTATGCTATACTGAGTATCCACTGCGTCATAATGCTTTGAAAAGCTTTGGATCTCATCTTTTGACTGGATGTTTGTTATGACCTCCTAATTGCAGTGAATTCTTGGTTAAGTGATGTAGAATCCATCTGGATGAGTTGATTATTGACCTGTACATTGAACGCACATGATAAGTTTTTCGATTTTACAATAATTTTGTGCAATTTAAGCCTAATTAACATGGTGTAACATGAAATGTGATAATTTGAGGCTTAACATGATTATTCATCTAAACTAATAAAATAAGGACGAAAATCAAGATAGATGCCTGAAAAAAGTACGAATAATTCAGTGCTTTTAAACATTGATTATCAAATCCTGGATGACTTTGGGGTCAATGAATGTCGAAACCCCTAGGGAGTCCTCATTATAAAGATTTTTCCTTAGGAGGAACCTCTTGAAGAAGAGATCCCCTAACTCTACGGGTCCCATCAGAAAAGATCAAGGGAATGTCCTAATCCCTTGAGGAGGAAACCTTCTTTAGCCATTTCTTCTACTTTCCAAAGTCGACTCAGGTAACCTAGTCGGCCAGGTCATTGCTCCTTGATTGGGAACTAGTTTAGGATGGAGGAAGGTTGGAAGACGAATCAATAAGGACAGGATAAAGATGGGGGTAGGAGTAGTTTCAGTAAGGCCAAGTGGATGCTTACACACGGAAGGTTTTAGGTAATGAATTGAGAAAACTTTTCTTCCTCGAACACAAAATTAGAAGGTCCGATGTTGATTTAAAAGGAAGTGGTGGAGGAAAAAATGGTGGTCTGAGAAGGATGAGAGGTGCCCTCTCCCTTACAAAGAATGGTGGTAAGGGGGAGAGATGGGAAAAGGGAGGTGAGTTTCTTCCTGAACTTCTTGTCCTTAAGAATGGACTCAAGGACAGGAGCTGGTGGTGGATTCTTATCCTTTACACCTATAGAAGCCAAAGAAAAATGAATAATTAGTTAAGCAACTAAAAGAGAATATTAGACGAAAACAAGCAAAAAATACATAAATATATTACCCGTCAAGTTGAATAAGTGATTTTTAAGGGCGGGAGCAGATTACCCCTCTGCATACTCCCAGGAGGTCATAAGCCTAACCGAGTAAAGGAACCATTCTTTATCAGTCTCGAGAAGCTGGAACAGCACTTCCCGATCCTGCCTTTTCGGCAGGTAAAAGAACTCGGGTCGCTTGGGGGCATTCGAGAGCTTGTATTATGACCAAATGTCGACAAGACCAAGCTTTTGATCCTCAAAGAGATAAGAGTTCGTCAGCTCGATCATGAAGATCAGATGGTAGAAGTTTCCCGTCATCTACCTAGGGGCCTTGTGATAGAAGTTTAAGACCACTAAGGTCAGGGGGGATAAGGGAATCTTGAGGCCAGTCTTGAACTAGCCCCAAAGGGCGACGGTCGAATCCCTCTCCCAAGTCTTATCAAAAGTTGGAAAGTCACACCATTTCGTAGCTACAAACTTTGGAACAAATAACGTAGCTCGAAAGTCCTCCATAAAAGGTCTCGTAGGGACATAGGATCTTTTACTCATGGCTTTTTAGGATTTTTAACAAGAGAAAATGTAACTAAAATGGCTAAATAAGGAAGAAAAGGGAAAAGCAGAGAAGGGTACGTGAAACAAGAGAAAAGAAATAAAGAAATGAACGAAGCTTTGGCCAAAAAAATCGAAAAGAGAAATTGAAAAAAAGAAGGCCTGAGAAAGCAAATCAATAGCACTTCGACAGAGAAATGAAAAAAAGTGAAAATGAGAAAGAAAGGAAAGGGTATTTATATGAAAACATCATCGAGGTACGTAACTTATCATACGATAAGGGTCACCTTGCATAAAGGGCACATGATGGGATGTCTATACCATTATTGCGCCTAAAGAACGAGGCTACCGAACACTAACGCCCCAAATCCAACAGTAGAGAAACGCCACATGGAGAAAACCAACTATTGGGGAGGTCAAACAAGTGAAATAAATGCTTCCTCATAAAGAAATCGACGACTCAAGGCAACAAACCAACCAAGGAAAGACACGTGAGACGGCTATTTAATGCCCGCATTGGGAACATGGAACCGAATTAAATTATGTCATTTCAAAAAATCAAAGTTGAGAATTGACCACTCAATGGTAAAACATTATAAGTTCTTAGAAGGCCAGGATACTCCGGACCTCCCGAGAGGGGGCATTGTGGGGGGGATAAATTATTCGACCTATGAAGTAACACCATGTATCATGTAGGAATAGTGAAATTCACTGTTATTTCTCCTCCGACCATAATTGAACGGTCGTTCGGTTATTCAACAAGAATATATGGCTCAAGAGAGCGAAATTCCATGAATAAAAAGGGTTTTAATCCTTGGGATTTAGGATTTGGGTGACATAACTGAAAGAGACTCTTGGAGAGAAGATCTTGCACAATTCTTATCCCAAAATAAAAGGAGATAAGGTTGGTAACGTATAAAATAAGAATCCTTATTTTATAAATAGGGATGGATCTTCACATCTAAGGTACGAAAAGTTCTCAATACTTAATCTTTGCTAAGAATTTCATAAAATCTAATTTAAACATCGGAGGCTTTGTGGAATAGAGGGCGGGGATGATTTCCAGAAGTTACAATGCATCAAATTGCCAAAAAGTAGATCTCGAGGAATTCACAAAAAAACACCTCTACAACTCACATCACCTATCTCACCCAATAGCATACAAGATCGAGATAACTCTTATGTTTCCAAGTTTTAATTAACTCGATTGATATTTTAAAATGAGTCATCTTGTATCTTGAGTCAATGTGATGGTCGATTCACATCACCTCTCTCACCAAATAGCATACAAGATCAAGATGACTCTTTGTTTTCAACTGATATCATGTGCCCTTACCTCAATTTTCTAAGATGTTTACCAAAAATGTGGGAGGTTCTATCAAAATCATCTTTTTTTTTTTTCACAACAATGTTTTAAAAACGAAGCTGTCAATTGAAATAAAAAATGTATCAAATTGATCAAACCATATTAAACCCTCAAATTGACTCCTCAAATTGGCATACTCAATCAACTCCTTGACGTGGGCTGTGCCAAAACCATATGCTTTATGCCTCAGGATACACAATTGCAATCCTCATATGCACAACTGCATAGATTTATGTGGATGTGCGGTTGCGTATCCCAAGGCATAAAGTCTATGGTTCTAGCACACCCCATGTCAAGGAATCGATTGAATATGCCAAGATGCTGACGTTTTGGATCCGTGTCAATAAAAACCATCATTCACGTGTATAGATTAAACAAAGATATGAGAAATATTTTCCTGACTCACTTAGTAAATGTAGAGGAATAAAATTTCCTAGCCTCAAGATTAGAAGATCTCCCGATGCATGATATGACCGGGTAGATCGAATATTGGGTCATGTTGTTTCATCTAGGGGAATTGAGGTAGATAAAGCTAAAGTTGATATTATTCAATCTTTACCTTATCCCACTAGTGTGTGGAAAGTTCGTTCTTTTCTTGGACATGCAGGTTTTTACCAAAAATTCATCAAGGACTTATTCAAAATAACATTACCCTTATGCAAGTTGCTACAAAAGAATGTGACTTTTGAGTTCGATGAGGCATGTAAAAAGGCATTAGATAAATTGAAGGAACTGTTGACTTCTACCCCAATTATCCAACCTCCTAACTGACCGATCTGTCATGAATCGGATATTGACCGATCAGTCATGAATCAGAGATTGACTGAGAAGTTAGCAACCTGTAAAGAAAATTAGCCCCAATCCCAAGATATTTGGGATTTAATTGAAGTATTCTAGGAAAATTCCAATTTAATAAGAGATCCAATGATAAAGAAGGGAAAACTATTGAAGAAGCAAAAGAATGATCCTCTGCCTATAAAAGGATGAGGAAATCATAAGAAAAGGTATGAAAAAAAGCATCCACTCCACTAGGGAATACTACATATTGTTATTTTTCAAAACTTAACTTTAGCATCGGAGGCATTGATTTTAGGGACAAAGAAATCGATTTGAAAAAGATCGAAAGATTAAACGTCCTCACAACGAAAGGTGCTCACGAAAATGCCATCCACAATTGGTGCCGTCCATAGGAATTTCTTGGATAAAAGCCACGACATACACATGGCAAACACTAGGAATGCAGGGTGAAAAGTCGCTGCAAGGACGGAAGCACTGGGAGTAGAGGCCGTTGATCTGACAACAGTTATGGGGGCAGGCCCAAAATGGACAAGATTACCAACCCGCCGCGGGAATTCAACAGTTACTGGTGCAGATCAGGGACAATCTGCAAGAAAATTTGGAGCGTCAATCGGAGGAAATTTGATCATTAAGGCGGGAGAATAAGCGTCTGAGGTAGCAAAGAGGTGTGGAGTCTAGAAATCGCAAAAGAACTGACAGAAATGGGGGCCTGCACTCTGGAAACCATGACCCCTAAGAAAGAAATTAATGGAATCAAGCTATTACGGAACAGTACGTGCAACCACATCCTCTTACCCTTGATGAAGTAGAACATCTTTTAAGACGAAGAGAGAAGGATGTTGTGAAATGAGGAAAGGTCGGCCGACTTGTTCAATCAATCAAAGATTTGAGGGCCTCCCCATTCACTGCCACTGTGCAGAACGCAGAGCCTCCGAAGAAATTCCACATGCCAAGTTTGATTCCTTCTACGAAACCAAAGCCCTGTGGAGCATGTAATGCATTACAAGAATATGATGGTTTTGCACCAAGGAAACGACGCACTGATCTGCAAATTATTCCCCTCCACACTGAGATCAGGTGTGCTGTCTTGATTTTAGGGTCTTCCGTGGTCCAGTACATCCATAATAGGCGAAAGAAGGTTAGAGTCAATGTCCTGTTCTATTTGCGACAAGAAGAAAATGAAAGTGTCTGAGACTTCACAACTTGTTTTAAGACACAACTCCTCTCGGTCGAAAGTCCAGAAGATGGTATGGTAGTTCAAGCATACGTCAATGTGGTCATACCAAGTACCAAATTACACAAGGAGCTAGTCACCAATCCTCCAGAAAAGATGGAAGACCTTTATGTGGTGGTTGAGAAATTCATCACCTTGGAGGAGACTTTGCAAAGTAGGTCTCGTGAAACGGTGGCTGTGGCGAACACTGCACCTCCCCCCAGCATGAAACAGGGAAGTAAAATAAAGGAAGAAGGCAAAGGATCTAATAGGGGAAAAGCAAGGAAAACAACAAATCAAAATTCATGGAATTCAAGGAAACTTCTCACCCCTGACAGTGAGACCTTTAGAAATATTGAGGTATATCAAAGACGACCCGAGCCTTCAAAAAGAGCCGATAAACTATAGGGGACGGTCGGGGATGCCATACTACAAGTACCACCCGACTGACAGTTGTTGGAGGCTGAAACATATTATCCAGGACATGATCGACAGAGACAAACTCATAAGCTATGTAGCAACCGTTATGGCTGAACCTGGAGGACAGAATTTTCCATCCCCACCACAGCGAGACCCCCAAACTAGGGAAGATAAAGGCCGAAGAGTGGTGAATATGATAGTGGCAGAACTAAAATCTGACGAGATAACGGGAATTCATCTGCGTACAAAGATCAGGAAGTACAACACGAACAAGAAGTTTATCAAGTTACAAAAGGGGCAGTAGTGGCTCGAGTGCTAGAATCAATTTGGGGAGATAAAGCAACAGTTTTTACGTCGGGAAACTTGGATGGGATATCTAGCTCATATAATTATGCCCTCATTATTACCCTGGACGTAGGTCCGGTAGACTTGAGAAAGATACTTATCGACACAGGTAGTGCGGTCAACATCTTGTTTCTATCAACTGCAGAGCGGATGGACGTGGTTGGAGGAATGGAACGGTCAGATGTCAGTATCTACACGTTCAATGGAAGCCCATTGGTCCCCACAGGAGAGGTTACATTTCCCGTGATAGTAGGGCATGAGGTCGTCATGACCAAATATGTGGTAATAAACACCAGCTCTGCTTATAATGTCATCTTGGAGAGAAAATGGATCCACTCTATGCAAGCAATACCTTCCACGTTCCACCAGATCGTACACTTCCCGACCCGAAGAGGGCCAATGGAAATATGGGGAGATCAGGCAATGGCTCGGCAGTGCTATCACAGTGCTGTAAGGGAGGGGCGGAAGAAGGAGTTTCAAGATAAAGTCGAGGAAATAAGAGTTAATGCCATTAGCCCAAACGGACAATAGAAATTATAGAACAGGCCGCCCCCTGAATGAGTTTCTACAGTGGAACAAGTAGTAGAAGTAGATCTAGGAGAGAGCGGTAGTCATCTGACCTTCATAGGTTCAGAACTGAAGAAGGAAGAATCAAGCAGGATGATAGAGTTCGTGAGAAAGAATAAGGATGACTTTGTTTGGACCTTAGAGGACATGCCCAGTATAGACCCTCAGGTAGCCAGTCACCGGTTACATGTAGATCTCAATTTTTGACCTGTTTAGCAAAAACCTTGGAGGCTCACGTCGAGGTTGAGGCAAGCAGTAAATGAGGAAGTAGCAAAACTATTAAAGGTTGGGTTCATAAGGGAAATACAATTACCAAGATGGATCACGAATATCGTAGCAGTGCCAAAGAAAGACGGTCGAGTAAGGGTTTACATCGATTTCACTAATTTAAATTGAGCATGCGCGAAAGATGGTTTCCCACTTCCAAGAATAGACTGACTGGTAGACACTACGATAAGACATAAGAGGCTGTCGTTCATGGACGGTACTCAGGTTATAACTAGATCTCACTCACCCCTGAGGATCAGGAGAAAACTACATTTATCACCGAACAAAGACTCTTTTGTTATACAGTAATGCCCTTCGAACTAAAGAATGCAGGGGCTACGTATCAGAGGCTAGTAACAAAGATGTTCAAGGATAAGCTAGGAGACATAATGGAAATGTATATTGATGATATGTTAGTAAAAAGTAAGCGGTCGGAAGATCATATGGCTCATCTAGAAGACACCTTTGCCCATATTAAAGAGTACAAGATGCGCCTTAATCTGAAGAAATGCACGTTCGGTGTATCCTCTGGAAAGTTTCTGGGATACATGGTTACAAGAAGAGTAATAAAAGCCAACCTGGATCAAATAAGATCATTAATTGGAATGCACCAGCCAATGTGAAACAGGTGCAGAAGTTGGCAAGACAAATAGCTGCACTCAACAAGTTCATATCAAGATCTTTAGATAAATGACGACCTATGTTTACTCTGTTGAAGAAGGGAATGGGGTTCATGTGGTCTGAAGAGTGCGAAAAAGCATTCTCTAATCTAAAAATGTATCTTGGCTCTTCTCCAATCTTGAGTAAGCCAATAGACGATGAAATTATGGGGATGTACTTGGCAGCCATACCAACAGCAATCAGTTCTATTTTGTTCAAGGCGGAAGAGAAGAAAGAACTGCCTATATACTTTGTGAGTAAAATGCTGGGAAGATCAGAAGTGAAATATAGCCGAACGGAGAAGATCGGGCTTGCACTAGTGTATTTGGCCCAAAAACTCAGGCCATATTTCCAAACTCATAAAATTAGAATCACAACAGATTACCCATTGAGGGAGATATTATAGAGGGATGAAAAATCCCGGAAGATAGCAAAATGGGTAGTCGCACTAGGGGAATTTAAACTAGTTTTCAAACCCATGAACGCCTAGAAAGATTAGGTGGTTGCTGATCTCTTGGCGGATTTCCTCATGGAAGACCCTTACTGGAAGAAGAAGAAGAAGAGGTAAAACCCCCAGAAGACAATGTACCTGACCTGATGAGTCTAGAAATCGGATGGAGGTTATTCGTAGATGGGTCGGTAAACTTCAACGAGTCTGGAACGGGCACGGTATTGGTTACGCCGAACAACGACCGACTGGAAAAAACTGTCAAGCTTGGATTAGGTGCATCGAATAATGAAGTAGAGTATGAAGCAATGCTAAGCAGTTTGAGAATGGCACGAGAATTAAAGATCTCAGAATTACAAGTTTATTCAGATTCTCAACTTGTTGTTGGGCAATGCAGAAGGACATACCAGGTGAAAGATAATAGGATGGCAAAGTATGTAAAACTCATACTAAAAAAAATGGTGAGTTTCAAAAAAGTGAAAATATACAGAATATACAGAGATGATAACAGTTATGCAGATTTGTTAGCATACATTGCCTCAATGCTCGAACCATCCCCGTTGAATTTCAGGCTCGCACAAGCATTGACCACAAAGAAAAAGAATATTGCATGCAGGTAGACACCAATCCAGGCTGGGGAAAGGAGATCATAAGCTACCTTGGATCAGGGGTGCTGCCAGAGGATAGGAAAAAAACTAGGAAGCTGAAGTGAACAACAGGGCATTATGTCCTTATAGATGGACATCTCTTCCGAATGTCTTAAGAGGAGCCACATTTAAAGTACGTGAATTCCGAAAAAATACAATTGATCCTCGGGGAGATATGCAAGGGCGCTTGCGGAAACCACTTAAGAGGCAGATCATTGGCTCACAAGGCTCTCTCACAAGGACATTATTGGCCCTATATGCAAGAAGATGCTAAAAAATACATTCAAAAATGCGACAAAGGCCAAAAACATGCGCATATGATTCGCCAACCCTCTGAAGAACTCCATTCAATACTTAGCCCCTAGCCCTTAGCAATATGGGGGTTAGATACAATAGGACCATTTCCCCGATCCGTTGGGAGGAGGGAATTCCTTCTTGTCGGGACAGATTATTTCACCAAGTGGATTGAGGCCATCTCGTTAGCTCAGATTCGGGAGGAGGAAGTGGTGAAATTCCTATGGGAGCATATTATAACCAGATTCAGGATACCTCATACCATTATAACTGATAATGAGAAACAGTTTATAGGCAGGAAGGTTTCCATTTATTGTGAAGAGTATGGTATCCTGAGAGTAAATTCAATTCCGAGGTATCCCTAGGGGAACGGGCAAGCAGAAGCATCCAACAAAGCAATACTTAGTAACTTGAAGAAGAGGTTGGACGAGAGGAAAGGACGGTGGGCAGACGAATTACACATTGTGCTATGGGCATACCGAACTACCACATGAAGGGGACCGGGGTTGTCACCTTTCGCCTTGACCTATGGAATAGAAGCAGTAATCCCAACTGAAATTCAAGTACCAACAACTCGAACATGAATAGCTATAGACATAACAAATGACGAATTGTTGGCTCAAAATTTGGACTAGATGGACGAAACAAGGGAAAAAGTCTTAGAAAAGCTCAATAGGTACCCTCACGTATTGAAGAGATCCTACGATCGAAAAATGCGAAGAAGGGAGTTTAAGCAAGAGGACCTTGTGCTGAGAAAAGTCTTCCAGAATACATAGGACCGGAACAACGAGAAGCTCGGGGAGAATTGGGAAGGCCCATATGTAATAGACAAAGTTGGACAGGCTGGGGCATATTACTTAAGAACGCCATCTGGAGATTCAATCGGATCCCCGTGGAATGTCTTCAACCTCAAAAGGTATTTTTAGTAATAAAATATTTAGATCTGTTAGAATGGGTTTATCTATGTAACAGTCCATTTTATTCCTTCTCAAAAGTTTTTTGTTTCTCAATACCTATGTGATAACACTGTTATTTGAGATCCATTTAGTTCTCAAAAATTTCAAACTCAATATGGTCAGTTCCTCACAGACCCGAGCGTCACTCCATTCGATGATTAACGCGAAACTCAATATGGCCAATTCCTCATGGACCCGAGCGTCACTCCATTCGATGATTGATGTGAAACTCAATATGACCGGTTCCTCACAGACCCGAGCGTCACTCCATTCGATGATTGACACGAAACTCAATATGGCTGATTCCTCATGGACCCAAGCGTCACTCAATCTTTTGGTTGATGTGAAACTCAATATGGCTGGTTCCTCATGGACCCGAGCGTCACTCAATTTGATGATTGACGTGAAACTCAATATGGTCAACTCCTCACGGACCTGGGCGTCACCCTATTCGATGATTAATACGAAAAGTCAATATAGCATGTTTATCATGGACACGACTGCCACCTATTTTTGAATGACAAGAGACTCATTAAAGTTAATAAATCGAGAATCCGAGCGCCACGAATCTAATAATACTCGGATACTCGATATGACAGATTTTTGGTGTAGTAGTAACATCCTAAAAAAATTTACTACTCATGGATGCATGGAAATATATGCAAACCCACAAATTACAGCAAGAATATTAAACATTCATTAACCAAAAGTTCATTACAAGAAACAAAAACAAAATTACATGAGCAATCACTTCTCGATTGGATCAGAGCCATTAAGTGTAGAGGAAGAAGGGTCGGTGATGTTGTGGGTTGGGGGCAGTGAAGGAGTCCCTTCAGGATGAGATACAATTCGTAGAGCAAGAAGATCAGCTTCTTACTTGGAAGTCAACCGCCTTTCTTCTTCCAAAGCATCTTCCCATTTTTTCACATTTTCGTCTAACTGGCGTTAAAGTTCAGACTTTTGCTCCTCAAGAATCTTGGAATGCAAGGCTTCTTTTTCTTCAACTTCTTTCTTCATTTGATCAACCTGACCTTTTAGAGCCAACACGATCTGGTTTCTCTGAGTCAGATGGGTTTGAAGGTTTTCGAGTTGTTTCCAGAGACTCTCGACTTGACTTTTGAGTTCATAATTTTCCTTATATTTCGCCTCTAAGGAACAGAGGGAGGATCGAACACCTTATAGTGCATCCAATCGGCCTCATGCAAAGGCAAACAATCCGTGCTACACCTGAAGAGCAGACATCGAGTGAAGATCAGAGGGATAAAAAGAGAGAAATACCAAGAGTGCAAAATACGTTACCTGGGCCATTTGGTTGCAAAGGTTATCAAGGAAAGTCACTTGATCTTTCTCTAGAAGATCGAAAGCTATCTTCTTGTCACTAGGAAGAAAGCTCCCTTCTATCAGGATGCGCGCAACGACCCAAGAGGAACCCTTACATTAAGAAATTTTTCCTTGGAGGAAAGATCCCTAACATGAGCATTTTCTTGGTTTTTTACCCCTGTAGCGTCGACTAGAGGAGAATCTCTCTTTTGTTTTTTTCCTTGGTGGTCAGAGCTAGGCTATTCGATTGAATGGGCCGTAATATCCTCTCCTAAGGGAGGAAGAGTCAGAGGCGAAGAAATAGTGAGGGATGAGTTAGATGGGGGAAGCACTGATACTGGCACAGGTGGGATTTCGAAGGCAGGGCATTTCCTCATTGAGGGTTTTCGTGTAACTAGCTGGGAAGACATTTCATCCTCAGAGTCAGATTTAGAACTCCCGAGAGAAGAGGAGGAAGAGGTAGTAGATGATAAAATGGTAGTCTGAAAACGGTGGCAAGACCCCCTCTTAGATCGTAAGAAAGTGGTGAGAGGAAGAGCTGGAGAAAGGGAAATGAGCTTGTCTTTAAATTCTTTGTCGGCAAGAATGGACTCGAGAACGGGGGCAGAAGGAGGGTTTCTGTCCTTTACGCCTACAAAAACAAAAGAAAGAAAAGCATTAATTTAAGAGGAGGAAATTTGAACTGGTACTTAATAAAGGTACTACAATTACCCCTACCAGCCCAATTAAAGTAATGATTTTTAAGGCCAAGACTTAACTGGCTTTCAGCATATTCCCTTGAACCCTATGAGTTTCACAGGGTACAAGAACCACTTTTTATCGATCTCAGGTAGTTGGAGCAGAATTTCCCGACCTTTTTTCTTCCTCAAATAGAAAAATCCAGGTCGTTTGGGGGCATTTGAAAGCTTGTACTCGACACGAATGTCGACTAAACCAAGCCTATTACCCTCGGGGATCAGACGGAAAAAATTCCCTATCATTTGCCCAGGGGACTTGTAGTTGAAGTTCAACACCTCTCGGGTCAAGGGGGATAAGGGAACCCTAAGACTCGCTCTGAATTGACCCCAGAGTACGACGGTTGTGTCCCTTTTCCCAGGTCTTATTGGGGTCAGGAAAATCGCACCAGTCCATGGCTACAAACTTCGGAATGGAGTATATAGCTCGAAAATCTTCCATAGATGGGCGCGTAGGTGTATAAGGTTTTTTACCCATGGCAATGTGGATATATTTTTTCAGAGACAATACGAAAAGAAAAATTACGTATGTATAAGGCAGCAAAGGCATAAGGGGTACCTCAAACAGGGAAGATAAAAAGAAGCGTGGATGAAATTGTTTTGCCAGAAAAATCAAACGGAGACTCTTAGCAAGAAACCAACAGCGCTTCGACACAAAATAAGAGTATATTTATAGGTAAAGTGACCTCGAGATGGGAATTCGATCCAACAGTTAGAAGATCTTAGAAAGAAGTGCGCATAATGAATTGTCATATCCATCATTATGCCCCAAGAACAAAGCGACCAAATATCATGCGCCCTATTCTTAACCAATATAGGAGTGCCACGTGTGAAAAGTCCAAACGTCTGAAATTCCAGGCGGCTGTATTTATTACCCGTCATAATGAGACGGTAGCTTAGTACTACGGATCTGTTAGTAAGAGACACGTGGAGTGGCTATTAAATATGTGCATTGAGCTATGCCTGCTCGTACATCGGGTAGCTAAACACGAACACAGTCCATGATAGTCTAACAGAGATTCTCGAAAGAACATGATGCTCATGGTCTTCTGAGAGGGGGCATTGTAGAGAAATAAAATTTCCTAGCCTTAAGATTAGAAGATCTCCCGATGCATGATATGAACGAGTAGATCGGATATTGACTGAAATCGCCTCGACCCTTTTTCACTAAATAGTGGATAGGGGTCCGATTTGTAAATGGGGGACTTTTGAGAAATGGGAGTCGCCACCTAGTTTAGGTCTAGAAACCAAAATTAACTCCAAATGGATATGGGTCGATCCACGGATCAGAGAGACGGGTAAGGGGTCAGATTATGGGTTTCGGAAGGTATTAGGCACCGAACCCACCCAATCAATATGATCGATCTCTACTACGATCCAAAATTATCCTATGGTCAACATACAAAAACTAAAGTCAAGGTCACAGTCCAATCATCATCATAATTTTTTTTGTGGGATTTTCTAAACAAATCCTATGGCTAAATTGTCCCAACTATTACATAATCATTCTTTGAATTCCACAAAATATGGAAGGATTTGAGAAAGTCCTAATTAGCTCCATGACCTGAAATCAATTAAGAAATTCCACCTGCAAGTATTCCTCAAACTGTCCAAAATAGAAACCCACGAGAATATTCTAAATAGGAAGATTACAAATAGAAACCTGTCGAATTGGGACTCATAATATTTCGAAATTAGGAACATGAAATTTCCTAAATTAGAATTCAAGAGATATATGCTGAATTCCCAAATTAAAATTTTAAAAAGATACATTTTGTAAAATAGAACATTCCAAAAATGTAAATTTCTAAATTCGAAACTTCCAAATTTCCATGAACATGAATCTCTCAAATATAAAAATGTAGAATTTTCTAAATTGGAAAATTGTTAAAATATGAAATTTCTGAATTAGAAACCTATGAATATATTCTCCCAAAATAGGAAATTATGCAGTCCCGTATTAGAAAATTTTCAAATATGAATATTCTAATGATCCACAAATAATCTCCAAAAGAGGAAAATTATATAAACAATGAAGTCCAAATTAGAAGATTATGAATTTGCCAAAAATCACCAAATTGGAAATTGACAAATATTATCGCAAAAAAAAAAAAAATTTCCAAGTTAGAAAGAAAAATTCACAAGAAAATTCTCATATTCATGAATCCCTAGAATAACCAAACGAGTATGCACACATGATTTTCGATTTTGTCAAAATAGTTATCATTCAATAACATGCATAGCTATTAATTCAAGGAGTACGTTGATCACATGGAAAAATCTTAAAATAATACAAAGAACTCGAATATCATCATAGATCATGCAAATCCAACTCGATCATAATAATCATGATAAAAAAAATCCTATAATCCTATCAACATGCGAAAATAAAAATAAAATAAAATAAAATAAAGACTAACAAATAAAAAACAAGCAATATCAGACCTAAAAATATTTTCCTAACCTATTAATATGCAAAAACAATACAAGAAAAATAAAAAACAAATTAAGAAAATATACACAATGAATATTTGGCTAACCTTATTGATATACAAAAACGAATAAATAGTGAAAAATAATAAAAAAGAGAAAATTCTCCTAATAATAAAAAATGCAAAAAACATAGAGAAGAATATAAAAAAAAAACTATCCTAACCTTATCGATATGAAAAATATAAAAACACTACATAAAAAAAAATATACCTTCCTAGTCCTACCTATATAAAAAATATAAAAAAACCTAAAAAAAATACATAAAATAAATATCTTCCTAATCTTATTGCCATAAAAATAAAGATAAAAACTAAAAAATAAAATAAAAACAAAATTTACCTTTAAAAACAGACGATGAGGGCCGATTCCTTCAAATAGGACCTCCAAAGCTCATGAGTATCCGTGTATCGCGAAGGGGATAATGGCTGAAGGATGATTGTTGGGACTTCGGTTGAAAGAGATGACTGGAAGAGGCTGCTGGACAGAACATGAGAGAGGTGATGGCTGAGAATGAAAGAGATGGCTGCAGCAAGGTTAGATGGGTCACGTTGGTCGCAATGAACACAGAGAGAAGATGGCTGCTGTGAGGGAGAGAAAGAGAGTATTGGGGCGTTGGATTTTCAAGCAGCAGGCTGTGCTGTTATGATAGAGAGGAAGAAAATGTTGGGTCGTTGGATTTCAGAGCAGCAAGTTGTGTTGTTGTTGTGGCTGCTATGGAGAGAAAGAGAGGTGTTGTAGGGGGTTGTAATGGAGGTGAGGGACGTGAGAGGGAAATGAGTTGTAAGGGGCTGTGTTGTTGTGGCTGAGAGGAAGACGAAGTGCAGAGAGGAAAAATGAAGTGCAGTTGTTGTTTCTATGAAACGTGAGAGAAGTTGTTGTGCTGTAGTAGAGCTATTGGAGGAGAAGATGTGGAAGAAGAAGAACTCCAGCCGTTCAGCCCAAAGAGCAAAGAGAGAGAGTCCAAGTCAGCCCATAGAGCAAAAAGATGTGAGAACCAAAGAAGAAGATGACAGCCCAAGGACGTTCAGCCTAAGGAGCCAAGAGAGACCATAAAGAAGGAAACGTCCTTCTTTATATAAAAACTCAGTTTCTATTTTTCGTTTTTTTTTTTTTTTTTTCTTTCTCCTTTTTTCTTTCAATCAACACGTATTTCTCTTCTAGCTTTTTATTTCTTTTTTTGGGAGAACGGTGGTGGGGCAATCCCACGCTACTTGCATTACAATAATTATCCGCCACCTGGTTGTGATTGGTTGAATATTAATTCGATTTTGGATTGGATTAATTGGATTTTAAATTTGTTCATTAGCTTTCGAATTTAATTTTAATGGTTGATTAATTGAAATTTTGGTCGATTGATTTTAGAATTTTTTTTTTTTTTTTTTTAATTTCTTGATTGCTTTTTTTTTATTTTAATCTTATCGGTGGTTTGATTTTAATTTTTTAAATGTTTCATTGTTGCTTGATTTTAGTTTTAATTGTTTAATTATTTAATTTTAATTGTTACTTGATTTTAATTTTAATTGTTTAATTGTTGTTTGATTTTAATTTTAATTGTTTAATTGTTGTTTGATTTTAATTTTAATTTTTTAATTGTTATTTGATTTTAATTTTAATTTTTTTATTGTTTAACTTTTAATTTGAGTTTTCTTTTTAATTTTAATTGTTTGAATTTTTTAATTTGAGTTTTATTTTTGGTTTTAATTGTTGAATCTTTTATTTGAGTTTTATTTTTAGTTAGATTAGATTTTTAACTAGATTTCAATTTTTATTACATTTTCCTAACAATCGGGATCTCTATGTTGAATTTGAAGGTTGAGGGGCATTTCGGTCATTTTTATGATTTTTCCTAAATTTCTCTTTTTTCGTCGGTTTGAGTCCCATTAGACCCGAAATCATATTCTAAGTACAATGGAGGTACTTTCGAGGTCTTTTGGAGGTCCGAAATTCATGAACAGTATTTTCGTCATTTTGTCGATTTTTGCAGATTTTTACAAATTTTAACGTGAGGTTTCTTTCAGTTTCAACGTGATTATTTCTAAGTTTCAAAGTCATATTTTTCTAGCGTAGCAAGGTCTCTAGGTTATCGAACTGTGTAGCGAACCTAAGCGTACGTATTTGCTAAATCGGACGTACCGTGTGGCGATCCTAAGCGAGCGTGAATTTCTATATCGAGTCGTAATGAGTAGGGAGGATGAAAAAAGTGGAAACTGAGGGAATCAAGGATAGTACTCACAAGCCTTCGAGTTCTTTGCAATCATCATTAGGAATTCACGGTAACCGGATGACGAATTGTCCAATTTGGTAAATGCAAAAATGTGGTGTCTATAGATGCCCCTCTTTGGCAGAGGGTGGAAGCAAACTAGATGGCCACTCTATTGTGATAGTTAGTGCGACATCCGAATGCCAAAGCTAGTGACAGCTCATTTTGCAGCCTGATTCGACAATTTGTCGAAATATCCATATCCTTGAGGGTAAGCTCTCCTTGGACTAAAAATGTCAGATCCTTAAATTTTGGAAAATTCTCCTTGACTGATACAAGTGCGTGTGTACGCAATTATGTAATGATGATTTTGAAAAGGCGCATCTCCCTTCAACGCATTCATGATGAGATGATAACAGACTTATTAATGGAAAACTGCGTAATAAAATCTGAGCAAAACCTGAGGAAATTTTGAATTAAAAATTGAGTAAAACTGAGTAAAATATGAGCATACACTGAGCATAACTGAACATAAGGTTTGAGCGAAAATTGAATGTCTTACTCTACCTACTCGAGGTAAAAGAGTAATGAATTATTTTTTGGGGGGTCCAATTCTACCTACTCAGGGTGAAAGAGTAATGAACTATTTTTCTGGGAACCCTACTCTACCTACCCAGGGTGGAAGAGTAATGAACCTTTTCTGAGAGTTCTACTCTACCTACCCAGGGTGAAAGAGTAATGAACCTTTTTTGGGAGTTCTACTCTACCTACTCGGGGTGGAAGAGTACTGAACGATTTGTCTGGGAGTCCTACTCTACCTACTCAGGGTGGAAGAGTAATAAACTATTGTCTGGAAGTACTACTCTACCTACTTGGGGTAAAAGAGTAATCTGGGAGTTCTACTCTACCTACTCGGGGTGAAAGAGTAATCTGGGAGTTCTACTCTACCTACTCGGGGTGGAAGAGTAATGAACTGTTGTCTGGAAGTACTACTCTACTACTCGAGGTGAAAGAGTAATCTGGGAGTTCTACTCTACTTACTCGGGGTGGAAGAGTAATGAACTGTTGTCTGGGAGTTTTACTCTACCTACTCAGGGTGGAAGAGTAATGAACTATTTTCTGAGAGTTCTACTCTACCTATTCGAGGTGGAAGAGTAATGAACGATTTTTTGAGAGTTCTACTCTACCTACTCGGGGTGAAAGAGTAATGAACTGTTGTCTGGGAAGTCTTACTCTACCTACTCGGGACGGAAGAGTAATGAACTATTTTCTGAGAGTTCTACTTTACCTATTCGGGGTGAAAGAGTAATGAACTGTTGTCTGGGAGTTTTACTCTACCTACTCAAGGTGGAAGAGTAATGAACTATTTTCTGAGAGTTCTACTCTACCTACTCGGGGTGGAAGAGTAATGAACGATATTTTGAGAGTTCTACTCTACCTACTAGGGGTGAAAGAGTAATGAACTGTTGTCTGGGAAGTCTTACTCTACCTACTCGGGGTGGAAGAGTAATAAACTGCTTATCTGGGCAAAACAATTAGGAGATTAACAACACTTTTTGAAAAAGTTGGATTTCATGAAGGTCCAGTCAACATTTTAATTTTCTTTGAACCTCGGGGATTTTCAAAATTGATATCAAAAAGGTAACTTTCAATTCAAAGTCAACATTATCCTTTGGAATCGAAATTGATCAGGCTTCAGAACAGAATGCCCCTAGTTTGATGGGGAGTGTGGCATTAGGGATAATCGACCAGGTTTGAAAAAAAGATACCCCTTGTGTAAAAGGGGGACCGTACTCTTTAGAAAAGGAAAGTGCCCCTGTTATGAAAGTTTGAAATCTTTGATTACTGCAAGCGCAATAAAGTTTTAACATTTAATTTTGACTTTTTACATTGAAGATTTTTTAGTCAGGCTCGAAGAAATTGGAACAAAATATTTCTTTTTGAAATTCATCACAGAATCTGTTATTTCTCCCCATCAGTTCACTTAGGGACTTGAAGCTCTTTAGATCAATCGTAGACAAGACACTTGTATCCATTGAGTCTATATTTGGTTTAAACTGGGTATTGATTGTACGATGATTAATTGTTCGCCCCAAAGTCGATGCAGTTGTCCCTTTGGACTTTCAAGATTTTATCTCGGACCACTTTTTAGATTCTCAACTTAAGTTAAATTTTTCCTTGATTACTCTGATTTTTGCCTAGATCGCCCTTTCAGGTTTTCAATCTAGCGAGCGTACTCTAGTTTTTGTCTAGATCGCCTTTTCAAGTTTTCAATCTAGCGAGCTTACCTTTTTTCTTCTATTTCTTTTTGCTCTAATTGTTGCCAAGGCCGTCCTTTCGGATTTTCAACCTTACGAGCTTGCCTTGATTCTTACCTAAGTCATCTTTTCAGGTTTTCAACTTAACAGGTTTTATTTTCGTTTTTCTTCCTTTTTGAACTTTTGGAATTACTGTCTGATCACGCTTTGTTTCCTTCATTGACTTTTTCACACGGTACTTAGGAGGGCTTTCATAGGTAAGCTTAGGACTGGGCATAAAAGAAAAGAATTTAAGGCTCAAAAACCCAAATACCCCTTGTGTGGTATTTCTTTTAAATTTTTTTCTTTTTCTTTGAATTTTCTTCCCCATTTTAATAATATCCTTTTTTGAATTTTTGGATTTTTGAATTTTTTTTCTTTGCGGGGGAATCCATTTTTTTTATTTTGATGTGGTCGGGCCTGAAGTAACTTCTCAGGTTGCCTACGTACCCCAATTGTTTTTGGGATCAGACCAAAACGTAGTTCGAATACATTCCCTCTCCTAGGTTAGGTGATCGAATTGAGAAAGAAAAGGTAATTTTTGTTATTATTTTTTTTATTTTTTATTTTGAATGACTGCGAGGGGCTGAGAAGGGAGATATTTAATTGGGTAACAGGAAAATTGGTTTGGCCAAAGATGGCCTCCTTAAATGCAGTACCGCTTGATTTGGTCAAGGTTGATTGATTCTAACATTTTGGCATCGTGATGATCTTTGAAGTCTAACAGCTTTTCTAAATAGTCTTGTCTTGGTGACGGGATGACCTTCCTTGTTGGATTTGCAATTTTTTTTAAAGATTTAATATTCAACTTGCATGTCTCGCTTTTCACTTTCGTATCAAATGATTCATGGCAATAAATCAAATTCGCTTCTAACGATGGGTATTTTATTCGCACTTTAAGAAACGAACTTTCCATTTCAAACTTCCTTTCATGCCACATAACATAGAACCCTGAGTAGTCCGTATAGAAAATTGAGTCGAAGTTTGACATGTTGAAGGCGTGAACTATAATTTCTCTTGTCAATCTCAATGTGTCTAACACATTTGTGATAGAAGTTTCGAGATTCTTATTAGCTGCCCTTACAGTGCTCTACTTTTGAAAGCGCCCTCGATCCGCGGGGTGCGCGGATCCACTTTTGACCCTTGAGGTTTGGGAGTCGCCACCTAGTTATTACGATCTAGGAATCAAACTGACTCTAAGAATGACAAACATTACTAATCTACGAAAGAAAAAAGCGTCCGGGGATCACGTTACGGGGTTGGAAGGTGTTAGGCACCAACCCCGCCCGACCAAAGCCGGTCTCTACTAATTTCCCAAATAAATTACATTGCTAAAAAAAAAAACCTAGATAAAAACATTAAGAAATTATACCTTTCCAAAGATAACTTTTATCGTTCCCTTAGATCTGAAAGAGTAACTCCTTGTTCAGTATTCCTTGCTTCAGTCTGTCTCCGAATCTGATTTCTGATCTCCGAGGCGAGGTATTCCTTCCTTAGATCTGGATTCTTCAGATTTGTTTATAAATTTTTGGGGTGTTTTTGAAGGGCTTCTATGTGTTTTTTGAGCTAAAATTGAGGTATGGGTGTTAGGTAAGGAGTTGGGACTCCAAAACTAGGGTTTATGGGAGGCTAGGGAAGCTTTTTGACCTACTTCTCTTAGGGTTTTGATTTTATACGAAAATAGGGTGTGACGACCTCTATTTATAGATTTTTTTAGGGGTTGATTTAGATAGAATTAGTGTTTGATTGTAATTCTTTTAGTTAGAGTTGTGTTTTAGTTAGAATTGTTTTAGGTAGAATTGTATTTTAATTAGAATTGTTTTAGGTAGAGTTGTGTTTTAGTTAGAACTTTATTAGATAGAGTTATTATTTAATTAGAACTCTATTATGATTTTGACTTTTGGTCTTATTTGATTGACTTTTAATATTTGACTTTAGTCTTAATTGATTGACTTTTAATATCTTGACTTTAGTCTTGCTTAATTGACTTTAATTTTGACTTTAGTCTCACTTGATTGACTTTAATACCTTGACCTTAGTCTTGCTTGATTGACTTTAATTTTTTGGAGAACCCTCCTCTATTATATCTTTAATTCTTTGGACCCCCAAATAGAAGGGTCCTTAAAGAAATATCTCACGAACACTCAACAATTTTCATGAGAGCCCGATTGATCGATTTTTTTTGTTCAAATTTTTAAATTAATTTCATTAATGTTTCACTTTAATTATTTAATGTTTTATTTATTAACTTCGAAATTTTTAATTATGAAAATTGTGAAATTATCGTTTTACCACTAGAGAGGACTTTTCACGTTTTAAGTCGATTTTTAATGTTCTACGATGTTTTAGAATCGATTTTTCGTATGGAATTCAATGGAAATATTATTTTGTGTTATTTATGAAATTTTTTGTATGAAATGGTCATGAACTTTATGAGGGGCATTTTTGTAATTTTGTCAAATTCTGTTAAAATTGGCGAAATGATTTATTTGGTTTCGATTTGTTGTTTTATGTGTTTGAGAGAGTTTTCCTAAGCGTAACGTAGGCTCTAGAGTTGTTTTGAGGTTATGGGTATTTTGGTCAATTTTTGGTGATTTTTATCGTGAAACTTCTTTTTGATCTGCAAGATGATGATTTCTATGTTTCTGGGGTTGTATTTTCCTAGCGTAGCGTGGTTTCTAAGGTTTTGTCAGTTCGAGATACCTCATCCGGATTTTTGAAACATTTCTGGTAACAAAATAAAGCAATGGAAATAACATCCATCATTGGGAATCATTGCGATCGGGTTGACGAGTTGATTAATCAGGCGAGTGCAAAAATGGGGTGTCTACAGATGCCCCTCTTTGGCAGAGGGTTGAAGCAAACTAGATAGCAAATCTATTTTGGTAGATAGTGCGATATCTGAATGCCAAAGCTAGTGACAGTTCATTTTGCAGCCTGATTCAGCAATTCGTCGAGGTGTTTGGATCCTTGAGGGTAAAGCTCTCCCCGAACTAAAAGAAAATGTCAGGTCCTTGAACGCGAGCTCTCACTGACAGTGTCAGATCCTTGAATTTTAGAGAATTCTCCCTTACTAAAAAGTGCAAATGTGCAAGTGTGTGTACTGTGAAATTTGAGCATAACCTGAGCATAAACTGAGCATAAACTGGGCATAACTGAGCATAATTCCGAGAAAACCCTCGACGATAACTGAGTAAAATCCAAGATAACCCTTGGCGAAAACTGAGCAAAATCCAAGATAACCCTTGGCGGAAACTGAGCAAAATCCAAGATAATCCTTGACGGCAACTGAGCAAAATCCAAGATAACCCTTGGCGGCAACTGAGCAAAATTCAAGTTAACCCTTGGCGGTAACTAAGCAAAATCCAAGATAACCCTTGGCGGCAACTGAGCAAAATCTAAGTTAACCCTTGGTGGTAACTGAGCAAAATCCAAGATAACCCTTGGCGACAACTGAGCAAAATCCAAGATAACCCTTGGCGGAAACTGAGCAAAATCCAAGATAACCCCTGGTGGCAACTGAGCAAAATCCAAGTTAACCCTTGGCGGCAACTGAGCAAAATCCAAGATAACCCTTGGCGAAAACTGAGCAAAATCCAAGATAACCCTTGGCGAAAACTGAGCAAAATCCAAGATAACCCCTGACGGCAACTGAGCAAAATCCTAGATAACCCTTGGTGACAACTGAGCAAAACTGGCAGAAGAATGAATGAATTTTGGAAATAATGAACGAATTTGGAGAAAAATGATTAGAACAAATCGGAGAACGAATAAATCTGGAAGATAATGAATCTGGAAGAGAAATGATCAATTCCAAGAATGATTGGATCTGAAAAAGAATCTGGAGAACGAAAGAATGTCATATCTCCTATGTGAGATCCAAAATACTTTTGTTTGAACCTCAAGGATTTATCAAAAAGTTTTATGAATTTAAAACCTGAGTTTTTATTTCTTTTGAACCTCAAAAGTTTTTCGAAAAACTGTTATCAAGAGGGTAACCTTAAATTTGGGCTTCTCATTATCTTTTAGGATTAACATTGCTCGAAAACAAAACGTCCCTAGTTTGACAATGAACACGGTCTTGAAAATAATTGAACACATCGTGCAACAAATAAAAAAAATGCCCCTAATGTAAGGGGAAAAAGAAGAAAGAAAATGCCCCTTGTATGAAGGTTTGAAATAATTGATTACCACAAGCGCAATAAAGATTCAACTTTTAATTTTGATTAATTTTATTGAAGGTTTTGAGTTAGGCTCAAGAGTACAAAATTATTTCCTTTCGAGACTCATCATAGAATTCACCCTTATCTCCCTTGGTTCACTTGGGGAAGTAAACATTTTCATATCGATCGTAGACAAGATACTTGTGGCTTCTGAGTCTATGCCTAGTTTAAGCTAAGTATTGAACTTGATTATTCGGACTTCTGATGTTTCAGCTTGGACTGCTCTCAGCTTAGGATTTTCTTCTGTTTTTTTTTATTGCTCTAATTTTTGCCTAGATCGCCTTTTCAGATTTTCAATTTATCGAGCTTGCTCTAGCTTTTGCCTAGATCGCCTTTTCAGGTTTTCGATCTAGCGAGCTTTTTTTTTTTCTTTGCTTTGATTATTATCAAAGTTGTCCTTTAAGATTTTCAACCTTGCGAGCTTGCCTTAATTTTTGCCTAAGTCTCCATTTTGGGGTTTTCAACTTAGCAAGCTTAATCATTTTTTATTTTTTCCTTCTCCTCTGAACTTCTAGAGCTACTGTCTGATCATGCTTTGCTATCTTCCTTGACTTTTCCTACGGTACTTAGGAGGACTTTTATAGGTAAGCTTAGGTCTGGGTATAAAATGAAAGGAAGTTTGAGGCTCAAAAACCCAAATGCCCCTTGTGTGGCATTTCATTTAAACTTTTTTCTTGAATTTTCTTCCCTATTTTGGATGATATTTATTTTTTTTTTGAATTTTTTTTCTTTTTAGATTTTTTTTTTGTCGGGGAATCTATTCTTTTATTGTGATGTGGTCGAGCCTGAAGTAACTTCTCAGGTTGCCTACGTACCCCAATTTTTGAGATCAGACCAAAACGTAGTTCGAATTTTTCCCTCCCCTAGGTTAGGTGAACGGGCTGAGAAAGAAAAAGGCATCATTTTTTTTTAAAGGCTGCAAGGGGCTGAGAACGGAGATATTGAACTGGGTAGTAAAAAAATTGATTTAGTCAAAGATGGCCCCTTAAATGTAGTACCGTTTGATCTGGTCAAAGTTGGTTGGCTCTGGTAATTCGATTTCATCATGATCTTGAAGTCTGACAGTTTTTTTCGGGTAATATTTCATTGACGATTAACAGATCCGCCCAATTTGGTTTGAACTTCCCTCTAGGTTTAAAAGATAGGTGCTCGATTCTCTTTGAGTACTAAATCCCTGACTTGTAAGTGACGGGCCTTGATCTTTTTGTCAAACGCACGGATAACTCTTCTTTGATAAGCTTGCATGTGATACAAAGCTCTTAGTCATTTTTCTTCGATCAAACTTAATTCTTCATACCGTTGACGAACCCAATCTGCTTCTGACAATTGACTTTCCTTGAAGGCCTTGAGATACGAGATTTACATTTCAATTGGTAAGATTGCTTCCATATCATACACTAGAAAGTAGGGAATAGCTCCAGTGGAAGACTGTATTGAAGTATGATGTGCCCCTAGTGTGAATAGTAACTTCTCTAACAAATCCTGGTGTGATTGACACATTTCCCTGATGATTGTTTTGAGATATTTTATTGGCTGCTTCAACTTTTTCATTAATCTGAGGACGGTAGAGAGATAATGTGATGTCGAATCTCGAACTTTGAACACAAAGTGATAACCTAAGCTTTTGATGTACGACCCATTATTAGAGATCAATACCGCTTCAACTGTTTCATTAATCTAATAATGGTAATCTATTGTGGGAGCTCTACCATGTTGAGAAGTCTAATACTGATACATTTTGTAAGATCTTCTTTGATATCATTTTATGAATTCAATATCTAATCCGTGTAAGACAACACCCAAGCTTGCACCTAACATATCCTCATAGGCCCACGTGAACAAGTCTTTTGAAATTTCTGAGAAATTCATTATCCCCTTGTGTTCCTCTAGAGATAAGATGGTTTCTATTTGAATCTCTTTAGGAATTTACTTCTGTTCCGAGGTCAATGACCTTTACTTTCTTGAGCCCAACTCTTATCTTCTTGCTCAAGAGAAAAATCTATCCTTGAAGCCAGATTAGTAGTTAATTCGTTAATGCACTCGAGGTATTCAAAAATTTTCTTTATCCAATCAAATTCAGAAGGGGCGATAGACACCTCTATAGACTCGACGAACTAACTTGACTCAATAGGAAAGAGTAGACTCAATCTAAGAAGACATGACCTTGCTGGAAAAAAGGACTCGAGCTAACCCAAATGACTCATGAAAACTCAAGTCAAGTACCCACACGAGTTTGATTAGGACTGAGGACTGAGATATTGCTTACAACTGGTATGATTGAAGTACTATGATCTTCAAAGAATAACTGGATGATGTTGAGAAATTTTGAGGTCATTTCTGATTGTTGACTTGATATTGACGTTTACTCTAACTGACCGGATTTCCAATCCTAGCTAGATGATGGACGATTGAGCTTAGATACAATGATAATCCTTAAAACCTCTTTGAAGGTGAATTTAACCAATTTCAGTGTCACCCCCTTGATAACATTTTAAATAAACCCTGAGATTTTATTGAATTTTGTGCACCAATCCATTAAACAATTCATCCATTCAATTATTATTCCGAAGAAAAATAATTTTATTGCATTCTTGAAAATAATGTTTTTATTGAATAACAATTTTCACAATTCTGATTATTTTTTGCAATCATTTTCTTTTTAGAAAAACATATTTTGATAATCTTACAAGGTCCATGCAAAAAATAGATTTTTGGTAAAAAACATATTTCAAAAATTTTCCATGCAAAAATAGATCTTTTGTAAATCATTTTTCCTTCATTTTCTTTTTTTTTTGGAAAATATTTTCTTCTTGAAAATATGTTTTCTCTGAAAAATAGTTTGTTATTTTGAAAACATTTTCTCTTGGAAAATCTTGTTCTTATGGAAAATATTTTCTGGAAAACACTTTTTCTTATAAAACATTATTTTCTAGATAATAACAATTTTCTGGAAAACACTTTTTCTAGAAAATATTTTCCCTTCGTAAACCATTTTTCTTCTTTGAAAATTTGATTTCTATTTCAATTTAAATGGCCCAGCCCACCATGATTATTGGATCGGGATGGACTGGGTCATTATTGTAAAAGAATGGATTCTTTATTGGGTCGGTGCACCCATTTTAATTTTCAAAAACAATATTTTTGATCCTTGAGGACAATCATACACTCTGATCTCATCATTCACATGCATTCTGATCTTATCATTCACAGGCGTTCTGATTTCATCATTCACATACATTCATCATTCACAAGGTTCCATTCAATAAACAACCCGGGAACACCCACGATAAGTTCGAGTCGTGACCTACAATGAAGGTTTCTAGACTCTAAGCTTATTACGTGCAATGCATTTTATCTGGTCACCCTTGCCCAAATACACCTATATACCTCTCGATACGTGGTGACTTGGTTTGATATACCGTATAGGTGATAATCTAAAACCTCAACTCACTTCTCTGAAGCCAAAAACAGCCAGTTTGATCTCCAGTTGAGAGGTAGCGCACAATGCTGAGCAAGGGCCCACTTAAATACTTCTCGTCTAAAATAGACATAGTCTATCCCCCTCGTACAGTAGGGTACAACGGGGCAAGATCTCGCTTAGGCACCGGTTTTAACCAAGAAGTGCAATTGATATACTTAGATTATCTTTTACATACCTATGGGTACGAGTCAAGAGTTGTAGCTTTCATAAATGGTTTGGCATCCCATGAGGGGACCGACCACGTACTAGTACTACGTTAGCAATCGTGACATGTGATTGTGTGGCTCACAATAGGTCAAAGGCTCAGGTCGCTCCAGCCTGGGTGCATCAATATATCTCTCAGAATCACCTGATCAGACGATATTAATGCCCCCAGTTTGATATACCCTAAGGTACGTGACTGGAGTTGTGGTTTTCATGAATGACTTCGCATCTCTGAAGAGACCGGGCCACGCACTAGTGCCACGTTGGCTATATAGGACGTGTTAGTGTGCAAAACAGTAAACGTGCTTGTGGTGTGTGCAAAACAGGGTGGGGTGTGATCGGGGCTTTTTCAAACAAGTGGGCTCATAAGCCAGATCAAACCATTAAAATATGGATATTAGAAAATGTGATCATACAACATAAATATCCAAAGCATTAAAATCAAGATTAAAGCATGCACATCAAAATATATATGAATCAAAATCATGGCAAATCAATTAATGATCATGGCATTTTTATAATTTTTAAGGTCCAATCAATGATCACTTTTGGGTGATCCAAAATAAATCGAGATTCCAATAGATGTTACATTGATGATAGAATGATAATTGTTGAGATGAGGAGCGATAAACCCTTTTTTTTTTAATTATAAAAACAAACTAGAAACACAACCTAAAAGAAAATCAAAGAGAAAGATCCTAGTGCCAAATGAGCTTGCTCTTAGGAACATTAACTATGTTAACACTAGATAAATTTAGATTTTCTGTGAATTAGAAAAATATAATCTGAACTTGCATCGATGATATCTAAAGCTCCCGATAACGAAATCGAGTGAATTCAGACTCTAAATTCATCTACTCGATGGGATCTACATTTTATTAATAGGTGCCCAGACATAATTCTGAATAGAATATTCTGTAAAAACGTTTTGACATTGTTGTCCCAATCTTCATTCAGCAGAAATTCCAAATTTACATATTAAACTTGCATCGATGATATCTAAGGCTCCTGATAACGAAATCGAGTGAATTAAGATTCTAAATTAATCTACTCGATGAGATCTACATTTTATTAAAGGTTCTCAGACTTAATTCTTACTAGAATATTCTATAAAAACGTTTTAACATTACTGTCCCAATATTCATTCAGCAACAATTTCAGATTTACAGATTAAACTTGCATCGATGATATCTAAGGCTCCCGATAACGAAATTGAGTGAATTCAGATTTTAAATTCATCTACTCGATATGATCTACGTTTTATTAATAGGTGACCAGACCTAGTTCTAACTAGAATGTTCTATAAAAATATTTTAACATTGCTGTCCCAACTCTCATTCAACAACAATTCCAGATTCACATATTGAACTTGCATCGATGATATCCAAGGCTCCCGATAACGAAATCGAGTGAATTCAGATTCTAAATTAATTTACTCGATGAGATCTACATTTTATTAAGAGGTTTCCAGACTTAATTCTTATTAGAATATTCTGTAAAAATATTTTAACATTGCTATCCCAACCTTCATCATTCCATCCTTTTCATATGTCAATTTGAATCTCTCATTATTTAGGGGTCATCAAAAAGTGTCCCTTAATTGGACAAAAATACAATACCCAAAATCATCCAAATCAAGTCACAAAAATAAATAAATAAATAAAATAAATTGAGCTAAATAAAAAAATAAAAAAAAAACTAGGTCATCTTGGCAATGCTCCCATACTTGGGGTTTTTCAAGTCTGATCCTCAATGGTCCCCAGTGGAGTCACCACTGAAAGCGCCTTCGATCCGCGGGGTGAGCGGATCCACTTTTGACCCTTGAGGTTTGAGAGTCGCCACCTAGTTATTACGGTCTAGGAACCAAACTGACTCTAAGAAAGGCAAACATTACTAATCTACGAAAGAAAAAAGGGTCCGGGGATCACGTTACGGGGTTGGAAGGTGTTAGGCACCAACCCCGCCCAGCCAAAGTCGGTCTCTACTAATTTCCCAAATAAATTACATTGCTAAAAAAAAAAACCTAGATAAAAACATTAAGAAATTATACCTTTCCGAAGACAACTTTTATCGTTCCCTCAGATCTGACAAAGTAACTCCTTGTTCAGTATTCCTTGCTTCAGTCTGTCTCCGGATCTAATTTCTGATCTTCGAGGCAAGGTATCCCTTCCTTAGATCTGGATTCTTCAGATTTGTTTATAGATTTTTGGGGTGTTTTTGAAGGGCTTCTATGTGTTTTTTGAGCTAAAATTGAGGTATGGGTGTTAGGTAAGGAGTTGGGACTCCAAAACTAGGGTTTATGGGAGGCTAGGGAAACTTTTTGATCTACTTCTCTTAGGGTTTTGATTTTATACGAAAATAGGGTATGACGACCTCTATTTATAGATTTTTTTAGGGGTTGATTTAGATAGAATTAGTGTTTGATTGTAATTCTTTTAGTTAGAGTTGTGTTTTAGTTAGAATTGTTATAGGTAGAATTGTATTTTAATTAGAATTGTTTTAGGTAGAGTTGTGTTTTAGTTAGAACTTTATTAGATAGAGTTATTATTTAATTAGAACTCTATTATGATTTTGACTTTTGGTCTTATTTGATTGACTTTTAATATTTTGACTTTAGTCTTAATTGATTGACTTTTAATATCTTGACTTTAGTATTGCTTAATTGACTTTAATTTTGACTTTAGTCTCACTTGATTGACTTTAATACCTTGACCTTAGTCTTGATTGATTGACTTTAATTTTTTTGGAGAACCCTCCTCTATTATATCTTTAATTCTTTGGACCCCCAAATGGAGGGGTCCTTAAAGAAATATCTCACGAACCCTCAACAATTTTTCATGAGAGCCCGATTGATCGATTTTTTTTGTTCAAATTTTTAAATTAATTTCATTAATATTTTAGTTTAATTATTTAATATTTTATTTATTAATTTCAAAAATTTTAATTATGAAAATTATGAAATTACTGTTTTACCCTCGGAGAGGACTTTTCACGTTTTAAGTCGGTTTTTAATGTTCTAGGATGTTTTAGAATCGATTTTTCGTATGAAATTCAATGGAAATATTATTTTGTGTTATTTATGAAATTTTTTGTGTGAAATGGTCATGAACTTTATGAGGGGCATTTCGTAATTTTGTCGAATTCTGTTAAAATTGGCGAAATGATTTATTTGGTTTCGATTTGTTGTTTTATGTGTTTGAGAGAGTTTTCCTAAGCGTAACGTAGGCTCTAGAGTTGTTTTGAGGTTATGGGTATTTTGGTCAATTTTTAGTGATTTTTATCGTGAAGCTTCTTTTTGGTCTGCAAGATGATGATTTCTATGTTTCTGGGGTCGTATTTTCCTAGTGTAGCGTGGTTTCTAAGGTTTTGTCAGTTCGAGATACCTCATCCGAATTTCTGAAACATTTCTGGTAACAAAATAAAGCAATGGAAATAACATCCATCATTGGGAATCATTGCGATCGGGTTGACGAGTTGATTAATCAGGCGAGTGCAAAAATGGGGTGTCTACAACTTTGGATTTCTTTTCATTTTTGATAAATTCAGCAATGATGTGACTCGTCCTCTGATTATGTGATTCCGCTCTAGTTTGTAGGATATGTACCCATTTCTTATTGAACAACACCCAAGCTTACCCAATATATCCTCATAGGACCAGGTGAACAAGTCTTTTAAATTTTTTGAATAAATTCATCATCTCCTCGTGTTCCTCTGGGGATAAGTTAGTTTCGATCTGAATTTTTTGAGAATTATTTTTTCTGAGGTCAATGACCTTTGCTTCCTCGATTAGAGGTTGAACCTGACCTTTGTCTTCTTGTTTAAACAATTCGATTGATTCGAGAGGAGATTCCTCGTTAGAGGATCCTCTCTTAAAGCAAGATTATTAGTTAACTCGTTAATGCGCTCGAGGTATTTAGAAATTTCTTTTATTCAATTAAATTCAGATAGGGCGACAGACTCCATTGCAGACTTGACTCAACAGAAATAAAAAATGCTAGACTCGATCTAACAAGAATAAGCTATTACGAAATAAGAAAATTAGACTCAAACTAAATCACATGACTCATGAAAAGCTAAAGACAAGTACCCACAATGGGTTTGATTACAGACTGAGGACTCAAGACATCGCTTTCAATCAGTAGGACTGAAACATGGTGATCTGAAACATGGTGATCTTCAAGGAACAACTGGGCAATGTTAAGAGAATCTGTGGTAGTTTGCCAGTCTTGAACTTCTTCTTCAGATTCTTTATCCTTTTCCGATATTTTCTTATTCAGACTTGATTCTTCTCCCTTGGCCAAGGTCCTATCGAGTTCAGATATTTTGAAAGTTCTTTATTCCCGAGTCACATATTCATGTTCATTTCAATAGAGGAAGAAAGGTTCGTATTCTTGATCTAATAAGTAAGGATTTTCATCTTTTAAGAAACTAGATTTTTCTAAGTCCATTTGAGTGATGAGAGTTTAACTATCATAATAAGGTGGAGACAAGCAATATATTCCATCTGAAGTTAAATTGAATGGTTCACAGCCAGTGGTGAGAACTTCCTTGGGGACTATCATTCCAATAAGCAGAGGACTAGGTGATTTACGATTGACTGGGTGGATGAGGATGACTGGGTCAAATGGGAGATGGGTATTGGATACCATGTTCAAGGTCTGGGGAGGTTGGTACGTAGGTAAAGGATTGGCGGTAACATTTGGTTGCGCAGGGGTGGGGACGGTAACTTTTTTTCATCAATGAGGTCTTACACAGTATGACGAAGGACAACACAATGATCAGTAAGGTGACCAGGATTTTGGTGAAACTCACAAAATGAGTTGGGATAATGAGAAGCGGGGAGTGAACTTGGTAGAGGTCGAGGTTGAAGAGGTATAATGAGTCCTTTACTTAATAGTTTCTGAAAAATCACACTCAAAGACATCCCAAGATTAGTGAACTTCCTGCGCGGTCGATGTTGACTGGGATTAGCCTGGTTAATAGGTGAGGTAGCAGAATGGATGGGTGTAGCAGATGTATTGGCTACATAGGCATGATTAATACTAGACTTGGAATTGGGGAAGAGTTTTTTGAGCTTATTATCTGAAGGGTTGGAAAGGACCCCAGAAGCGAAGGCATCCTCGATTTGGCTACCGACTTGTAACAGGGACTCGAATGTGGGGAGGTATTAGGTGACTAAATGTTGAGCATACCCTTGTGAAAGATTTTTTAATATGATCGTCACTTGTTCTTTTTCTGATGGTCTATCCCATATTTGTGCAGCTTTGGCCATTTGGTGACCAATGAAGTCAATAAATATTTTCCCGTTCTTTTGCTTAGTTGACTCTAAATCCCTTCGAGAGGTTTCAATCTCAGTATTATACTTGTATTGGTGTCAAAACAACTTTGACATATTCTCCCATGTCCCGATTGTAGACGGATCTTGAGACATTAGTCATCGTAGCTCTGATCTTGATAGGGTACGTTAAAATAATAATGTCATATGTTCATCACTTAAGCCTAGAGTGCGCATGTTAGTAGCATATACTTTGAGGTGCGTTCTCGCACAACCTACCCCATTGAATTTTTCCATTTCTGGCATTACGAACTTTTCAGGCAAACGGATTTTGGGGATTTGATTTAGGGCCTCGATGCCTTCTGTGATTTCATCAATCCTTTTTATGCTTTTCAAAGCTGTTTTCAACTGAGTCATTCTATTAATCAGCACTGGATTTTCATTGAAGTGTTCTTCATTTTCATTAAGCCCGTGGGCATCTTCTAGATTTCTAACAGTGCTTCATTCTGGTCATTTGCCCCTTTGATCATCAGGGGGATTTCTTATCGATTCAGAGATCTGTTCTAGTACTTCTACCTTATTTTTTATGTTGTTTATATCCATTGCAAAGACGGTCAAGATCTTACGAATTTCTACAAGTTCAGATTCAGAGGCCATTTCTGATGGTTCACTTGGTGTTGATGTTCGCTCTAACCGACCCGACTCTCGACTCCAACTAGGTGGTAGACACTTAAGTTTAGGAGCAATGATATCATGAAATCCCATCAATAGTGGATTATTCGATGAAAACCCGAGGGTAGGTTTTAACAATTAGAATTAAAGGTCTCTCTTGATAGCATTTATTAGATTAACCCCTTAGATTCAAAGTCTCTAACCGATGAAACATTTCGAGCACGGGATTATATGAAAATGATTTGCTGATTGATCAAGAATCTTAGAAAAATTTTGAATCATAATTAAGGATTGCATGACCTTCAAAAAGCAAGATCCAGATTGTACTAATCGATACATCTCTTAATATGAATTTCACAAATCTTGATCTTATTGATTATAAAATATTCAGTCCATTGAATTTAATTGGCCAATAAAAATGATTGGGACTATGTACCCATTTGAGTTTGGGTCGGTTCGACCCAATGGATCTGAATTATCTACTCGAATTATTTCATGTACTATTTTTAAGCCAATTAGTCCAACCGGTCTATGTGTTGATCCATAAGATCCATTTACCAATTGGGCTAACTAGTTTAACTTGACATTGATCGGCATGTTTCATCAGTTATATTTATTGGGTTGGATCGGTATTGCGGGTTCAATTTGAGTAGTGTGGACCGGTCCACCCTCTTATCTTTTAGTTAAATTAAGTAGAGCAACATGGGAGTACTATTGATCAATTCAAGTCGTGGCCTAGTGGGACCGTACTTAGGTTCAAGGTTCTAAGCTCACTAAATGATTGAAGCTAGGTTAGGACAAAGCTTAGGTCACTTCAGCCCGAAACACCAATATACTATCCTGGTTTTACTTGGTCAAGCAGTACGAGATGCTCCAGTTTGATATACCCGAAGGTACTGTACTGAAGTTGTAGAGTTCACGATCATCCCCTGTGTCCCGAAGGACCAGGTTAGCTTGGATCTGGCTATGGGGGTTTATAAGGACATGTCATGATGCAAACATATATATGCATGCTCGTGAGTGTGTGCAAAGGGACAAAGTGCGTCCGGGGCATTTTCGCGAATATCCAATCATACAAGCCACATACATCCCATCATCAAACCAATCACGATGAATACAATAATTGATTACATCCAATCATAACCCAATAAAAAAAAGACCAAATCTAACCTAATCTGAGAGTCTTATTCGAGCAAAAGGTCAACCTAAGGATAGCCTTGGATCGGGTCAAGTTCGACCCTAATATCCCCAGCGGAGTTGCCACTGAAATCGCCTCGACCCTTTTTTACTAAATAGTGGATAGGAGTCCGATTTTTAAATGAGGGACTTTTGAGAAATAGGAGTTGCCATCTAGTTTAGGTCTAAGAACCAAAATTAACTCCAAATGGATATGGGTCGATCCACGGATCATAGAGACGGGTAAGGGTCAGATTACGGGTAAGGGTCAGATTTTAGAAAAAAAAAATTTTATTCGTTTTAATTTCTTGATTGCCTTTTTTTTATTTTAATCTTATCGGTGGTTTGATTTTAATTTTTTAAATGTTTAATTGTTGCTTAATTTTAGTTTTAATTGTTTAATTATTTAATTTTAATTGTTACTTGATTTTAATTTTAATTGTTTAATTGTTGTTTGATTTTAATTTTAATTGTTTAATTGTTGTTTGATTTTAATTTTAATTGTTTAATTGTCATTTCATTTTAATTTTAATTGTTTAATTGTTATTTGATTTTAATTTTAATTTTTTGATTGTTTAACTTTTAATTTGAGTTTTCTTTTTAGTTTTAATTGTTTGAATTTTTTAATTTGAGTTTTATTTTTGGTTTTAATTGTTTAATTTTTTATTTGAGTTTTATTTTTAGTTAGATTAGATTTTTAATTGGATTTCGATTTTTATTATATTTTCCTAACGATCGGGATCTCTATGTTGAATTTGAAGGTTGAGGGGCATTTCGGTCATTTTTATGATTTTTTCTAAATTTCTCTGTTTTCGTCGGTTTAGGTCCCGTTAGACCCGAAATCATATTCTAAGTGCAATGGAGGTACTTTCGAGGTCTTTCGGAGGTCTGAAATTCATGAAGAGTACTTTCGTTATTTTGTCGATTTTTGTAGATTTTTACAAATTTTAACGTGAGGTTTCTTTCAGTTTCAACGTGATTATTTCTAAATTTCAAAGTCATATTTTCCTAGCGTAGCGAGGTCTCTAGGTTGTCAAACTGTGTAGCGAACCTGAGCGTACGTACTTGCTAAATCGGGTATACCGTGTAGCGATCCCAAGCGTGCGTGAATTTCTATGTCGAGTCGTAACGAGTAGGAGGATGGAAAAAGTGAAAACTGAGGGAATTAGGGACAGTACTCAAAAACCTTCGAGTTCATTGCGATCATCATTAGGAATTCACGGTAACCGGATGACGAATTGTCGAATTTGGCAAATGCAAAAATGGGATGTCTACACGATCCGTCATGAATCGGAGATTGACCGGGAAGTTAGCAACCCGTAAAGAAAAGGCACCCTAATCCCAAGATATTCGGGATTTAATTGAAGTATTCTAGGAAAATTCTCCTTTGATAGGAGATCCAGCGAGGAAGAAGGGAAAATTGTTGAAGAAGCAAAATAAGGATCCTCTGCCTATAAAAGGATGAGGAAATCATAAGAAAAGGTATGAAAAAAAGCATCCTCTCCACTAGGGAATACTACATATTGTTATTTTTCAAAACTTAACTTTAGCATCGGAGGCATTGATTTCAAGGACAAGAAAATCAATTTGTAGAAGATCGGAAGATCAAACGTCCTCACAACAGAAGGTGCTCACGAAAATGCCATCCACAGTAAAGATTTGAGCCTTACTAAGTGTCGTTTTACTCAAATGGATTAACATCTCAGTAATCTAACACCACAATTCTCTACGTGACTTTGAAAAACTCATATCCAAAAAAAAAATTGAAAAAACTATTTATTTATTTTTTAACTTGATCCAAGGTTTTGAAAATAGACGGCTAACAAACTTTCACATAAATCGCAAACTTAAAATCAACTGTGAAAAATAAAAATAAAAATAAAAGTAATTTAGATTTTTTTTTCTCCGAAGTTTATAGAATTTTATCTTCTATAAGTTTGAAGCAATGGATCACGTTTTTGGATGCCACAATAAGTTGAGCTCAAGACTCTTAGTGAAGCTGAAATCCTTACTAACTTAGTAAGGCTAGTTGGACTCCAAAGATATATCTGATTGATGCAACAATGGTCGATCTTTGCAAGTAAACTGCCATTTTAGCCTTCTCAAGCGCAAGACAACTGTCGTTTAGTTGACAAAAAGTTACACCCATAAAGAAGTGTTGAATGCCGACTTTGAAGATCTTTAAATCAAAATATTCCAATTTAATTAGACAAAAACAACTCTCATACGATACCCCTCTGAAAGGGTAATTTATACATACTCCCCTTTAGGTTTTGATGAGTATCTAAGATACCTTTTACATTTTCAATTTTATTCAAACAATTCTCATCTGTTAAGGGGTGAATACCAAACACAAGGCACAGCGGAATTTATCTACCCACTTTGTAAATTAAATAGTCAATAACAATAAAATAACTCAATCACAGTGCAGAAAATATAATCAAGTACAACACCACAATTTTACGTGGAAAACCCTCCAAGGAGAAGGGAAAAAACCACGGGACCTAGTCCAGTCAAAACTTCCACTATGAATAATAATAGGATACACGGTCTTCTCTAGAAAGATATCTAGAGGCTACCAGTTCATCAAGAATATATCTATTCTTGAATTAAAAACAAGTTCATCACTATAGGAAGTGGATTCCAACAAGAATAAGAAAGATCTCACCGAACAATCGAAGAAGAAAATCTATTATCGACACCAATCGATGCGCAGCACTTGTTGTCAGGAACAATATGCTGAAATTTGATCAAAATCGGACCACAGATGATCTTCCAATCTCTGATGAAAGGATCAAAACAAAAAACCAAATTCTCTCTTCACAAAAATGGCAGCTCTCTCTCACTCTCTTTTTTTTCTGTTTTTTTTATTATTAATATATATAGCTAGGTTTTGTTTTGTTTTTCTTTTAAAAAACAAAACCTAACTCACGTGGGTCCCACATAAGAGGGACTGCCTAACATCATCCTACCAAATTAGGAAAGAAATTAGGTTTTGATGAGTAGCTCCAATAGACAACGTAGTGAGAGAAAGTCAATTGAAATGATTTTGACAAGTTTAAGTAATGCTCATTACAATTTCTTTTTTTCTTTTTTTTTTATAATATTCAAATTGAAAGTCGTGAAAAAAAAAAAAGATGAAGACTCAAAAATTTTGACAGAAATATTATAAATAGATATGAACTTATTTTCAATAACAGAAAACTTGGATCTAAATAAATTTAAATAAAGGAAAACAATTTGTTTAACTAACCCTAAATCTTTCGGAAAAAGGCTTAGTTGTTTGTTCGTTATATAGAGTAAAAAATTTCATTTATTTTCTTAATCATAGATTTTAAAGAGGAAATAATAAATAACATAAAAATAACTAATCAAATCATGCTGAGAATAAGTAGTGATCTTGTAACCATAAGCAAAGGTTCAAGACGAAAGGTTTTTGGGAAAAAATTTTGACAAGAAGATAAAGAAAATGGAAGTCAGTTCTTTTCCATTAGTCTCTTACAGAAAGACTGCGGTCAAGGGGGTGTGTCATGGAAAACACAATGGGTATCTCAAATATTTAGCTAATCCCGGAGGGGCTAGCTAAAATAGCTTGTAAAAAACGTTTTAAGTGGTGAGATTACAAATAAGCAAGCTCATCCCCACAAACAAGAAATCAAAAATGGATTCAAGTCTACAACGTCACAAAGCCTTGCACTACTTTCTCTTCTTTTCTTGCTTTCAGTTTCATATATTACCTCTACTTCAACTTCAACTTCAACTTCAACCCAAGAAAACTTTCTTCAATGTATGTTCATGCATTCTCCATCCCATTACACCCAACAAATCCACTCTCCAAACACATCTTCATACTCATCTCTCTTACACTCTTATGTTGAAGATTTCAAGTTCTTTTCCTACAAAACCTTAAAGCCTCTCATCGTAATTACACCATTTAATGAATCTGGAATCCAAGCAGCACTCATTTGCACCAAGAAATATAGCTTTCAAATCAGAGTAAGAAGTGGTGGGCATGATTATGAAGGACTTTCTTCAACATCGGATACACCTTTCATTATCCTCGATCTCATCAATCTCCGATCCATCAATGTTGATATCGAAGATGAAACAGTATGGGCTCAAGCAGGTGCAACACTTGGTGAAGTTTATTATAAAATTGCAAAGAAAAGTAAGACTTATGGATTCCCTTCTGGAGTTTGTCCTACTGTTGGTGTTGGTGAACAAATCAGTAGAGGTGGTTTAGGTACCCTTATGAGGAAATATGGCCTCGCAGCCGATAACATCATCGATGCTTCGATTATCAATGTAAATGGAAGAATACTCAATAGAGAATCAATGGGTGAAGATCTGTTTTTGGCTATTAGAGGATGGGGAGGTGCAAGCTTTGTAATTATTATTTCATGGAAAATCAAATTAGTTTCTATTCCAACAAAAGTGACTGTTTTCACAATCCAACCTCAAAACAAGGTGCAACTAAACTTGTTCAACAATGGCAACACATTGCATATAAGCTTCATGAAGATCTCTTCATCAGAATTATTATCCAAATAGTGGGAAACAAAATAATTCAAGCCTCATTCAACTCTTTGTTTCTTGGGACTGTTCAAGAACTACTCCCACTTATGGAAAAGAGCTTCCCTGAATTGGGTTTGATGGCCAAAGATTGTACCGAAATGACTTGGATTGAATCTGTACTATATTTTGCAAATTACCAAAATTAAAAATCTTTAGAAGTTTTGCTGAACAGAACTCACCAAGATACAAGCTTCTTTAAGGGTAAATCAGATTTTGTTAAGAACCCAATATCTGAAATTGGATTACAAGGGATTTGGGAAAGATTTATGAAAGAAAAAATAGCTTTCATGATTATGGATCCATTAGGTGGAAAGATGAGCAAGATATCAGAGTCTGAGCTTCCTCTTCCACATAGAGAAGGTAATTTGTATAACATACAATACTTGGTAAAGTGGGAAGAAGAAGGAATTGGTGAAGCAAAGAAACATATGGATTGGATCAGAAGCCTTTACAGTTACATGACCCCATATGTTTCTAACTCTCCAAGAACTGCTTATCTCAATTATAGGGATCTTGATTTGAGAAGAAATGGGTTTGATGGTAGTATAAGCTATTTAAAAGCTAAGGTTTGGGGTGACAAGTATTTCAAGAGGGTTTGCTGAAGAGTAAGGTTGATCCTGATAACTTCTTTAGGAATGAACAGAGTATTCCTCCTCTTCCTGCACAAGGAAATAGTGTTGTTTGATTGTTTCCAAATAAACTGTTGGTAAAGTTAAATTTATATAAAATGGATTTGCACTTTTCTAAGAGAAATTATTATAATTTTATATATATTTTTAGGGATTTTGTTTTTATAAAATTGTTGAGGCTTATGCCTTGCCTCAAGAACCCAAAACACCTCAAGTGTGCCTTGGGAACTTCAAAACACTAGTTTCACAAACTTTATTGATTTTTATTGCCCACCCCATGAACAGAATCCTATTGGAAAAATTATGAAAATTCTCTTTACATTCTAGAGGTGGAAGAAAACAAACAAAAAATTTATCTAGTCTAAGGTTTGATTGTTTCACAAGTAAACTAACCACAAATATTTCTAAAATTATTTAATAGATGCAAATCAATCCAACCAAATTAAACCGGTCAAACCATGATAGAACCAATTTGACAAGTTTTCAGTTTGTTTTCATCAGTTTAATTCTTCAACATTACCTAGGACCATCGATGATTATCACTTTTTGCATCTAGATTCCATCTAACATTAGAAATCACTCTGATCTGGATCCCTTAAAGAGATTCTTCTATATCCTCTTTTTCTTGCACATTCTAGATTATATTTGAGTCATGACCAAATCCTTGAGATAGGCAGTTTCGTTTATTGGATTGATGTAGCCTAAACAAATGACGCCTGTTAAAGTTTCGTCGGTTGCCAATTTGCATCTCGGACCATCTAGAAGTTGACTACTCCAATATCAAGGTGAGACATGTGAGTTTCATATTGATTCAATATTTGACTATCATATATATTAAAACTTCAATCCAGACCCTAAATTACCTTATCAGATCTCGAACAATTGACTATTGAAAATCATATGGTAGCAGAGGCATTCATTGTTACATTTACATATGGAATATGAGCTCTCAGATTTATTGACAATAGATGGTGTAAACAGAAACATGTTTTACTTTGAATTGAACGAGGCTATGATGATAACCATGATTAAATTGAAATAAAAATAATAAGTTCAAAAAATAAGACAAGAACAAAGAAACACTTGCAAGAGAAAGGGAAGGAAAGAAAAAATATGGAAATCCTTCCAATGGCTCAAGCATTTACCCTTATTGGAATAGGTGTAAAGCATTCGCTTCAATTCTCGATCATCCCGACAAGTGATTTTCTGACTACAAAGATTTCAACTCCTACTAGAGCTTTAATTTCTGCTTCACTTGGATCGATAAACCCAATTGACCCCAAAACACCAACTTCAAAACTAGTAAATTTATACTAAACTACCAAAAGTAAACTTTGGAGTCTCCTCAGTTGCTCCACCCATATCATTTGCCAAGCCACTCTTCAGCATGATAAAAATCTCCAGGGTTCAAAAGCCTTTTCAACCCTAATGTCATAGCTGTCGGTCTCCCACATCAACTCTACCCAACAGAACAAAATTGCTCACCTTGGACTGAACCATCAAAGGCTAGGCATTTATACATCAAACTTGTTAGTAGTGCCCAATTTTATTTATTTTCACAAAACATTCAGTCTCATTAATTTTGTTGGTCCTTCTCAGATCAGGTTCAGCAACTTCTTTCATTCTCAATAGTGATAGTTCTTTATCAAGCAGTCAAATTTTCAACTCTCAAGACATTTCGCACCAAACAAAGAGAAAGGCAGCATCCTACCATTTACAAATCTAATCATCTAGCATTGTCAACCATTCTAAGATCCTCATCGACCATAAAAGCTTGGACCTCATCCTTAAATTCAACCCAGCTATAACCTGGATCCTTTACAACTCCCCTCTCACACATCATTGCCCTAACAGCTGATGCTTCATCCCATCTTCCTAAAGCAGCATATATATTAGACAGAAGCACATACGGGGCTGGGTTATGCGGGTCTAGGCGGAAAAGTTGCTCCGCGGCTCGTCTTCCTAAGGTGACATTAGCATGAACTCTACAAGAACTGAGCAAAACTTCCCAAATTATGGGGTCATCTTTACACGGCATCCTATCTATAACCACTTCAGCTTCACTAAAGCGACCAGCTCGGCCCAGAGAATCGATGATGCACGTGTAATGGTCTGCCAATGGGTCCACCTTATGGTCTCGCTCCATGGAATCGAAGATTCTTATCCCAGCATCTACCAACCCAGAATGGCTACAAGCGGTTAGAACCGCAATGAAGGTTATGCTATCGGGTCTCTCTCCCAATCGAACCAGGTCTTCAAAGAGTTCAACAGCCTCATCCCCACGGCCGTTTTGAGCATACCCATGTATCATCTCATTCCAAGAAACAATATTTTTATCACCCATGTTGTCGAAAAACTGGCGGGCCCCATCTACATTGCCACATTTTGAGTACATATCGATAAGAGCGCTCCCCACAAAAACATCATGTGTGTATCCATCTTTTACTATCTGGGCATGAATTTGTCTCCCATGTGACAAAGAAGTCAGTGTAGCACAAGAGGCGAGTACACTAGCATAAGAGAACTGAGTGGGACCCATACCCTTCTCTCGCATTTGTTTAAAGAGAGTAAGGGCTTCCCTATTCAAAGAATTGAAAGCAAAACCGGCAATCATTGAATTCCAACAGACAATATCCCTTTCAAACATTCTATCAAAAATACACCGCGCCGTGTCAAGGTTTCCACATTTTGAATACATATCAACAAGTCCACTAGCGACAAACATGTCAACATGAAGAGCTTCCTTGGTTGAAGCAGCATGGACTTGTTTTCCACACCTAAGGAGCCCCATTCCTGCACACGAGCTGAGAATAATGGCTACAGTAGTTCGATCAGGTCGGACACTTAGAAATTGCATTTTCCTAAAGAATTCCAAAGCTTCCTCATGGTTTCCTTTCTGAGAATAACCCGAAAGTATAGCGTTCCACGCACTAACGTTTGGGCATGATATCCTATCAAACATTTGACGGCCCGTTTCTATGTCCCCAGACTTGACACATGCCCCGAGCATACTGATATATGTCACCTCATCTGGTTCAAAGCCATACAAGTGCATACTTTGCATCAACTCTAAGGCCTTCTCACTCCGTCCGTCTTGTCCATACCCTGCTATCATAACATTCCAAGAAACAACATTAAGTTCGGGCAAATTTGCAAAAACCATCACAGCACTGTCCATATTTCCATGTTTAGCATACATATCAAGCAACGAATTGCCTACGTGAAGATTTAATTCAAACCGAAGTTTAATTGCGAGACCATGTACTGCTTTTCCATATACATTAGATAAAAAACAGTTATTTTGATCAGAAACAACCAATTCTCCAGCTCCTCCTCCTCTGGCACAAACACCAAGAATGCTTGAAAAGGCAACAGAATCGATCTGAATTCCTTTCCGATGCATCTTTGAAAACATTTTCAATGCCTCTACTATCCGATCAGTCTGTGCTAACCCACCAATCATTGCTGTGAAAGAAACCTCGTTCTGCATAGACATCTCTTCAAAAGATCGAATTGCATCCTCAACAGCCCCACACTTTGCATACATACCCACCAAACCATTTTCCACATACGTGTTACCATCAAGACCGACTTTAATAACAAGACCATGACATCTACTACCTTGTTGTACATCTAATAAACTACCAAAAGCACTAAGAATACTTGCAAAAGTGAAATGGGTAGGCTTGAAACCTTCACTATTCATCATATAATATAATTTCAAGGCTTCTCGTTCAGACCCGCTTCGTACTAACGCACTAATTACCGTGTTCCACGAGACGGTATTTTTATCAGGCATTTTCACAAACAAATGGTGTGCATCTTCTAAGTTTCCAGATTTACAACACGCACTAAGGATGGCATTCCAAGAATAAACATTCTTTCCAGGCATTTTATCGAACACTTTGCGAGACGACTTAAGATTACTACAATTTGAGTAGAATTCGATGAGTCTATTAGATAAAAAGATGTCTGAGAAGAACCCATTGCGGAGGATTTGGGCGTGAAGGAGTTTTCCTGCTAAATGGGCTTTCTTGTCTATACAAATCTGCAAGAGATTGGCGAGATGGGTAACCTTGTTTTCCATTTTCAGCGCGGGAAAGAGGGCTCGAATTTGAAAGTTAGTAGAGGCTGAACATCAACCGTCATTCAAAAATGTGTCAGTTGTGAGTCTGTCCCAGCTTTTATGTAGAAGTAATTTGAATGAGGGTAGTTTCTTCGTGTTGGAAGAATTAAATGGGTCGGATCTAAGTATATCAATATTTAAATTAAATCTAGATAAAAAATAAAAATAAAAATTGGATCCGGATCCAACTTGGATCAGTCGAACTGAGATCATATTCGAATCCATTGAGTTGACTTGCATTTGACATTAGAAACATCCTAGACTAGGAGAAATCATCCCTAGATTCCAGTCCGTCAGGTTGGGTCGGGTCAATGGACATTAACCATATTCAACCCTTTTTTTATTTGGATATTGTCCAAAGATCTAAACACATTAAATTCAAATTTTGGACTACTTGGATTTTGGGTCACGTCTGACCCATTTCATGACCTAGCGAGTTGGGAGTGTTTTAAAATTCAAATTGAACCAGGTTGGATCAGACTTGCAATCCTTCAGAGGCCAGTGAATATTAAAAGGTCATTTCATAAAAATCGGATGACCTGACCAATGTAACTGATCAAACTAGAAAGCCGTAGTGCGCTAGTAGCAAACTCCGGCCCCCCTACGCACAACAACCTTAGCGCTTCGGCCCAGCAAGCGGAGGCTGAAAGTAGCGCGCCAGTAGCAAGGCCCCTCCTACGCGCGTCAGGTTGTTATTGTTATGGCCGTATCTTGCTTTGTCGGTTGGTTGATTCTCGAAATCACCTCTGGAGAAAAAAAAGGCCCTCGGGTCCCGACCCACAAATGAATAATAGCGATGTGATTTTTTACGAGGTAAATTCTAGGCTAATTTTAGATTTGGAGTCGCCACTATTCATTAGTTTTAAGGTGTGAATGGTTGCTCAAACTAGATTTTCTTTTGAAGATATTTTGACTTTTATAATCAAATCATAGATTTTTAAGGTATTGAAAATTGGGAAAGGTGTTAAGCACCCACCCTCCCCCCTCACTTGGATGGTTACCATGCGAACTTTGTCATTTTCTTTGAAAACTTAAGACGGTGTGTGGAAGTGTAATAAGAGACAAAATGTGAGTTCCATGTGGTAACCATGTCGATTGCAAAATCCTGAATTTTTGATTCGTATCTCGAGAAAAAATAAATAATAGAATTTTGAGAAAATCTTGAAAGTGGGACTTAGGGGTAAAATTTTAGAATATTTCTGATCATTTTTTATGGAATCTAACCTCACTATTGGATTCAAAATGATCAAAAAACATACTTTAACCTATAAGCATGCTCAAATGCGAGTCCGAATATAAAAGTTGCAAAATCCTCGATTACCGAGTCGGATCAAGTTAAAATAGTGACTTTTTTACTATAGCAAGAATTATTAAGATTTGATTATACCATTGGGTTCGTAACAAAAAATTATTGAACATGGAATATTTATTTGTCATTTTTGGAGCACAGAAAGTCGAATTATCGTCAAAAATGAAAATGACGTCAATTTTAGCGGTCCCTCAAGCCAAAAATGTAATTTTTTGTTAGAAATAGAATTTATAGAAATTGACCACACCATTAGATCCGGAATGAAAAATTAGGCGAAATAGAGTATTCATTCGTCATTTTTGGAGTCCGGACGGTCAAGTCATCGTCGATCGAAACAATAGGTAAAATATCGATTTTGTCCCAAATTTCATATAAATAAAATTTTAATTTTTTTTATATATTTCGTCTTCTCCAACCCGTCCAACAGCCAATGCCATTTTTAAAATATATATATATATATATATATATATATATATATATATATATATATTTTTTAACTTCAACCCCAGATCTACGACAAATGGCTCACCATCATCGACGGACGCAGAAGGAAGAAACGTCCGCAGTCTCATTCTCTACAAAACCCATCCAACCTTTTTTCGTTTTACTTTTTTTTTTACCAGGTATCATCAAAAATCAGTCATATTTATATATGGAGATTTCGAAACTTCGACCTCAAATTTCATCGGTTTCGGGGTCAAACCGTCTTCCATCACAGAAGGAAGAAAGGACGACGGCATCGAGATCTTCAAAACCATCGAGCCAGATTCAAAAATCAGTCATCTTGAAATTCAATCCATCTCGATTTTCGTGCCATTCACCTCGATTTTTCCGCACGTGCTTCAATCATCTTGTATAAAGATTATAATGAACTCTCAATTTCTATTAGTAATCGTAGATTGTGAAAATTACATTTATGATTTTATTAAAATTTTGTGGTGAGTTTTCAAAAATATAGAATTCTTTTGTTATTTAAAAATTCACGCCAGAAATTGTATGTTTGATATGTTTAATTGTATTTTTAACAAATTATACGTAGGTAGAGTATTTTAACGGGTTATTTCCATCAATTGGGTCTTGTGCACTGCTCGGATCTCGTTTTGATATAAAATTTATATTTTTTCAATATTATTGATAAAAATAAATTCTATAGTTGGAAAATATGATTTAATATTCAATGAACTCATATTGAGTTGATGAATATCAGAAAATTGATATTTTTTTAAAGAGATTGAAAACTGTAAAAATCGGAAAAAGAAAAAAAAGGTATGAAATAGTAAAATGTCAGAATCACACCCGAGGGGTGATGTCTGCATTTTACATTGTTGTATGGTGTGTTGGTTGGTGAACAAATATCCAGGGATAACATTACTAGTTGCATGTTTATTTAAATTTATGTTAGCGTGAGGCGTTGTTTACTTTTCCGTTCTGTTATTTAGTTTAAGCTGATTGGCCACACTTACATGGTAGGAAACTGGATATTCATTCTCAATCTTATATTGTTAATTTCTCTTTTATTTTCAAATAAAAATAATATATATGTAGTTATTTTGTGAGTTGTTAAAGAGTCTGTGAATGCCTGAAGGGATAGTGCATTATATCATTCGGAGTGGTGTACTATCATGGGATGTACGGTAGGAACCACTAAGTTCATACGTGGTATGGGACGCGTATGATAGTGAAGTCACAACTGGAATCCGGGTTTATTCCTCTCTATCTTTACCAGTGAACTTGTAATGTAAAGGTGGTCGTATACGAATGATTTATATATTTGGGAATCACATGTATGCCTAATAGGCATAGATGAAAATGATTAGTCAGTGATCACTAACAATCTATAGTAATCGAACGTTCTAACACATCGAAAAGAGACTCATTGCTTACGGTCACGTCAAACGGCCAACCTGAGCTGGATAAATTGTCAACCAAGTGTGGTAAGTGCAACGATCGACTACAAAATCAGGAATTAAAAATCAAAAAAGAATTGTAACATCATGTCCCGACTAAGAGCAATCCAGTCGTGGATCCCAACTCTCTAATTCCAATACTCCACCATAATATATTATGTATCTGTTACTTTACTTTGATATATAAAATGAAATGCATGTTCAATGTTTCTATTTGATCAATTAGATTTGTATATAAAGAAAATGCTATAGTGAGTACTGTTGATTGATGTAATGTCAGTTTAAAAATGTTTTAGTTGCTCATCCCTGGCTATATGTACCAGTTAATCATAGTTTATTCTGTAAAACTTTGCATATGTTAAAATGATTTAGTATGTTTATTTGTTCATGTTAAAAGAGGTTATTGGCATAAATTATTTATTTCCTTACTTGGTAACCATTGTTACTCACCCGTTCCTTCCTATTTTTTTTAGCTTCAGAGCCTACAATTGGCGAGACGGGCGTAGAACCAGCGAGTGGGGACCATCTGGTGGGTCAGATAGATGACCAGAGTCCATTACCTAGTGAGTACTACGGTTATTACCCCTAGTGGTGTCGATTTATCTAAGAGTAATATAGATTTTAGTTTTGAGCGTTAAGAATTTTGTTAGAGTGAGGAATTCCTGTATAATCGTGTATATAAACTTCTTCTTCCGCACTCTGATTTTTGTACGTTATTAGATGTATATAGGATTTCGCTAGTATTATATTTTGAATGTATATATGCAGGAATGTATGTCGTTTATCAGGTGCAGGTTGAACGCTTTAGAATGTTAACATAAACAGAGGAGACCATGCCAAAATTTCGATGTGCCACCTAGTACCTTGAGTTTTGACATGGGATTTTGTGTTAGTGTTTGGCGAGGTGCCACATCGATTTTCAAAATAAGTCTTAGGTTGATCCCATTAGTGTGGGGAACCTTTGAACAAGTCTATTTTTCCATAAAATGCAAGTGAAATGAATTTAAAAGACTTTTGAATGCAAATACAAAATATGTCATAGTTGAACCTAGATAGAAAAAAATTTCATGACGTAGCAAAAGCATATATGAATTAAAAGATTCAATAAAAAAGAAAATTTAAAAAGAACTTAGAAGATAATATTAGATTATTTATTTTTTTTGGGGGGGAGGGTGATTTTATTATATTCATAAAAAAATTTGTGTACATAGGTTGTCCTCTTTTAGACTCAATTACAATGCAAATCAAAAACTAATAATGAATAGCAATCTTAAAGTAATAATAGAATAGAGATCCTACTAGAATTATGAAATAGAAATCCTACTAAAATTAGAAAATAAAAATAAATCCTACTAAAATTCGGAAACTAGTTAATACTTTGTAACTAAAATTGAAATAAGTAAAAATAAAAAAATAAAATACATGAGACTGAAATAGAAATTGGGTTGAGTAAGGACTCAACTTGGTCATCCCAAACCAAGTTGGTCAAACTAAGTTGACTTGGTCAAGTTAAGTCAACTTGGTCAAATTTGGGTGGGTTGGTTTAGTCATGAAAATTATTTTCTCAAGAGCAATGTGTTCTACATTATGCCCCATTTTTCTTTGAGAAAACTCTTCCTCGAGTTTGGTATATGAAGAGAATTTTCATCTTTTGGGTAATAAAGATAGATATCTGTGGAAATTAAATTCTACATATCCCTCAAGAACTAAGCAAATCAAATTTAGTTTCTCTAAGTTTCTTGTCTGATCTGCCTTGTTTTATTATAGTTGTTTCTCGTATGAGATTGTCATCGATGTTATACTTGCCAAAGTGATTTTAATGGTTAAATTAGCTATAAGTTTTAAGATAAGCTTCAAAGTGAAATAAAAATCCAAGTGATAATGAATGTCTTTTTAAATATTGGTTAGAGAAGAGTAAATAGGGTACTTAATTTTTTATTAGTCAGTCCATCTTTCTTCTTCTCTCTTTCATTCTTGTACTTATAGTCTTGAATGTACTAATAACTGTCAAGATTTAATAAAATAACTCGTGTTAAGCATGACAAATCATAATCAAGTAGATGAAACAACTCTTTTTAGATAAAATCAAATTTAACTTCTTGAACGAACTTTGTAAAATATCAGTCTAACATTAATTGAGACGTGATTTAATATTTATTCAATGTGTCAAAGCATAAGGTGGTGTCAAAATCTTGTTTTATTAACTTAATCAAGTTATTCAGCTGATTATAATTATCTCTATTGAGTTGAATTAACTTGTTGTTTTGATGTAGTTATAATATTATTTTTCGAGCTTAGAAGAACATTTCTTGTCAATAAGTGTTCTCCCTCAATTGGATCCATGGTAGAGTCCATTGGAGGTGTGAGATATTGCATCATTTCTCTTCGGGACCATCTAGGCAACTAATCAAGGGACATTTAGAGGAAGATACTATATGAGTTCTTTTACCCATTGTTCCTATCACAACAATAATATATACAATATTCAATCTCACAAGTGATGAATTAGTTCTTGAGTTTTCCTTGCAAAATATCAAGTAATAACTCTAATCTAATTCCAATGGATTTAACTTCATTAACTTGCTAAAAATGAAATAAAAAAATAAAAAATAAATAAAAACTTACCAAAAGTAAAAGAATTAAAAGGCAAAGAAGAGAAATTCCAATAATCTTGAACTTGAGTTTCAAATTTGACAGAATTTCATTGTTGATCCAATATCATAGTTAAGGCATTAGGAATCTTCAAAAGTCAGTGAAGTCTTCTTTGCATATCTAACTCTAAAATTCAGGCCTTGAGAGGCTTGTGATAGGGACCACGCTAATCATGTGCATTATATCTCTTGGATAGTGTTTTGACTTTTACTTCACTTTTTTTACTTTAATAGTTTTCTCACTATTTGATTGTTCAATTTCTATATATTTTGTCTATAAGAAATGGATATATAATTATTCACTCACTGCCACATGCAAACAATGAAACTACCTACTCTCCTTTAAATAAGACCAAGGACATCGCATCTACAATTTTATCTTTTCGAATTTCAACATTTAAATGATTTTTTTCTCAACTCAACCAAAAATTTTAAATTCTTTAAAGAAATAAAAGTAAATTTTTCAATAAATTCAAATATCAACACTCATTTTAGAAAATAATTTGAAGATACTAACAAAAAATAGTCAAAGATAGTTTATGTAGGTAATTCAGAACTAAAATCATCGAAGGTTGATTAAAGTTGTGAAAATTTGGTTAAGTATTGAAAAAGTAATTTTTCAAAATTTTTCAAATTGAAAATGAATTTTTAGAGATGATAGACTTAAATAGGAGATTCCACATCATGTAATTTTTAAAAAGTAGTTTGAACGAGGAGTCAAAGATCTAAGAAAAATGTCAAAAATCGCATTTTATTTTTGAATCCAAAAATTAGATTTGTATTTATTGAGATTTGTATTTTTAAGCCATTATCATTATTTCCAAATGAGGGATAATCCCTTATTTTCATTAAATAACTTAAATTAAAAGGAAATTATACAAGTTAGTGGGAAAAAATAGTGCTGAAAATAAACTGAATTGAAGCACTTTACATATGGTCAAGCGACCGAGGTAGTTCGGTTGACAGAACCCAAGGATTATTAGGACGACAGGACCGAACTCGAGAGTTGCTCATTCTCAAGTTCTTCGTAGGATGAAAGGTCGGTCAACCGTACTAGAAGGTGGGTCAATCGTGCAGAAGGGATTACTCATTCCTTTGACGATTGCTCTCCAAATCTATCAAAAGTCTTCAAAAATAATTTTTTAACAAAAAAATACATTAAACAAATAATTCTAAACATGATTTTGTAAGAGATCAATATTTTCGTCATTTAAAATAAAATATATAAGATTTTAAATCAAAAGCTACGATGCATTGAAAACTATAACTATTAAGAAGGTCTAAAAGTTTCCTATAATAAAAAACTCAACAAGAACATGAAAAAGTGATAAAGATTCATTGTGGAGCATCAAATAATAAATCTAAAAATATGATATTTTAAAAACATATTTTATCCTAACTTTAATGAAAATAACATTAGGTTTTTAAAACTAAATCTATGATGTAAATAAAAACTATAATTATTAAGAAGGTCCAAATAAAATCTAACCTCACCATTGGATTCGAAATGACTGAAAAACATACTTTAGCTTCTAAGCACGTTCAAATGTGAGTTCAAATAAAAAAGTTATAAAATCCTCGATTTTTGAATTTGATAAAGTTAAAATAATGACTTTTTATTAGAATGAGAATTTTTAAACTTTAATCATACTAGTAGATTCGTAATGAAAAATTATAGAAAATGGATTATTTGTTTATCATTTTTGGAGTCCAAAAAATCAAATTATTATCAAAAATGGAAATGATGTCAATTTTAAGATCCCATCGAGCCGAAAAATTAAATTTTTGTTAGAGATAGAATTTATAAAATTTGATCATACCATTAAATCTGGAATAAAAAAATTATTTAAAATAGAGTATTCACTCGTCACTTTTGGAGTCTGAAAGGTCAAGTTATCGTCAAATGAAATAATATTAAAAATATCGATTTCGTCCCGCAACTTATATAAATAAATTTTAAAATAAAAATCACTATTCATCTTCTCTTTCAATACATGAAAATTACACGAGAGTTTTTTTTTAATTTGATTTTTTTTCTCAACTTTCAACCTTAAATTCATCGTGAACGGGTCGTCGTCGACTTCCGATGAAGAGGGAAAAAACATCCACAATATTGACCTCTACAAAACCCACCCTATTTCTTTTCTTTTTCTATTTTCTTTCTTCCCATTTCGTCGAAAATCATCCATATGAGATACAGGAGTTTCGACTTTTAAACCTTGAATTTCATCTATTTTGAGGTCAAACCGTCTTCTGCCGCAGAAGGGAGAAAAGACGATGACATCGAAATCTTTAAAATCATCGGACCCAATTTAAAAATCAGTCGTCTCGATGTCTAATCCACCTAAATTTTTGCATCGATCAACTCAATATTTGCGCACGTACTTCTATTCTATCGCATAAAGATTGGTAGGGACTCTCAATTTCTATTGGTAATCATAGATTGTGAAAATTATATTTAGGATTTTAACAAAAATTTGTAATGTATTTAAAAAAATATAATTCTTTTTGTTATTTCAAATTCACGTTGGAAACTTCATATTTGCTGTGTTTAATTTTATTTTATAACAAATTATACATGGGTAGGATGTTTCACCGGGTTATATCCGTTAGTTGGGTTCTGTGCATTGTTCAAACCCCGTTTAAATATAAGTTTTGTAAATTTTTAATTTAAATGATAAAAATAAATTTCAAAGTGTGAAAAAAGGATTTAATATTCAATAAACTCATATTGAGTGAATGAATAAAAAAAAAAAATGATGTGTTTGAAAAAGTAAAAAAAGTACAAGAATCGAAAAAAATGATAAAAAAGAATAAAACGGTAAAATGTAAGAATCACACCTGAGGGGTGATGTCAGCATTTTACATTATAATTTTGTATGTAAGTTGATGAACAGATATTGGTTGCATATTTATTTACTTTTTGTAGCGCGAGGCACAGTTTATGTTTCTATTATATTATTTATTTTAGGTCATAAGGCCACAGTTGCATGGTAGGAAATTGGATATCCATTATCAATTCTGTCATATTAATTTCTTATTTATTTTCAAAGAAAATTTCTTATTTTTTTTCAAAAGAAAGGAAATGATATGTATATATAGTTATTTTTTAAATTGTTAAAAAACTTGTAAATACCTGAAGGGATAGTCTGTCATATCATCTAGAGTGATATACTATCTTAAGATTACGGTAGGGACAACCAAACTCATACGTGGTATGTGACGCGTATGAGAGTGGAGTGACAACTGAAATTCGGGTTTATTCCTCTTTATCTTTACCAGTGAACTTGTAATGTAAAGGTGGTCATATACAAATGAGATTGTATATTTAGGAATCACATGCATGCCTGATAGGCATAGACGAAGATAATTAGTCAATGATCACTAACAATCTATAGTAGTCGAATATTTTGACATATCAAAAAGTGACTCATTGCTTATGATCACGTCACATGGCCATCTTGAGTCGGATAAATAGTCCTACAAGTGTGGTAAATAATGACCAATCACAAAATCAAGAACTAATACTTTATTATAAAACATTATATCCCGATTGGGAGCGATCCAATCGTGAATCCCAACTTTCTAATTTCACTATTCCACCATTGTGTATTATGTATCTGTTACCTTATTTTGATATATAAAATGAAATGCATGTTTAATGTTTTAATTTGGTCAATTAGATTTGTGTAAAAAGAAAAAATTATAGTAAGTATTGTTGATTGATGTAATGTGAGTTTTCAAATATTTAGTTGCTCATCCCTGAATATATGTACTAGTTAATTATAGTTTATTCTGTAAAACTTTGCATATATTAAAATGATCCAGTATATTTATTTGTTCATATTATGAGAGGTTATTAGCAGAAATTGGTTGCTTTCCTACAGGATAACTATTGTTACTCATCATTTCCTTCTTATTTTTTTAGCTTCAAACCTTGCAGTTGATGAAACTAGCGTAGAACCGACTAGCGATGATCATCTAGTAGGTCAGATAGATGATCAGAGTCTGTTACCCGATGAGTATTGGGACTATATCCCCTAGTGTCATCCAGGTTATATTATAGATTTTGGTAGATCATTAGGACTTTTGTTAAAGTGATGAGTTTTGTATAATCTTGTATATTAATTTCTTTTTCTGCACTCTGATTTATCATACATTATTAGATGTATATAAACTTTCACTATTATTCTATTATATATATATATATATATATATATACAAGATATATGTATATTATTTATCAGGTGAAGCATGTATTTAGCGCATTGGAATGCTAACATAAACAGATGAGACTATGCCAAAATTTCTAGGGGTCACGTAGTGCCTCGAGATTTGATATGGGATTTTGTGTTAGTATTTCAATGGGGCCATCATACCAAAAGTTTCCTAATTCAAATTCAAAGGCTAAAACTCTACGAAGCACGCAGGAGATCGAGTAGGTTCGAAGGCTCTGTGTCATATGTTTTTAACTTGTTATATCTTCTCAAAGGTTGTGAAGATCTGATCTTTTTTCTTTTTTATGATGATGTCTAACAGAACTTCTAAATTGATGAAAACATAGGTTGGAAATTGAGGATGTTAGGGTTTTTCTAGGGTTTCTTTATTTTTTTTTCTTTAGGGTTTTATTTCAAGAAAATCGGACGTGGGAAATAGATGAATAATTTTGAAAATTTTCACGGGTCTTAGTATTTATAATGTTAAAAGGATGTAACAATCATTATTTGATTAGTATTGTTTTAATTAAAAGTCTATGTCCTGAAATTTGATTTTTACAATCTTATAGTCTATTTCGATTAATTTTTTGGTATGGATCTAATGATGTAATTGATTTCAAATAATTATAACTCCAAAAAAATTTCTTCTATTTATTGACCTATGAATTTTCTTGAGATACATATTTATAAATCTAGGGTGTTACATCCCAAATACTTCTCACCTCACAAGGAAGTTTTTTTAGTTGAGCCACAATGGTAGAATAAAAACTCAAGGTTGAAAAAGCAAATAAAAGAACTATAGAGATAGGCTAATCAATCAGTTGTTGAAATCGATATCGAAGAAAAGGGCAATCTGTTGTAAATTGGTATCTAATGATAGTTAAAATTCTTTTTTGGAATGTAAGGGGTTTGAATCATAAAGATAAGAGGGTTGTGGTGAAGTCAATGGTTAGCCTCAATAAGAAAAATCATTTATCTTTGCAAGAATCAAAGTTGAATGATGTTAACATAAGGATTATTGTTCATCTGTGGACGAAGGTTAAGAATAATGAGTGATTCTTTACAACAATCAGTACTATGGGTAGTATCATAGTGATGCGGGATAGAAATTTTATTAAGGTGGAAGAAATTTTGACTGGGATGTATGTGACATCTTTTTTATATTAGTGTGTGGGTGATGATTTTTCTTGGGTTTTTTTCAAAATATATGGTTCAAGTGCAAATGGGGAAAGAGATTTCTTTTGGGAGGAGTTGGACAATGTTAGGGGAGTCATCTGTGGTTCCTTGGTAGAGACTTCAATATCATTCATTTCTGCTTTGAAAAATTTGGGGGGGGGGGGGATCGAGATGGAATGTTAAGATGAGGAAGTTTGGTGAGTTTGTGTGTGGAATGAGTTGTTGTATATTTTGTTATGTAAGAAAGTTTTTACATGGTCGGACAATCAAACGGAGCCCTCTTTTATAAGATTAAATAGTTTTTTGGTTTCTTGTGACTAGGAGAAAGTACTTCAAGAATTTAGTTTAAGAAATTATTCCTAACCTCGTTTTTGATCATTGTCCGATTACTTTGGTAGTAGGAGAACGCAAAAATAGACCTTCTCCATTTAGATTAAAAAACATGTGGCTCTTATAAAATGGCTTTGTAGACTTGATTCAGGGTTGGTGGAGTAAGATTCTTTACGAAGAGAGTACATGGTTTATTTTTAAATTAAAATTGAGATTTGTAAAGGAGAAATTGAAGTATTAAAACATTCATAAATTTGACCGCGTGAAAATAAAGAAAGGGGTATTGCTAACTCAGATAGGAGATCTTGGCAAGAGAGAAGAATTAGGAGGTTTTTCAAATGAGGAAAGAATGACACGGTTTAATTACAAAGCATGGTTTCAAAAGTTAGTGTTAATGGAAGAAGTTAATTGGAAGAAAAAGTCTTGTGTGAGATGGCTAAAAGAAGGAGACCAAAAGTCAAAATTCTTTCATAAATTGGCCAACTACCATAATAGAATCAATTTTATTTCTAAGCTTAAAATTAATGGGGTTTGAAAAAGTGATGAAGAAGGTATTAGGGAAGGGATTGTCGAGGTTTACACAAAGTTCTACTCATAGGACCATTTGTCGCGTCCATTTCTAACTCAGTTGGAGTTTGATGTTATTTCTATGGATCAATCGAGGTAGCTTGGGCATCCTTTCGAGAAAGATGAAGTATGGTCGGTGGTATTAGGTATGTGTAGTGACAAGACGCTCAGGCCAGATGAGTTTTTTATGGGATTCTTCAAGGTTTGTTGGGGAGATAATTAAATATGAGCTAATGGCAGTGATTGCCGATTTCTTTAAGAATGGATTTTTGGATTTTAGTTCAAATGGTACCTTTATCACTTTGATTTGAAAGAAGGTGTTAGTTCCATATTTTGTCAATCTCGAGACTTAGTAGTATGTTAGACAGATTTGTATTGGAAGATACATGAAGATTTCGATAAATCTACTCAACCTTAAACACATCAAAAAATTCTCTAGATGTGTGTGCACAAAGTCTAAAAGGTAATGAGATTACATAGACCATTTCCCAACACCTATATGATTGTTAAATCGACTCGTATTGGTAAGGACATCTTATTCCCCTTCCCATTTAATCATTGGGTCTTCAAAGAGCCAAAAATGGCTTATCAGAGCCAAAAATGCCTAAAAGGGTATTTTAATAATGTTATTTAGACCATTTTCCAATATCTTGGTAATAGTTTGGGCAACCCATACTGGTATGATATGCAAAATCCCCGAACCATTTGATCATTGGATCTCTTGAGAGCAAAATATGCCTCAAAATGCCATTTTGGTAAATTTTGTGAATAATATTTTTGGTGAATAGTATTTGATGGCACCGAAGTCTCCTGAAACATTTTTTCAATGGTATCAAAAGTGTCACCGAAAATCCATTCTATCTACCACAAAACAACATTTTTCGGTTAATAGAGGGGGGTTTCATTTCGGTCTACTGAAAACACATTTTGGTCTATAGAAAACACATTTCGGTCTATCAAAAATGCCCAACGGTAAAAAATTTAATTGCTGCAAATTTCAATGCCACTGAAAATAGAGTCGTTGCCCATTCTTTTTCTATATATTGAGAAGTTTTGGCTTTATTTGGGTTTGTTCAATTGCTAAAGAACTTGAGTTCCCCCTCTTCACACTTTAGAGCAATCTCTACACTAATGAAAATCTAACTTAGGTCAATCCCCCTTCAACCTTTCTAGACCTCTCATTTGATCGCACTCCCACCATCAAACCTCACCTTTCATACATGTTGGTATATTAATGGATCAAGAAGAAAAAAAAGAAGATGGAAGGAGTGATCACAAGGAGTCGATGAAGTTTAATCGGAAGATCCAACCATCGAGACGTACTTGTGAGCTCAAGGACTTGAAGAACTCAAGATCACCATTGAAAAACTTTAAGTTGTGAGTGAGTCCTTATTATTTTATTTTATATTTCAAAATCTATGTGTATGATTACTTGGTTCAACCCTAAAAAATCAAGCTCTTGTTAGAATCGAGGATTGTTGACAATAATAGATGTTTGTGAGTTTCCAATGAACAAAACTCATAATTTCGAGAAAATACATTTCTCTCGATTTTAAGACTTTATAATTTATCCTAGGTATAAAAATTCTATGTATGGTTCGAGATTAACCATAAACCTCATTGATTATTGAACACCAAGACCTTTGTGAAGGTGACTTTGAGAGTGAATGTAGGCATGTTGCCGAACCACTATAAATTATTTGTCTCGTGTTTGTGAAAATGCATCTATCAATTTACACTTAGATGAATGCATGCCATGAATATTTAGATTTTAAGTAAATTTTAATTGCATTGCTAACTAGAGATAAGTTGTGAGAATGGATGTAGGCACATTATCGAACCATTATATGTTTTATCTCTCATGCATGTTTTATGATTCCACAATTTACACTTGAATACTTTGAATGTCATGAGATGCCATGAATGCTGAATAGGTAAATCTTATATGAATGATCCATTGAATGACATGACTGGATGATTGTTTAAATTTCAAGTGTATTTTTATTAATTACAATTCAAGAGACATAAGTGCAAAATTGAGGATAGGTGAATGACTTAGAACAAATAGTCACATTATCAATCTCAGTTAAAATTGGATAGTTGGAATAAATTTTTAATCATATCCTATTCACCCCCTCTAGGCCTAGACATGGTACAAAGCTCGAAATTTTCAGGATGACATTGTCGATTTAAGGCTTATTATTCTTGTGGGTAGTACCTATAAGACAATTTCAAAATTGTTGGTGAATAGATTGAAGTTGGTTCTTGTTGGTATTGTTGGGTATAACCAAGGTGCCTTTGTGAAATGAAGACACATCCTTGATGGGGTCTTGGTGACAAACGAATGTATTGACTTAAGATTGAAGTCAAGATCATCGGTGATTGTTTGCAAAGTAGATCTTGAAAAAGCCTATGACCATGTGAGTTGAAATAGTTTAAGGGATTTGCTGGGGTCATATGGGATTCAATTATAGATGGATTAATTGGGTTTTGATGTGTGTTTCCACAACCTTTTTCTTAGTTATAGTTAATGGGGAGTTGGTCAGTTAGTTTAAGAGTTCAAGAGGCCTTAGACAAGGTGACCCTTATCTCCATTTTTCTTTATTATTATAACAAAGGCCACAAGAAGGATGGTAGGGAAGGCGATGGTAAACATGGGGTTGTGAGGTTTTGGTGTGGGCGTCCAAGGTCCGATTGTTTCCCGCCTACAATTTGTAGATGACACCTTGATCTTTTTGGATGTGTCGTTGAATCAAGTTTGATTTTTGAGTAAGGTTTTTATTTTATTTGAAGCTTTCTTGGTTTTTTTTTTTTTTTTTTTTGAATTAAGTAAATGTAAGGTCTTCCCAGCTGGTAATGGGGATACCATAAAGGTGCTGGGGATGATGATGGGGGTCATATCTACTTACAACCTTTCTTTGGCTCCCATTGGGAACAACATATTCTAGTACTGCAATTTGAGATTTGGTTTTGGAGAGGGTGGATCGAAGATTGAGCTTGTTGAAAACACATTACTTATCAAAATGGGGGAAGTTAATTTTATTCAAAAGCACTTTGACTAACATACTAGTTTACTTTCTCTATCTTTTTACCATACCTAGTTTCATGGAAAAGAAATTGAGTAAGTTATTTATAGATTTCTTTTGACATGATAGAGATGGAAAAAATAGGTTTCATCTTATTAATTGGAAGAGTGTGTGCCTTCTGAGGAAGGTTGGGGTCCAGAATCTAAAAAAGATGAATCACACACTTTTAGGCAAGTGGTTATGGAGATTTGACACCAAATGTAGTGGTCTTTGGAGAGCAATTATAGAATTGAAGTTTGGTGAGGGGGTTTTGGTTGGGGTAGCGATTCTTCTTGATTATCATTTGGGGTGTGGTGTTTGGAAATGAATTTTAAAAGTTCTCCCTTTGTTTCAAGATAAGATTGGTTTTAAAATTGGAAATGGACTTTTGGTGACATTTTGAGAAGATTAGTGGTATGACTCAAGTCCTTTAAAAGACTAATTTTCGGATCTATTTGCCTCATTGTTGAAACAAAGGTGAAAATATAGCTTCCTTCTTGAGTCATTTCGAGTACAAGTATAGCTTGGGATTTTGGCTTCAGATAGGTTTTCAATGATTGGAAAAATGGATCAAGTGGCTAAGTTCATTGCGAGTGTGGATTCAGTGGTCATAAGCTTTTCGGAAGTGGATACATGTATTTGGGATTTGGGTAAGAACGAGGTGTTCTCGGTCCAATCCTTCTATTACAATTTAGTGGAGGTGGCATGCTTGTTCTTTCCCTATAGTGAATGTGTAGGGCCTGAAAGTTCTTGCACAAATTTTCTTCTTTGTTTGGGTGGCATCCTTAGATAAAATTTGGACTTTGGATAACGTTATGAAAAGAGATGTCATTTCTATTTTGTGGGTTACAAAAGGAGAATGGGCAATTCATAGATCACTTATTCATTGCAAGGTGGCCTCCGAGATTTAGTACTACTTTCTAATGCATTTTGGGGTGAAGTGGTGCGCTTTGGGTTCTTTTCGAAATTTAGTGGATGAATGGTTAGTTATAGGGTCAAACTTCTCAACATTAAGAGAAACCTTTGAAGCATTGCTCCCTTTGCAATTTACTGAGAAATTTGGAAGGAAAAGAACCTTAGGTCCTTTGAGGGAAAATAATACTTGGTTTAAAACATTATTTTTTCTATCTTGGGGTTTATCTTTTTTATGGAGTAAGATTTTTGTAGAGTCTAAGAGGGTTTTCTTTGAAGATTTCATAGCCAAGTGGGATTGGGTGCGTAGCATTGATATATAGTTTGTGCTTGATTTTGCTTTTTGATGCTATCTTTTTCTCTTTTTTGTACTTTGCTTCATGGTCTCTTTGACCATACTATCAATAAAGATTTTTGAATTATAAAAAAAGATAAAAATAAATAAATATACATTACCAAATAATTCTAAACCGAGTTAAAGGGTTTATCTCGTCGGAGTCAAGTCTATGCACGACCATGATTTTTAAACTCGTCCGAGACCGAGACGTATTGATATCAGAGCTGAACGAGATCAACTCACAAAGTCATTTTTTTGACCGAGTTTTATGACTCACTTGTAATTTTTTGATTTATCTTACGAGACGTCTCAAACATATCGGAAAACTCGTCTAAGACGACTCGGTATCAGAGCTGAACGAGGCGGGACGAGATACCGAGTTTAAAATTCATGTGCACGACACGAGATGCCAAACCGAGAATTGAAACATGGGTTGGATCACGAATTGGCAAAGTGAGATATGGATAAAACTGGTAATTTAAGTAGAAGTGGGATTAGCCCTTTGACACTCTCTTCGTCTCCTATTCTTCAAAAATCATTTTCGTTATTTTTTGTACATTCGAGACCGCGCATTTGGACTCAACGAGTGAGAGCAGAGAGATTGGGTCAGATGGAGGTCGGTGGGTCAGACTCCGACGGCCGACAATTCAAAAACGCAGAGGAGATGTGGAGAGAAGAGATCGGAGATGGAGATAGCCAAAAGAAGACTGAATGGTACGAGAGCGGCGTTGGATATTGGGAAGTAAGTTTTTTTTTTCCCTCTTAAAAAAAAAAAAAAAAAAAAAAAAACCCTAAAACCCTAAGTTTGTTATTGGTTAAAATGTAGGGTGTTGAAGCATCTGTAGATGGAGTATTGGGTGGATATGGGCATGTTAATGAGGTTGATATCAAGGGTAGCGAAGCTTTCCTCAAAACCCTTTTGTCTGATCGTCTAGCTTCTGATGGTTCTATCACTCGGCATCTCGTAGCTCTTGGTACTCTCTCTCTCTCTTTCTCATATGGGTTTGTCTATCTTTTTAGAGTTTAGGGTTTTATAGTAATTTTTCATAAATTAAAATTCATCTCTTTACAATTAATAACTTTTCATAAATTAAAATTCATCTTCTTTACAAGTAAAAACTTCTAGGAGAGATGGTACATTTTATAGTCGAATACATAATTTAGATGGAAACTTATGGAAGTTAATGTGTAATATCTATTAGTTTTAAAATATAGGAAAGCTTGAAATCATTTATAATAAAAAAGGTGAAACCTCTTATTAAATGGGAGAAATTAGGGATACCCTTCCACAAAATGCAAGATAGGGTCTACCGCTTGACCAAAAGTCAGTGTCATTGACTGATAGTGAAGTAACTGTAAGATTTTGACTTATTTAAAATGCCTTAAAAGAATTTAAATTACTAAAATACTATTATACCTATTTTTATTTTTTTATTTATTGTGGTAGAATCTATGCGGTTCGATCAAATCATGAAAAATCACTTTCATTGAATTAAATCAAGCTCATTTTCTCCATTGAAGTTCATCACTTGGGATTTTTTTTATCGGACTGTATTTAACCTAGTAGATTCTCCATCCTCACTTATTTTGTTAGGAACAGCTATTAGTCCTCCATATTCATTCTAACTCTTTTTCTTTACATTTCTGCCATTAACATACTTGCATTAAAATGTTGTAGTAATCATGTAAAATCGAGTTTAAGAGCTCTCATTTCATTTAATAAGTTGTGATAAAAGCTTTAAGATGAGTTTCCCCACACATTTCCAACTCAAAATCTTCATTTCTTTTACAAGAAATATAAAAAAAAGGAAGTTAAAGGTTTTCAGTTTTGTGCACGCAGGGGGGCACTGTTTTTAAATTTAATGCTAATTTTGTTTTCTGCACGATCACTTAGAAGAGAAAATTTTTAGAGAATCAATGCTTAACAAGAGATTTCTCTAGGTGTATTTCTTAGGTTCATCTCACTCTTTACTACATATTGCTATTGTTCTTCGCCCCCTTTTGGTGCAATGATGACCAAACAATTGTTAACTTGGTTTAAGTGGAAATCGTGAGTCACCTCATTTAACTCAATACAATTGTCGCATGATAGCACCGGCAGTTTGGAAACTACCAATATACAAGGCAAAAAGTTGAAGAAGTTCCACAACCTTGGACACCATTGTTCATGGCATTGCATAGACATATAAAGTGATTCTCATGCTCTCGTAACTTGGCCGACTGTTCTGACACTAACTGCAAATGGAGCTTTGACACTTGTGGCATAAACAGACAATGCAAACAACCTTCTTAGGGAATGCTGACAGTCATTCTTGAATTCGTACTAGTTGACCTTTACTGGCAGTCGTCACCCCTAAAGAAATTGAATCTATGACTAGTGGATCTCAAGTGGTTGTTAGAGAAGGGAAATGATGACAATTCCGTTGAAGAGAGAATGCAAGACAGTGCCTGCTCCAACTGCATCATGAGTTTGATCCCGCTTGTTATGTTATGTTGATGTTTACCTATACAATGGTAAAAGCAATGCTCAAGGGTATGTCTCATGATTCCTATATACATTAAGTGAATGCCAAGGGAGTATTGTACTTTGCCTGGATGAATTCTGTAATCACTAACCGAGTGAGCTTACACTTGTATGTCAATTAGCTAGTTGCAAGCGCCTCTCAAGAAATTTTCGAATGCTAGGCTTCTTTTAAGATTTTTTTAGATAGATATGGTTGTATTGTGGTATTGTGGTTTTTCCTTTGTTGCTTCTTTTATGTATCTTAGTTCTTCCGTTGGGGTGGGGTGGGGTGTCCTTTGCACTCTTAGACTTCCTTCAATTGTTTTTGTCCTCATTTTTGGCACGATAAACTTTTTAACTTCGATGATGATGATGATAATAATAACAAGAAGAATGATGATGATGTAGGACAATGAAACTTAACCTAAGATGAACTCAAAGGTGATTCTCAAAGTCAAAGTTATCAAATTGATGCATTTGAAGCTACCGACAAAGAACGACAAGATTCACATTTAGTTTCCCTTTTTTTGGTAATTGTATTTTGTAAAAATATTTTAAAGATTTTTTTAGAGAGAAGCTCTGGGTTTTCATTCTAGAGAGAGAAAGACTTTGAGGCTGCTTGGGGTGGCTCAATACTCAATACTGGTATCTGTGAACTTCATAGCCCTTGGGGGACTGCCCTCCCTAACTATGAAGGGAACGGTTTCAAGAAGGGGTGTGGAGGATCGTCTATTTCCTCATTCTTTCTTCTTTCTTTTCACTTGTGTTCTCTAAAAAATTTCTTCTTCATTTTTATGGTGGCTACTTCTTCGGGTTAATCATGGAAAAATCTATTTAAAGGAGGCGATACATCTTCAAACAGGGATTTAGAGTTTTTTCCAGAGTTGATAGATTCTTCGTTTGTGAAGATACCAGAGGATTTGATTAGATTTGAAGCCTCTCGTTAGGAGAATTCTCTGGTGGGCTATGTGTTGGGTAAACTTCCATATTTCTATGGTCTAAAAATAGTAGTAAATAGACTGTGGAAATTGAAAGGTTAGATGGACGTGCTTTCGCTTCTAGAAGGCTTTTTCCTGTTTAAATTTAATCTAAAAGAGGATTATAACATGGTTCTGAATTTAGCTATTTGGAGTATCGGTGGAAGACCTTTGATATTGAGGAAATGGACAATCAATGTTAAACCAGTCCGTGAGATGATGTCCAAAATCCCTATGTGGATTCGTTTCCCCCACTCTCCCCTACAATTTTGGTTTCCTAAATGCTTAGGAAAAATTGGTAGTGTAGTTGGGATCCCATTACACATGGATGAGGCAACTTCGAATAGATCTCGACTGGATTTTGCGCCAATTTGTGTAGAAATTGATACTAATGTTAATTCTAAGATTCTATTCTCTTGGAAAGGAATGATGGTAGGAAGTCTATTCAACGAATTATTTTTGAATGGAAACCTAACTATGTCAGATATGTTCAATATTTGATCATGGTAAGGACCAATGTTCGAGGAATGAGAAGGGTAAAAAAAATGTTCAACAATGGGCGCCTAGAGTTAATAAAGAAGTAAAAGAAAATTAGAATTTAACCCAATGTGCAATAGAGGTGAGACCAACAAATCAGGGACCTTCGATTTTGCACAACAGAGAGGGAAGTGACGTGGTGAATCAGGAAATCTAGGTGGCATCTGGCGTGATAAATAATGGAGAGAAAAGAAGGGACGATGTGGCTAAACAAATAGTCACATTTGTTGGGATTGAATCTAATGGAATCCATTCGGTTGAAGAGACCTTTAAACATACTCCTCTTAAGTTGCAAGATCATATGCAATGAAAAGGATTGGGAAGTGGTTAAAGGAAGATCTCATGGTAAAAATGTATCTGTTGAGGGCAATTTAGTAACTAGAGAATGGAAAAAAGTCTAAATTCATGGGGAGAACTTGTTAGATGGTTTGGAAGTTGTGTTATTTGTGCAGCCTATGAGGATTGAGAATCCTTTTCAAGCTTTGGAATCCGATTTAGTAGGTAATTCAAGTGAGATGGGTTCGGAGCAAGAGGTGGATCAGGATATGGTTGAGAGTTCGAATGAGTCTGACTCTGTTCCTGAAACACAATTCAGCAAGGGTGGTTCTGAAAATGCGATTTCTAGTGCTCCTAAAAAATCAGGTAAAAATAAAAAAAGGAGAGAAAAAGAATTCTAAAAAAGACGTTCCTTAGGAGATTGTTACTAGATCAACCAGATCGTAGGGTAACCTCGGAGAGGGGAAAAATACAGAATTGAGTTGTATATGTCGGTCGTTATGTGGAATGTGAGGGTCTTCAATAGCATGAATAAGAGAAGAGCATCCAAGATTTTATGTGGGAGGAAAAAGTAGAGATTATGGGATTTTGTGAAACTAAGGTTGAGTTCCATAACTCAAGGAAGTTTCAAAAAAAATTGAAGAGAGGTTGGAATTTTATTGATAACTATACTTCTCATTACTTTGGTAAAATTTGGTTAGGCTGGAACCCTTTAAAATTTATTGTCACCAAAATTTTCGAATCTAGCCAACTTATTCATTGTCATGTGAAGAGGCTAAGAGATGGGATGGAGTGCGAAATTTCTTTTGTCTATACTGAGAATTTGAGAAAAAGGGACTTATGGAGGGATCTACAAGTTATTTCATCTTTGGATCCTTGGAAAATTCTGGGGGATTTTAACGCAGTTTGGTACCAGGAAGAAAAGCTGGGAGGGATACCAACTTTAACTAGTTCAATGTGGGATCCTAATGCATGCGTAAATTCCATTGGACTTCATGATTTGAAAACTGTAGACGATTGGTTTTCTTGGTCTAATAAATCCTCGGGTTCTAGAAGAATTCTGTCTAGACTTGACAGAGCATTAACTAACTCGGAGTGGTTGATGAAATTCCCTATCATGAGTTTTAATTGTCTGCCTCATGGTGTGTCTGATCATGCTCTTATCAGATTTAATTTTTCGACAGTAACTAATGGTGGCTATCCAAAAGTACTTAAATATTTTACCTTCTGGATAGAGCACTAGGGGTAAGGGAGATTGTAACTCAGGCATGGAGTACCGGGTTATTGGAAATCCAATGTTTCGGGTGGCTTGTAGACTGAAGGCGGTAAAAAATGCTCTCAGATCGTGGAATAGGGAAGATTTTGGAAACATAAATATAAGAAAAGATCAAGCCAAGAATGCCCTTTTTGAAATACAAAGTATATTCAGATGAACCCCCTTGATGATAGGTTAGCGGCCAAGGAAAGAGAAGCAACATCTGTGTATAATCAAGAGTTGGAGACTGAAGAAAAACTACAGACAGAAATCATGAATTCAAAGGTTAAAATAAGGCGATCGTAACTCCAAGTTCTAATATTGCCAAGAATGGTATCATGGATCTTGTTAATAGCCAGGGAGAGGTTCTTGAAGATGAAACTAGCATTGGTGATTGAGTGGTTGAGTTTTTTATAGGCATTTTCAGAAAGGATAATCCAATCACTGTAAGTTGTAATTTTTCTTCTATTTCTATATTCTCTTCAGAGCATAAACAGATTTTATTAAATCCTGTTTCAAAGGAGGAGATAAAATCTGTAGTCTTCAATGCTCCTAGAAATAAAGCCTTGGGTCCCGATGGTTTCAGCATGGAATTTTTTACTGCCTACCGGATATAGTCGGATCTTATGTATATGAGGCGGTGTTGGATTTTTCAAGCATGGAAAAATGTTAAAAAAATGAATGCCACTCTCATTTGTTTAATTCCCAAAGAAGAGAATGCCAAGAAACTTAAGAAATTCAGACCTATAGCTCTATTCAACTTCTTTTATAAAATAATCTCAAATTTTTTGGCCAATAGACTTTCTGTGTCTCCTTTCTGTCATTAGTCCTTTTCAATCAGCTTTCATTAAAGGGAGGAGAATACAAGATAACATCATTCTTGCCCATGAAATGATCAATAATTTCCACTTACCTAATGGCCCCAAGTGTCTTTGTGCAAAAATTGATATCCATAAAGCGTATGATTGTGTCAGTTGGTCTTTTCTTGAATCCGTTCTTTCTCAAATGAGTTGTCCTAGGGAATGGATCAATTTAATTATGGAATGTGTATCCACGACTAGATTTCCGGTCCTTATAAATGGGTCATCCTCTTCAAGAGTGAAAGAGGATTGAAGCATTTTTTTCTATGATTCATCAACAAGTTGAGGGTAATGTCATTCACGTTCCTAAGGTATTTGGTGTACAAGGAATTTCTCATTTGATCTTTGCAGATGATGTTATGTTATTTTCTCAAAATGAGAAAGACTCTTTAGTGAATATCAGAAAAACGTTAGATCTTTTTCATAGTATGTCCAATCATCAAGTGCATGATGAAAAAGGCCATATTTTCTTTAGTAATTCATGTGTTGATCAGATCTTAGCCTTGAATACACTTGGGTTTTGTAAAGGGGACCTTCCAATTTGTTATCTTGGTCTACCTCTTTTTCCATCCCGTCTTACACATTTGTTGTGTCAACCTCTTCTTGATCGAGCGGCTAAGGGAGTGGAAGGTTTGAAATCCATGTTTCTTTCATAAGCTTGCCGATTGGAATTAATTAAATCGGTTCTATGTTGTTTCCATATTTATTGGTTAGTCTCTTTTAACATTCCTTGTAGTGTCCTTAGAAAAGTTGAATAACTTCTTATGGAGTGGTCCTTCCCTTCAAATATCTTTTCACCTTGTTCAATGGAAGAATGTTTGCAAACCCATAAGTTCTGGGGGTCTTGGTATTCGAAGTTTGTGGGAAGCAAATAAAATGGGAATGGCAAAACTTTTTTGGAACATGCTAGAAAATAAATCATTATGGGCAAAGTGGATGAGGCTGCGATATGTTGGTACTAATGATATATGGACGTGTCAAGCACCACAAAATGCTTCATGGGATTGGAAAGGAATTTTGAAAGCAACGGAGTTCATTGTTAAAAATACCAAAATTTTGGTTGGGAATGATGAGAATACCTTAATGTGGTGGGGGACCCTTGGATAGAGGGGGAAAGTTTGATCTCAAGGTTTGGGAACCATATTATCAATTTTTTTTTGATAGTAATGGGGAGGCCAAGATTAAAGACTTTTTGGAGGGTAGAGTGTGGACTTTACCCAAACCATATAATGATCATATGACTAATGTGGTAGAGCTTGTAAAGTCTCTACCGATTCCTAAGGGAATGTTTGATGATAGAATAGTTTGGAGTCTCAACGCAAATGGCAGATTTTCTTCAAAATCAGCTTATGAGGTTATGTTGGGTGCTATTAACCAAGTTACGTTGGAGGAAATTATATGGAGCAAACGCAAAATACCAAGACACTCGTTCATAACTTGGTTAACAGTGAAAAGGAAGTTAACTACTATAGAAGAGGGGAATGTAATTTGTATCACGATGCTCTTTATGCTTAACCAAGCTGAAACAAATGTTCATTTATTCTTTGGTTGTATGTATACAAGTTGGGTTTGGAAAACTTGTCTCAGAAATTTTGGTATCATTCAGATGGGTATTGAAAGGGTGAAAGAGGAGCTACAAATGATTAAAGGTATTCGATTCCCACATAAGGAGATTTTACATATGCTTTGTGTAAGTTTTTGTGCAACTATTTACTTTTCTTCGCGAGAAAAAAATAATAGAGTTTTTGAAGGTGTTTACTTGCCAAAAAAAAACTGATTTTGAAGTAAGTTAAGGAATTAATCAAAGCTACTTTTGATGGTGTGGAGATTCTAGAAACCTTTGGGGGAAGTTCTGTAGCTTTCTTCTCAAATTGGAATTTTTTAGTTTCAAAAAAGAAAGTAGTGCAGAAATTGTTGTTTTGGAAATGCCCCATAGAAGGCTTTGTCAAAATTAACACTGGTGGTGCTTGTTCATCAGTAGGAGGGGGGTTTGGGTTCATTGGAAGGAATGACAATGGAGGATTTGAGCTTGCGGGTTGGTCAGGTAGCAATGAGGATGACATAATACGTATTGAGCTGTTGGCAATATGTGAATCACTAGTTTATGCACTTAAAAGAAACTTTGTAAGAGTGATAGTTAGCTTGGACTCGCTCTACTCCATCAACTGCATCAATGATGAAATTGAAGTTGGATGGAAATATGAAGAATTAAGAAATTCAGCAACTCCAAACAGCTTTTAAGACTGTCAGTTTGAAATTCTTCTTGAGAGAAACAAATCGTGCAACAGATTTTTTAGCAAAAATGGGTAGTTATGACCGTGAGTTTTTTGTAATTGAGGATGTTAGTTTTATCCCTCAAGAGCTAGAGAGAATTATTCTGGATGATCTTTCTTGTAACTATCTTTGTTAGCATATTTAATAAAAGGGTGGTGTCCCTTCGACCCCAACTTGCTGATCAAAAAAAAAAAACAATAAAATTTATGAAACAAATTAATTATGCCAAAGATTATTAAAAAAATTCTAATAAGTAATTAAAAATGATTCTTAGGCAAAGTTACAATCCTACGGGGCTACTCCCAAATATTAAAATGAGGGATCCTGAGGAAGATGTGATTTCTAAACTAACTTAATGTCTCAATCTAATACCTGTGAAGGTTTTTTAAAGCCCAATCAAGGGTTTCAAGAATGTGTTCTAGGCTCAAAGGGTTTGATTGAATATTGTTGATGTTTCCACAATCCCAATTGGCTATATGTTAAAAGGCTAAACATAAAGTTTTGCAATTACAAATATATTGTAATATGGTTAAAGGGTTGGTATAGGGTCAAATTTGGTGAGGTAGGAAGGTGAGCTAAGATTTCTTGATGATGGAATTAGAGTTTAGAAGGGGTTTGGCTTAGAAAATGGTGGCTGTAAATTTCTGGACAGCAGGTTATATTAAAAAAAAATCAAGAAAGGAGGATAGAGAAGAAGATTAAGAAGAGGGAGAAGATGGAGATAAATGATTATTACCTCTGAATCACACCACGAAGAGTCATGACTTCATACCACACATCCAATCTTCGGAAACATCTGTAAATTTTATTCAATCACTTATAATAATAAAAATCTGGAATAATATTATAGAAGACTATTGATAAAAAAAAAAAAAAAAACTATTATAGAAGACTCAAAACCCTAAACATCTATACTAGAAAGACAACCCAAACATCTATACTATGACCATGGATTAAGAAAACATAAAAAATAAACCCAAATATTAATAATAATCACTAAAATAGACCTTCCTAAACATAAAACTAAATAAAACATTAAATTTAACTAATGACTCATTGGAAAAGGCCCATGATCTTTGATATCCGCATCAAATAATAATGATGATGATAATTCTGTGGAGGTTCCTTCCTTTTGCTTAACATGGGGGTATGGTTGGAAAGGAACAAGAGACTCTTCAAGGAGAAAGAAGACATTGTGCTTAACATTCTTGGGTTGCTATTTTTTTGGTGCAAGTTGTATCCCGACTTTAGGGGAGTTTTGTTTGAGGATTTTATTTTTAGATGGGACACTTTGATTGTTAGTTAGTCGCTTTTGTTTCTTTTTGGTTGGTCATCTTGACTGCCGTTTGTATCTTTTCTCTTCTTAATAAATTTATACTTATAAAAAAAAGGATAATGGTTTCATATGGTTCAACTGGAGGAATGCTTTATTCGATGATAGGTATAAAATATGGTTCCATGTTTGTTTGTTTTTGTTTTTATTTTTATTTTTTCTGAAATAATTTGAGCTCATTGTGATACTTTCATCCAATTCAGTTTAGTTTTCATCCGGTGAAACTTGTTGGTTCTGAACTATTTTTTCTTATTTCTCTGGGTTGAAGATGTCCAGTGCTAAATGTTTTCTTCTATGTTTTCATTAGTTTCAATTTCAGTGGAAGAATGTGCTTAATGATTATCAAACAAAGCTGTTTGATAATTTTACATGGGCTTATGAGATCTTATGGATACTGGAACTTCTACAGATTGCGGTTCTGGGATAGGAAGGGTCACAAAAAATCTTCTATTAAGATATTTTAATGAGGTAAGAATTGCTAGTTTGTTTTCAGTCATTTGAATTTCCTTTGAATTAGGGAATGCATCCAATTTAATTGATTGGTTTGGCTCACTATGCATATTTCATCTAGTGATCGTGTCCAATTATTTGTATATCATGAATTCATCATATATGATGCAATGAGGAATTGGATAGGTCTTTTAATGGTATCTTTTACAAATCTTGATTTCCAATGTCTTGCAAAATCAAATCAATGGAATCTATAAAATAACCAAGTCAATGGGATGCACGCCACCAGTTATCCAATGCAAATGTGCTGTTCTCAACATCAGTTCCCTTTGTGTTGCTCTTATGACTGATGTCCATCACAATACAAACAATGTTTTACTTGCTCACCACATCAACCAACAGTTTCTTCAAATTGAGGAAGTGCTCTTTTGTCTAGTCTATCTTAGATACATCAATCAATTTGTGAAAGATCATGATTTTTTCACAATACACACTAAAATTGATGATTGACTTTCTATTTTGCTATCGTCCATCACACATCACAATGCACCATATGTTGGCCATTTCTTTTAGGCTTTAGCTTGTCCACTCCATCTCCATATTCAAAATTCGCTGGTCATCCAGTCTGAAGGAAGACCTTTCGTGTTGGTCCTTGACTTCTCTATGAGCGGATTTATTGTTGAATTCTAGTTAATTACTAAGAAATATGTTATTGGAACAAGTCTAGGGTCTTCAAATGATGACAATCATATTTTTTACTTCATTAATATTAGTGTCTTTAAAGGTGCATGAGACTTATGCCTTGAGACGTGTCTCAGGTTGTGAGGCTCAATAAAAAATCCCTAAGTAGGAGAGAAATGTAAAAGCAACAGGGTTATACACTTCAGACCGAGAGGTGCCCCAAAGGTGTATGCCTCTATGTGAAACGTGGCTGAGGCATGACTGAACCGATCACCTTTTGGCCAAGGTCTGCACCTCAAGTTAATTTTTCTACTTGTTTATGTTTTTTAAATCTATAGATTGACCATATTTTAAATCTGTTTTTATTGAATAATATAATATTTTCAATTTTCTTCCTCATATTATTCTAATTTTCTTTTATTTATTTATTACCGTTGGCATGCAACATAATTATTTATTTGATTCATAATATATGCGAAGGAAATTGTTGAATTGATTTGATTTATAAATAATTTTTTTAGTGTTTAGTATTACCCTAGGAAAGTAATTGAAAAAAAATAATATTTACTTATACTTTTGCAATAAATATAAATTATTTATTTGCTAGAAACTTTCAATTATTCAAATATAAACATATTTATTTTTTACTGAAATTTAAAATTGCAATATTTTATTAATGTAGGGGTGTAAGACTTGAAATTCAATCATATGGATTTGAAACTTGATATTCAAAAATTTATGGTACCTACCCTAAACTTTCAATTATGTGATATTAATTATTTATATTTGTTATGTTATGTTATTTATTTAAATTCTATGCATGTGAGTGAGGCTTGTGCCTCAAAGCATAGGCCAGTCGAATGCTTGGCCTCACACCTCAACATCTAGTAGCATTGATTAGTATCATGCATTTGGGTATTTTATTGTTCCGGAAAATCATCAAAAGGAAGAGTTTCTAACTTATTTCTTTCTGTACTCCTACGATACATACTTATCTACATACATACATACGTACGTATGTATAACTGTGAAAAGGAACTCATGTTCACTCACCACTCAACTGTGTAAATACAAAATATAACTGTCGGGATGTAAGATGTATCCTGAGAATACATCATGGCTCTCTAAAATAAATCTCGACCACTGGATTTTGAATTTACACAGTGGGGATTTTTAGTGAACATATGGGTGCCTTTTCATGAGTCTATGAATCCCGATCAATATATATGTTATGGATTTTTATTTTTAATTTGAGGCTTAGGCATCACATTGCCTTGGAGCCTACATCTTGCTTTCCAGAGGCAAAAAGCCTCAAACAGGCCTCACTTCCACAGTTTTTAAAACGTTGGTCTCATCAAAGCCATGAAATCACAATCTAATAAGCAACAAACTCATTTACTTCACCCCATTTTGGGAGAATCCATGCAACTGGGGTCAACGCGCTTCATGAATCAATTGTAATTCTGGCAGAAATAATTGCAAAGAATTTAAAAACGATTATTGTCTTCTGAAAAACGCATACTTTCTCCCAAGACAAAAACCTTTTGTATTACAGCGGTGCCACAAGGAAAATTTTCATTCCTATTTCCTGTTAATCCTACTGTAAAATTTCTTTATCATTCCCTGTTTAATATAAAATATTCTCTTTGGCTACTTTATGCTAATGTGCTATGAATTCAGGTTGATCTTGTCGAACCAGTTTCACATTTTCTGGAGGCTGCCCGCGAAAACTTGATTCCTGAGCATGGTACGGTCTCAACTAATCACAAGGCTGCCAATTTTTATTGTGTCCCTCTTCAGGTAATTTGACCTTTTGTTTATTGGGATGAATACATGTACGCACTCAAATAAGCACATCTGAACCCTCACCCACACTCGATTGTTTTGAAGTCTTGTTCAAGTCCTCCTTGTTTGGCTGGGACTGGAAGAGGGTCCAACTTTGGATCACAATTCACATGGGCTGGCTTGATTGGTCTCCGGTTGAGTTTTGTGGCTTAGTTGTATCACCTTAGATTGGGCTCGTCTCTGGTTGCCTTGGATGACTTCGGTTATGTTCATTGTTATGTGTTGCAAAAAACTCATAAAAATATAATGCTCTATTTGCTCCTCTTGGGCTTGGGTCTGGATCATACAGGTCATTCGAGTCAATGATCTGACTCCAAGATGAAAACTTTGAATGATGTATGCACTCACAATCTTCTTACAAAATTGTTATAGATCTTCTCATACTATTCAAGTATCCCTCATTTAAGTTACACACCTTGATGGATGTTTCCATTTCAACGTTTTTAGTTGAACTTGTAGGAGTTCACTCCAGAAGAAGGAAGATATGATGTTATATGGGTGCAGTGGTGTATTGGGCAGCTTGCAGATGATGATTTCGTATCCTTCTTTAAGCGAGCAAAGGTAAAAGAAATGTGAATATATTTGTTTTTTTCACTGAAATGAATTTTGAAACATTAAAGAAGTAAGTGATGGACTCTGGATAATGGCTGGGGCAATGAGCATTTAGGTTTTCATGAAGCTGCCTTTCAAAAAAAAAAGGAGGGGGGGGGGGGGGGGGTGTGACTGGCTATGGTTAAATGAATTCTTAAATGTTCCAAAAGGCTGATGGCATGAAGCCTGGAAAGTAAAATGTGAGTCCTCTGTTCAGGTTCATTTCATTTTTAATAATAGAAAATAACAAGTTTCTTACACTAATAAAAAATTAAAATTATAAATCAAATGGCTGAGCACCGTATTGGGTTTATTGGAATCTGTCTCCACATGAGTAAAAGAATCATATAAGAATAGGAGTTCTTAGTTCAGAGCATCCCAATTGCTTGTACCAGTGGGTTAAAAAGTTAAAAATAGTTGAAGTGCTTAAAAAAGTTTCAAAATTTACATACGAAACCTTGTTAAAATATTCTGTTGTTTGTTTAGAAGCACAGTAAAAATACATGATTCAAATTTGTTTGATCGGTACGAACACACACTAAAAATATCTTCTTTGTTTGTATCCGAATCGTAAGATTCAAATATGAGTCTTATCTAAATAACAAGATTTACAGAAACAACATGGTTTTATTAAAGTCTCAAAACGTTTGGGTTGACATTTGACTTGAATTTTAGGATTTTGAAAGTAATACCACTGGATTCGGTTTAGCTAAAGAGGATTTGCTTGGCCAAAAGAAGGAACTGATCTTGATCCCAAATTGGATCTCTGAACATCGTCTAGGGGCGGAGACAATAAAAATGGGAATCTTAATTGAAAATCAAGTCATCTTAAATGCAACTTGGATTTTCTTAATTGCACTTGACATCTTGGTTTTTTTTTTCTTCTAGTGTTCATGCAATTTTCCTTCGTATTAAAGCCTCTATCTTACTTGATCCAAGTTGTTCAAGGAATACAAACATTTGCATTTTGAGGAACTTGTCTTTAGATGGTATTGTTTGTTGATTGGGGATGGGGTGTCCTAGGGTTTCTTAGGGTGATCTGTATCTCCTTTTCATTTTGTACTTCATGTTAATTTTCTTGACTCTCAAAACAGTCCTAGTTAAGAAAATAAAAAATTTAAAAAAATCTCTCACTAGCATTTCACTTTCTTGTTCCATTTTGGTGCTAATTAACGTGTCACTCCTCAGGCTGGCCTCAAACCTAATGGGATTTTTGTCTTGAAGGAGAACATTGCAAAATCTGGTAAAAAACTCTCTCCCTCTATCATTTTTTTTTTGCCAATTAGATCTTTTTATTTTCGTGAAAAACTTACACTTTCACAATAGTAAAAAAGATATCCTGATTTTGTATGTGAATCTAAAGCTAGCATGTGGTGTTAAATGCACTTAAAAAAGAGAGCATATCTTAAGTGTTTGACTATATTCTATTTGATGTTCTCTAAGCAGAATATGATAGTTTGCTCATAACCTTAATACATGCAGTGTTTACATGCCATCCATACCTATTGTGGAAGTTGATTTTTTGACAAATCGGCCTCGATCCCGATTTCATTATTAAACTCGCAAAAAAATTGAAAAGGGATGAAAAAGAACAGGAGGATTTTTACGTGGTTCGGTAAACGTACTTACGTTCACGGGCTCGGGGAGCCATTCCACTATAAATCTCACGATTTTTACGCGGTTGCATGACCTCCTCTCCTAAGTCTCCCCCTTTCTCCTCTTTTTCTCCCTCCCCCTTTACAATGGCCACTGACCCTTTAAATAGAAAAATCCTAAAAAGAATCCTAGTTCTAGTTAAATTAAAATTGATCCTATTACCCCTTATCCCAATTAATAATTATATAAAAGGGGAAGAATCTTCTTAAATTGAGATTCTTTCCTAAAAAGATAAAGTCCTTTTCAAATGATGCCACGTGTTAGTCTCGGGATGTGTGTTGATGGTGTGAATGAACAGTCCAAATGGGAGAGGATTTTATCCCTCCACAATAGCCTCCTTTCGAAGGTGGAGATTGATGTACTGAGATCTGCCTTCGAGAATTTTATAGTTTCTGACAATTCTTCCTGAAGAGCACCATCCTTGATTTTCGAACTAATGTGATTCTTAAACTCTCAAGCTTATCTTCTTCCGTATGAGTTAGATTTGGATCCCATAATGATTTAAGATTTTCTGTCTAATAAACTGACCAACCTGGGGGTTGAGCCTGATTCCTTGGGAGAAACCGAGTATTTTTTATGTGTTGACCGACCAATAAAGATGTTGGGTTCCATTTTATGTACAACCAACCAACTAACAACGATGTCGGATTCCCTCGATGAGCCAAGCCTAAAACTCAACCTCAAGAGTAGAGTTCAATTTCCTACCTTGAATTGAACTCCCTTACTTATCGATTCTAGCTTTGTTCTTTCATCAAAACATGACTATATTCTCTCACTGACCTTAGCCACCTTAATCATTTTAACCATGTTCAACCAATAGAATGAGGTTCGGTTCCCTTGATGAACCGAACTTAAAGACTTAAACTTTCTTGAACCTACTCAATTTTAAGAGTAGGGTTCGGTTTCCTCAATGAACAGAGACTTAACCTTCTTCAACCTACCCAACCTCAAGAGTAGGGCTCGGTTTATTGAACCCACCAGACCTTTAGAGTAAAGTTTGGTTCCCTCAATGAATTGAGCTTGAACTTTTTTAAACCTACTCAACCTCACGTGTAGGGCTTGGTTCCCTTAATGAACCGAGACTTAACCTCCTTGAACCTACTCAACCTCAAGAGTAGGGCTCGGTTCCCTTAACAAACTGAGTTTTAACCTTCTTGAACCTATTTGACTTTAAGAATAGGGCCTGGTTCCCTCAATGAATCGAGCTACCTTGTCATTTTAATTATGTTCAACCTATAGTAATAGGGCTCAATTCCCTTAATGAATTAAGTTATTTTTCAATACTCGTAAATGAACAAAAAGATAACCATCTTCATTAACTCAATTAAGAATATTCAAAGTAGAATCCCTATGCCTCGATAAATCATAATTTAAAACCCCTCTGTCCTACTAGAAACTGAAGTATACTCCTTTACTTATTAAAATCCTAGTTATAATACCTTCTTAAGTAATACCGAGTCCAAGTTCCTAACTAGTTATACTTGGATCGAGCCCCCATGTATAAATTAACTGTTTTACCTTACTGTCTGGGTTTACATTGAGCCCCCTAGTGTACCATTTAACTCGATGGATCCCTAAAATTATGTTTGGATCGGGCCCCCAAGTACAAATTAACTGTTTTACCCTATTGATCGGGTTTAAAGTAAGGCCCTCAAATATTTCACAACGGAGTAGAAATCAAGTAATAAATTGAATCGTTTTACTTAGTTGAGTCCCTAGACTCGATCGAGTTGGGCATAAAAATTAGTTCCCTAGTTTTCATTTTGTCGGGCCATCCAAACAAAGCAAATTGGATCATATGGGATGCATTTTACGGGCCCGAACTGAACCCTCGAACATTAGCCTCCACGTTAGTTTTATGCCGAGTTGATTTAAACAACAAATTGGGTCACATAGGACCCGTATTATGGGTGTGAACTAAGTCGTGCAATTAATTGGCTCTGTGCAATGGTTTGTCCTCTTATCTTTTTTTACATCTATCCACATTCTAAGATGTGGATATTATTTACATAAAATTGATACATAGCCCACACATCTAAACAACATTTTATTTTCCCACTCCTTTACTATGCATGCTATTGGTTACCTTTTTTCAAAGGTGACAAGAAGTCCCATACATCAAGATTGATGTGTAAGCTATGCACTAAAACTTAACCTTTAAAGTTACCCTTTACAACATGAAAAAGAGAATTATACATCAAGATTGATATGTAAGCTATACATCAAATTTAACCCAATGTCTATCTAACCTCCCTTTTCATTTTTCTATTTGTGTGCTTGCCTTATAAGATAAAAAGAATGGTCTCACACCAAAAATTATGTACAAGTAATGCAACAAAATTAAACTTGTCATACTACCTTTTAATGTAAAGTATAAGGTAAAGAATACCTGGCAATGTCCCTGTGGTGTGCTCCATCCTTCCCATAGTGTTAAGCTTGTGGTGTACCCTACTCCTCCTATGGTATACCTTTGCTATGTGTGCTCCTTCCATGCTGTGGTACATCCTTTCTAACATTTTGTCCTCATCCATGATGCTGCCCCCATTAATGTACCTTCCCTTTTAACCCCATCCTATTTATTATTTTTATTTCTTTTTTTAGTCAAAATTCGACCTGATTTCAACTATGAAAGGAGGATAGAGAGCTGTCTCCCCAAACAAACTGCTACAGCCCCCTCTTAAAGAGAACCCGTAAGGAAATTAGGTTTTAATCGAACTCCTCTCTTACCGAGCCTTGAACCGGTTTTGCCGATCTCTTTTTTTTTTTTTGTCAATCGAAGAATCTGATCAATAATTGACGATTCAACCATGGTGAATCTTGCCATCACCTCCATGCTCATCATGGATTCTACAGCTTTTCCTTCAGCAAGGATTCGGTAACCCTCTGATTTGATCGAGAATTGATGACAAACATATCCTCACTTCCATCTTCCGGTGTTTACAAACCCACACCCCTTCTGTCTGTCGAACCATTTCATAACTCCGATCGGCCGTAGACCAATCTTCAGATGCGCATTTCTCATCTTCCCTTTTCCCCTTTGCTCTTAGCGCCCCCCTTTTTTTTCGATCTTTATCCCTCGTTTATTCTTTTTTGCTCTGCGTCTTTCGATTAGCAGGCCCTGATCATGGCTTTGTCCTTGTAATTTAGTAATCCATCGTGATCTGACCTGGGCAAAGTCAGTTCAAAAACCCTATACCACAAGAGTTCATCTTGGGGGTAGCCCCCAACTCTTGATTTGAAACCCGACCACTCTTTCTCGTAGTTCCTTGATCTGTTCTTACCATTGTCCTCACCATGTGTAAGTTGTGTCCCTTGTTCTGGTCCCCACAGACGACACCAATTGTGGAGGCCGATTTTGTGATAAACCAACCTTGATCACAATTTCATTGTTAAACTCGCGAAATAATTGAAAAATCATGGAAAAGAACACAAGGGTTTGTACGTGGTTCGGCATACGTGCCTACGTCTACGGGCTCAAGGAGCCATTCCACTATCAATCTCGCTGTTACATGACTTCCTCTCCTCGATCTCCCCCCTTCCTCCTCTTTTTCTCCTTCCCTTTTTACAATGTCCTTTAGCCCTTTAAATAGAAAAATCTTAAAAGGAATCCTAATCCTAGTTAAATTAAAATTGACCCTATTACCCCTTATCCAGATTAATAATTACCTAAAATGGGAATAATTCTCTTAAATTGAGATTCTTCCCTAATAAGATAGAGTTATCTTCAAACGATGCAACGTGTTCACCTTAGGATACGTGTTGATGGTGCAAATGAACGGTCCAGATGGGAGAGGATTTTACCCCTCCACATCTATGAAAAAGTTTTTTGTTTATCAAACACTACATAACAAAGTCCCTCCTATTTCTAAGATTTTCTGTTTCGGACAATGGTTAGTACTCATGTTTTGGACATATCCTGCATGTTGGATGCATGGCGACGTTTTTCATACAACTTTTACTTTGTTTAAATATTTTGTATTCAATGTTTAATTATATTTATATTGTTTGTAAGATTTTAATGTGTATCAACATATCTAAAATGCATCCCTATTATGCTACATATTAAATTAAAGTATTCAAACTGGTTGTTTATTTTATTATTATTATTATTATTATTTTGGGGGGGGGGGTGCGTGGTTTAGGATAAAATTATTTAATAAGGAGAAAGTAAGTAAGACAAGTACGAGGCCGAGGAGGTTGAGACCTGCCTCAAACAGCCGAAATACTAACTACACATCATCCCTAGCAATCGTATCCCATTCGAATACAAAATCCTCAACGAACAACCCCCTAAAAGAACTTAAAAGGATTCGTCATTTAGTTCTATCTAATGGATGTCTTGCTCCTTTCATTTGCAAACCTTTTTATTGTGCTCATTTTAGAGGCACCTACAAAGAGGACCAAGACAAGGCTTGGTCCAAAGGGCCAAGATATTCCAGCTCTGGAAAAAGGCCTAGCGCAAAATAAGGCAAGGTTCAAGAAATGCTAAACAAGCTGAAATAAGAGGGCCATATATCTCTTGTGAGTAGCAACGAACAAGAAGATGGTTATCAAATTCACCACATGATTTGCATAAGGGAATGAAAGTCAATAATGATCCTTTTTTACATCTGATTAAATGATCAATTGTGATTTGTGAGAATTTTGTCATGAGAAGCTATCCAAACAAAGGAAACCGCCATAGAGGAATTTTGGAATCCAAACACAAGGAGGCAACAAAAGAAAAGTTAGACATGGAATCCAGTGCCAAATAAAATATATTGCTTAGAATGACCAATCATGGCTTCTCATCCACAATCACGTGTCTACATCTGACGGAATATTGGGGGTCTCATTGATATGTGAGATTAGATCGGCAGTATCATCTATTTCCCAATCATTGAAAAATTATCTTGGATTCAAATTCCCAAGATAAAGCATTAACAGACTGGACCATAAAACTATGTACTAGGTGTCTTTCCTACTTGGGCAGCATGATACACAAGAGAATGACCCTACTATCAATTAGGAATATGGAATAAACTGTATATATGTCAGGTTCAAACAATATATATATATATTTATGCTTCTATTAATGTTGGAAATTGACTCATTTGTGTCATTTTTACAAGAGAAGTGTGTTTTGGGGAGAGTCAAGTATCTAACCTACCTTTTAAAAAACAACGTTAATATTGATTAATATGGATAGGCATAGAATGAAGAACCTAGTTATTATACTAACTAATACCAAGAATACCTCTACTGACGTCTATATTTACTGTTGTAAATCAACAACAAAGTGCAGAAGTCATGGTTTGGTGAGACTCTGGACTTCGGGAGCAATTCTTCTATAGGTATATCTGATAGAGATTTCACTTCAAGGACCAATGGATTGGTTTATTATATTCTCTCATGTGGCTGATGATTTGGGAAAGCAAGGTTTGACATATATATTGAATGCTATTCCTCAATTTTATATTATTAATTCAATTTTTATCGATGAAAAATGTTCACTTGGAATAAAATAAAATAAAAAACATGCGCAATATGAAATTTCTCTGCAAAAAGAGAGTTAAGGTTTTCACACTTTAATTATCACGATTCCACAATTGGAAGTTTTGTAACCATGCCCAGAATTTCTTTTTGGGGTCTAGTAGCAGGGCTGATCTTTTTGTCAAGAATAATAGATTTTGTACTCTAGATTGTGTATGAATGAGAATAAGAGAGACATGATAAATGTGTATTTATATACACAGAAAGATAGACAAGGCTACTTTCACAAAGAGCTGAAAGAGACTGAAATAACAATTGAGAGAATGATGCATTTTAGGTAACTTTGGATTTAAAAAAAATAAATAAAGGGGAGGATAAAAAGTTGAAAATTCATCAGCTAAAGAATTTTAAGGGTACTTGTAAAATTGTGAGAAATGAGGGATGCAATAGCAAAATGAGGGTTTTTACAGGGGCTGTTTTGGAATCTTGTAAAAAGAGGACAATTTTTTATGTTGACAAACGAATCTGTTTTGTGCAGACGTAGGGCCATAAATGGGCTTGAGTTGTTTCTTTTTTTTTGGCTTGCTTTTGTGGGAAGCTGGAATCCTGCTCACCAAATGCTCATTTTGACATAGGAAGTACTTTTGGGTGTTGGGAAACAGGTCTTAATCGTGTTCTCAAATGCTACCATAGAGCAAGAATCTTGCTAATAGTTTTTCCCAAGCCTTACAAGAACTAGCGGAGAAGGAGAAATTCAACTATAGTAAGAGGAAATTGTTCCAAGACAATTACGTTTGATAACATCAAATAAATCAGGAAAATTAACAAAGATGGCCTTCCAAGGTATATGTGACCCTAATTTTAGAATTCTACATATAAAATCTCTACGTTCTATCATCTATTTTGTCTACTTTGTAGTCTTACCATTGGATAAAGACTTGCAACTCCTAATATCTCCTCTATTTTGAATAAACATGGAACTTCATAAAAAGTAACGTGGACTCCTTCAGAGTAGTAATTTCAATGACTTTCCAAAACTGCCTATTTAATCCCTTCTTTCCCACAAGAAATCAGTTTCTTTTTCTTGCTTTATTCCAAATTATTTATGTTCATTTCTAAATGTGTTCCCTTCTTTAGAATAGAATGTCATTACCATTCATTAACTTCATGGTGCTTTTGCTCACACTATCGGACATGCCATTCTTCACAGTTTTTGTACGTGTCTGGTTAGTTAATTCCCTTGGGATGCAACAACTCATTTGTTAGTTGAGAGAGACATTTGATTGAATTTTTGTTGGGATGGAAATCTATGGTGTTTTTCCCTTGTATGTAATTCATTGATGTTTTTAGGCTTGGAAACTCATATTTTGGTAGAGAGAAATTTGATTCAATTTCAGTAGTGTGTAAGCCTTGGAAATTTGCGGCGTTTTCCCCCACTCTGTGAATCCATAATGTTTTTATTACACATGCGCAAATGAAAACAATGTTTTCAAACGCTGAGATGTGAAGCAAAGCGCTTATTTGGCTTATGCCTCATGGCATAAGGTGTAAGTCTCACATGCATCAAATATTTAAATAAATAATGTAAATATAAAATAATTAATATTGAATTAAGGTAGCCACCACATGTTACCAAATTTCTAGTTTAAATTGACTGATAGAACTCTAATTTTTAGTTGCCTACATAAATAATATATATTTTGGGTATGTGGATGCTAAGCTAAAAGCACTCGTGGGAGAGATTGAAAGCCTTGACAGAAAAGAGGAATTGGGGAGTTTGGATGTTGACGGGGGGCTAAAAGGGTAGATTTAAGAGCTAACTTTCAGAAGGTAGGGGCAATGAATGAGATCTCTTGGAAGTAAAAGTTGAGGGCAAAGTAGCTTAAGGAGGGGGATAACAAAACGAGGTCCTTTCTTCGGATGGCGAGTTATCATTGTAGGGTAAGCTACATCTCAAGATTAAAGGTGCGGGGGGAGTGGAGAGTGGGTGATGATGAGGTGGCGGCAAGGGTAGTTGATTTTTACATTGATCTCTATACTTAGAGGTTTTGGGCACGGCCGGTGTTTGATAATTTGCACTTCAAAAGTATTTCAGATGTGCAACAAAATTGGTTAGAGAAGCCTTTTGAGGAGGAAGTTTGATCTTTAGTGAGTGGTATACGAGGACGATAAAGCTCTTGCCCTCGATGGTTTCTCCATGGCATTCTTCAAGGTGTGTTGGGAGGTAATTAAGTCTGATCTTTTGGTGGTTTTAGAGGAGTTTTTCGGGAGGGCTTTTTGGACCATGGGTTGAATTGCACCTTTGTAACACTGATCCCTAAGATAGAAGGAGCGGAGGATATTGCAGACTTGAGGCTGATCAGTCTTGTGGGCTTGGTGTATAAGATCTTGTCCAAAATATTAGCATCAAGGTTGAAGGAGGTGATACATTCTATCATTAGTCCCTCCTAAGGGGCTTTCGTTGCAGGCGCCAGATATTCTATCATTAGTCCCTCTTGAGGGGCTTTTGTTGCAGGTCACCAGATATTGGATAGCAAAAGAAACCAAGACTTGTTTGCAAGATTGATTGTGGAAAAAGCTTATGACCATGTTAGTTGGTCCTGCCTTGAATATCTCTTGAGGAGGATGGGGTTCGGTGAGAATTGGGTCTTTTGGATTATGAGGTGTGTTTCTACTCCTTCATTCTCTGTTCTGTTTAATGGTTCGCCTAAAAGTTATTTCAAAAGCTCAAGGGGTTTGAGGCGAGGAGATCTGTTGTTGCCTTATCTGTTTTTGATGGTTATGGAAGCCCTGATTAGAATGTTGTCCAAACTCCATAGCTGTGGCGAATTGTAACTTGTCAGGTTTTAGAGCAGGTAGTCAGAACCACCTAATTTTTCACCTCCACTTTGCAAACGATACTTCGGTGTTCTTGGGCTATTCGGTGTCACAGTTGGCCGTTTTGTTTTGTTTCAAAGTGGGAGTTTTGCCTTCTTCGTATTTGGGTCTCCCTCTTGGGGCGGATTCTTGGGATCCAATTTTATTCTCTAGGAAGAATGGGAAAAAGGTTTAGCACTTGGAAGGCTCAAGATCTTTCAAAAGGAATTGTTGGGGGCGGGGGGAGGAGGGGACTGGACTTTGATCAAGAGTATCTTGGCCAACATTCCTATTTATTACCTTTCCTTATTTGCTTTTCTGTTTAGTGTGGAGCAAAGACTAGACAAGATTTGTCGAGACTTTTTTTGGCATGATAGGGAGGATAGAAGGAAGTTCACATGATAAGTTGGAAGAAGATTTTCTTGCCCATGAGTTGAGGGGATTTGGGCTTTAGAAGCTTTGCCTCTGAATTTGGCGTTGTTGGAGAAATGGCTTTGGAGATTCGGTGAGGAGGAAGAAAGTCTGTGGAGAAATGTGGTGTATCAGAAGTTTGGGTGGAAAAGTGGGTAGGCTAAGCTCATGGGTGTGGGTTGTGGAAGGGTATTCTTGGGAGACTTCCTTTATTTCGAAAGAAGGTGAAGTTCGAGGTGGGGAAAGGAAACAAGGTTCGATTTTGGGAGAATAGATGGTGTGGGGAGGTTTCTCTTATGGAGTCATTACCTGATTTGTATGCCGTGTCCACCAAGAAGGATCAATCGACTCCTTTTTGGTTGGTATTGGTATGGATAGGGCGTGGGACCTTGGATTCAGGTGGAATTTTAACAATTCCAGTTGATACAAAGGTAGAGGATCGTAGGCTTTGGGAGGGATTGAAGGATGGAATTTTCTTGGTCCGGTCCATGTATGGAGCCGGGTTGCTGATAGTGGTCCCCTTTTCCCTTACAACTTTCATTTGGGGGGCGGGGGGGAGCTATGGTACCTTCCAAGGTATCAGTGTTTGTCTGGTTAGCTGCAATGGGGTTTTCCCTTTAGAGCCTCCAAGCGAATTTTATGGAGCCTCCTCCCTTTTGCCATCTATTGGTGTCTGGAAGATTATTTACATAACACATCAATTCAACAACTTTCTTTGCATTTATTACTACTTTAAGTCAAACATATATTCAACATTATTTTTATATCGGTTGATAGCCTACAAAGACTACCAGTTTGTATTGGCTTTGTCTCACTTTCACTACTGGCTGAATTGCTCCGATGGAAACTTCTGAAAAATTAAAAAGTAAAATAGCAAACAAACTGGGGGACAGGCTGAACTATTTTGAGCTAATAGGATGACTGGTTTACAGGATTTGTTTTGGATAAGGAAGATCGTAGCATCACCAGGTCTGATTTATACTTCAAGGAGCTCTTCAATCGATGCGGATTGTATCTCTACAAGTCAAAGGTTTGTTTGTTCAGATTATTTATTGCTCGCATGTTTGGTTTTGACATTCTGTAGGCAAAAAAACATGTTCTAATAACTGGTTCAGCATTATATTCTTCTTTTAATGTATGTTTTAAAAATTTTGGTTCAGATAATTACTTAGCTCTCACCTTCAGTTTCTTCATTTATTTAATACTAAATGAACTCTTAGGTTCTCTGTGGTTGTAGAGAAGATGTTTTCTCTGGAAAATCAATCCTGAGAAAATAGATTTCATGAGAAAATCGTTGCCACTGTATGATTATACTTGGGAAAATGTGAAAGCAAGAGTTGTTTTTTAGTTTGGGGGAAAAGGATAATCACGAGGGAATGACATTAGGATTTTCCCGCCCTCACGTGAAAATCCGTCTTGGAGGATCTACATTTGTTGGGACCACAAAATGCACAATTATAATCACATAAACCAAGGCCTTTCTGGAGAATACCCCAAGAACCCATTATAATTTCATTTATGGCTATTGTTTTGATGTTATTTCAGGATCAGAAAGGATTTCCCGAGGAATTATTTGCAGTGAAGATGTATGCATTAACGACTGATATGCCAAAGAGTGTTCATGGGAGCAGACCCAAAATACGTTCCAATAAACCTGCCATCATCAAGTGACGAATTTCCTCCCAGACGATGTTGCGCTTTTGGGATCACAAATTTTATTCTATTTTATATTATTCAAAATGTACCTTACCTTAAAAAGAATGAAAGAGCAGATATTGCTTTTCAGAGCGACTTTTAGATTCTGTAAGCTAATATTATCTTTTTCCCATCCCATTCCATCTCAAGTTTTTTGCATTAACCTGCTTTTTAAATTTCCCTATGAAAATGGTTACTTAACTATTTTGGTCCAAAAAATGGTTACTTAACCTGTTTTGGTGAATATTTGAGATGCCCTGCTATATTTTCAAACTGATGACGTGTCCCCCTTGACCTCGGTCTACTCTAATAGACTGATGAAAGATGAATTAAATGCCCTTGTCTTCAAACTGTAGCCAAAACCCTTGATTTTTCTTGCCTAAAATCAGTCATCTATATTCTCATACTTAAAATACTTTTACCTCCACTGCAAACCTTAAAAGAGTATTTACATCGCTCAAATCTCAAGAACAAGATATGACTAGGAGAAGTAAAAGTTAATGGAATCAAGGGCAATCTACAAGGGGTTATAGGTTAAAAGGTTGAATGCATTAGATTAAAAAAAGTTAAATATACTTTACAAGAGATTGAATAACTTGAACGTGATAGATCTTTGGGAGAAAAAATAAAGGTTTTTGGTTAGAGCCAGGTGTGTCGATGGGTCGGTTACGCTTTGGTTCCTAAGACACTTAGAATCACAATCATTATTTTTTTTTCCATTTCAGTTCTTGTTGATTCTGGATTCAAAATAAATGGAACTAGAACTGCCAAAAAACACTAGTACCGATCGGTTCTGGTTCTTAGGAATTGAATGAGAAAAAAAAGTAATTTAAATCACTATAAAAAAAATTTCCTTGCAAAACAGTAACATATTGTCTACAAATTTATTAACTTAGATATAATTTATTATTTTAAAGATCTAAGTTATTGATTTTTTTTTCAAAAGTAAAAAAATTTATTTTCTTTAAAAGTAATAAATTTTTAGAAAAGATAGATTAATTTAAGTTCCAATACATAGTTTATATGAAAAATTGACGAGCTTTCTATAACATGCATTAATTTTGAAATAAAAAAATACCTTAAATAATCTATAGTATAAAAAGAAGTGACAAAATTAATTGATTCTGGGTACCTGTTGGATAGAACCTAATAGTTCTGGTTCCTATCGGTTCACTTTCATTTTCAGAATCGGCTCTAATCGATTTCAACAAAAAGGAATCCGAACTGTGATTTTTGTTTCTGGTTTCAGTTGGTTTTGGTTTAAATGGGTAACCCATTGACAACCCTACGTAGAAGTTTAAATGAGGATCTTTATAAGAGAAGACTGAAGTCAAGGGGCTTGTGATTTGTTCGAAAACATAATAATGGTGGTTCAATTTTCAAAGAGGCACCAAAACATGAATATATAAATTGGTGATTTAGGCATGCCTCTCCAACGGTTTCTTCGAGACATTGAGATGGTGGATTAAGTAAGATAGGTTAAAAATAATTTGTCCAAGACATTAGTGACTTGAAGATGAAAGAGTTTTAGGGTAAAAATAGTTGTCCTTACTCTTCAACTCTAGGACTTATTAAGCTTCATTTGAATTTAAATTCTCCAGGTAGATGTCATCTGAAACTAAATTCTCCAGTCACGTTGTTGAGGATGTTTTAAAATGGACCTGTGCCTAATCATATGTGGCTCTTGATTTTTTTATATAACCAATAGTAAGTTGGTACCAATTTTCTACAAGGATAATGCTGAAGTGACATCATATCACATTGATATGAGTGAAAACATCTATAGTTCCTATCCACTTTCATGTCAAGAAGTGTGATATGAGGTTTCAATTTGAGATCACTCCAAAACAACTCTTTCTACGACACAAAATGAGTTCGAATAGGTTAAACATAGTTTAATTTAGCCTATATGCCATCAAGTTAAAGATGACGAATGTCGTTAATTTTTGCTAGAGGTTGAAGGTAAGTGTGTTCGGTCTATGCTACATCTTTTCATCAATTTATTGGTGATTTAGACATGCCCCCTTAATCTATTATACATATATTTATTATTATTATATTGATTAAATTTTATTGGTTGGAGCTATTGAGAGAGAGAGAGAGAGAGAGAGTAGGGTTGGTTGGAATCGAATAACATTTGCAAATGCTTTGCCAAAATTTTTGTTCTACAAACCATTAACTGTAATTTTTTAAGAATTCGGGTGACGATTGTATCACAAAGTATCCATTGATCTATTTAAATTTTTATGTTTATTCATTTATTAATTTTGCATTTACAAATGATTTGCATTACAAAACATTGATACCAACAAGGACTTTTAAAGTAATCCTTCTAACATGTGCCCTAAGGGCATATGTTAATGTCCATTCGATGTGCCTCCTAAACAATCTTTTAAGATAAGTGCTTAAATGACTTTAAATAATATTCAAAGTAACACTACTCTTGGGATGAAGTATCAATATAGCTGCTTTATCTTGAGATACGAGTCTCTCATGTAGTTGAGGAAAAGGATGGTTTTGTACACACACAATTATTTAACAAATAAAATTAAATATAAAAAAAAAGAAAAAATTCATTATTTATCTTTTGTATTTTAACAAATTTAATCACCAATCGAAGAGGTCCAAATAACATAATCCTAACCGTCTAATGAATTTCAATTTTAAAAAAATCACTCATTTTATTAAATAGATAATTAAGATATTAATATCATTCCCTTTGTTCTGTCAAATCATTGATGATCGTAAATTTTTTAGTCAAAAGATTTTATAATTAGTGTCTTGATACCCACGCCAGATTTTAAATCTCGATTGAGATGATTTGTCGATACGTCTCGCTATTGTCCACTAACGAGATAGATAGAAAGTCTAAAGTATCGGACGAGAATTAAAATCATAGTTCATTTTTCTCATTATTAAATGAAAGTTAAACATATTGAAAAACTAAAAAAACGAAATTTTTTTTTTTTTTTGTGTAACTTTTGGGAAAATTAATGCAAATAATCTGATCTCCAAAAAGTAAATGCACACTTTTTCGTGAACTGGCGTGAATCTGTTCCCCTTGTCACTCTCACTCTCTCTTACATTAAGACCCCTCTTTCAAGCCCCCCATCATCCGATTTCTTCCCCAATTTTCCTACCAAGGCCAACCCCACCCAATTACAGAACCCAAAATGCGAGAAATCCTTCACATTCAAGGAGGGCAATGTGGAAATCAGATTGGAGCCAAGTTCTGGGAAGTAATCTGCGATGAACATGGAATAGATCCAACAGGGAAGTACAGTGGAGACTCAGATCTTCAACTTGAACGAATCAATGTGTATTACAATGAAGCGAGTGGTGGACGATACGTCCCTCGTGCGGTTCTGATGGATTTGGAGCCTGGAACCATGGATTCGGTCAGATCTGGGCAGTTTGGTCAGATCTTTAGACCTGATAACTTTGTTTTTGGCCAATCTGGTGCGGGAAACAATTGGGCTAAAGGCCATTATACAGAAGGAGCTGAGCTTATTGATTCGGTTCTTGATGTTGTTAGGAAGGAAGCTGAGAATTGTGATTGCTTACAAGGTAATATATATATTTTTTGATGATCTTAGTCCATGATTGTTTGGTTTATGGGTTTTATTTTGGTGGGTTGTTGTCAAGATCTGAACTTTAGTGTCTGTGATGATGATCTGGAATTTTATTTATTTATTTATTTTTGTTAAATTTTTTTTTTTTTTTTAAGATCTTATTTTATGTTAATTTGCTAGGTTTTTCATCTTCATTTATTAAAAAAAACCTTTGTTTGGTGTTTTTCTGGTTTAATTTAATTATGGGTCTCAGATAAAATGTTCGATCTGCTTAGAGAATAAATAGTACTTTTGTGATTGGGGAGGTTTGATCACCATGGGAAGGAATCAAGCAAACATCAAGTATATAAGTTGAGAAAATTCTTCCAAAACCTTATTGAATCTCACTTTTTTGTGCCAAATGTTTTTTCATAAAAGCTCTTTGATATTCATTTGGATGAAAGCATTAGTGGTCACAGATACTCCTTTTTTTATAGGCTGAAGTGTACAGATCCTGTTTCCTTAGCACATGAAACCAATTTCATTCCCTTGTTCCCAAATTTTATTTGATGTTTGTTAGTGATTAGTGACTATATACTTGTATGGGTACTGATGTAGGACAACCAAACTTTGCTTGATTCTAAAATAAATAATTATGAAATAAATCTAAATCCCAAACAAGTGGAAATATAAATAATTATAAAATTTTTGTTGGAACCCATTACTGTTGGTTTGATTTGTGTCCCGCATTAGGTACCCTAAAAGACTCATACATAAGTTTCTTGTTGCAATATTATTATTATTATTTTTAAATTGTAAGTAAAAGAGATTTTTTGGTTAGAAATTCTCACTTTTTTATTGCAAATTTATTTAGCTTTTGTGCTTACCACTTGTAAGCAATCTCTCCCTCACTCTCTAACTCTCTTTTCTGATACTCTCACCTTACTGCCCCCTTGATAATTTTCTATTTTCAGTCCCATATATATATTTTTCTCCATTAGTAGTTTTTAGTTTCATTGAATTTATTTTCAACAGGATTCCAAGTATGCCATTCTTTGGGTGGAGGCACTGGTTCTGGCATGGGCACCCTTCTCATCTCCAAAATCAGGGAGGAGTATCCCGATCGCATGATGCTTACATTCTCTGTCTTCCCCTCTCCCAAAGTCTCCGACACTGTTGTGGAGCCATACAATGCCACTCTTTCCGTTCATCAGCTTGTCGAGAATGCTGATGAATGTATGGTCCTTGACAATGAAGCTCTTTATGATATATGCTTCCGCACTCTCAAGCTTGCAACACCCACTTGTAAGTTAGAAATTTCCTTGTTAAGTCTTACCTATGATCCCACTGTTTGAAAATAGAACAAATTATTAAAACGGTGAAGTAAGATTGAAAATTTACCATACCGTTTTTGGAATTAAAATATTTTACCGAAACAGTAAAAAAGTTTTCCAATCCTATAAAACAGGAAATTCTTTCCCTGTTTTACTTTCAGTAAAACAGTTTTAAAAAAAATTGTTTTATAAAACAGTGAATTCCTCCCCCCCCTTTAATGAAAATATTTTTAATTCCAAAAATGGTAAACTACTGATTTCGGACTTAAAATGAACAGTGTTCCATTTTAGTAATTTTGAGTGCATGTTTTGATAAATCACCCTTGAAAATATCCCTTTTCTGTTATGCTTAATTATTATCACTTAAAAAACCCGCACTTTTGATTGTTTATGCGATGATTGAAAGGGACATGTTTCCATTCTCCTGTTTAATCTTTGGGTTTGTCTTACTTCAGTCGGTGATCTTAATCACCTCATCTCGGCCACCATGAGTGGGATCACATGTTGCCTTCGGTTTCCTGGACAGCTAAACTCTGACTTGCGGAAGCTTGCGGTGAACTTGATACCGTTCCCCCGCCTCCACTTCTTCATGGTTGGGTTTGCTCCCTTGACTTCCAGAGGTTCCCAGCAATACCGAGCTCTCTCCGTGCCCGAACTCACCCAACAAATGTGGGACTCCAAGAACATGATGTGTGCTGCCGATCCCCGGCATGGTCGCTACCTTACAGCGTCAGCCATGTTTCGTGGTAAGATGAGCACTAAAGAGGTTGATGAACAGATGATCAATGTCCAGAACAAGAACTCTTCGTACTTTGTTGAGTGGATACCCAATAATGTCAAGTCCAGTGTCTGTGACATCCCACCAAAGGGTCTAAAAATGGCTGCGACATTCATTGGGAACTCAACTTCAATCCAGGAAATGTTTAGGCGTGTCAGCGAACAATTCACTGCCATGTTCAGGAGGAAGGCTTTCTTGCATTGGTACACTGGTGAGGGCATGGACGAGATGGAGTTCACCGAGGCTGAGAGCAACATGAATGATTTGGTGGCCGAGTACCAACAATACCAAGATGCAACTGCTGATGAGGAAGAGGAGTACGAGGATGAGGAAGAAGAGGACGTTGGGGCGTGAGGTGATGGGATGGGCTGTATATTTATGATGGCACCGTTGTTAGCCAGACTTATTTGAAATTAGTTGGGTATGTCTAGTGTGTTTGTATGGGTTGTGATTCCTGTGTTTGGAATGGGGTTTGTGGTTATGTGATGTACGAGTATATACAAGTCTCAACTCAGGAACTGTATGGTTTTATGAATGTGTGACACATGTTGCATTGGCTTGTTTTGAGTGTGTTGTTTTCCTTGACCATGGGCTTAGCACTTTGGGTATGCTCATCTTGTGTGTGAAGGTATGACACAATTGACCTCATTATGTTTTCTCTTGGGTTTGTCATGTCTTCCCCCATCATTAGTTGGCTTGTTTTGATTCCTTTGTGCCTTGTTGACACTAGATTCTAAGGCCCTGTTTGGATACTAAAAACATAAGTATTTTGCCAAAGAGCAAGGTTAGAGTACTCTGTGAAGGAGTTGGAGAAGTACTTTTGTGTTGGAAAGGCGTTTGGGAATAATTCTGTGAAGTATTGACAAAAGTATTTTTCTGCTAGAAGTGTGTTTGGGAACTATACTGATTTTTCCTAACTTAAAAAAAAAAAGATCAAAATACCTTTGTGTTTTACATTTTAGTGTTTTTTATCCTTTAGTGTCATGATGTCTTCAAATTATACTATTTTTGACATTTTAACAATAAATAATATAATGTGTAGATAAACCTAGGTATATTCAAAAGTTCAAAAAAAATATTGATAGAACCTCTCTTAAAAATTGAATTATCATATATATTAAAAATATGTCTCATACATACCAAATCCTGATATAAATTCATATTTAAATAAATTTCATACATGCAATCTATATATATCTATCTAAGAAATAACATCATAATTAACACAACTATTAAAATTAAAATTGTTATGAACTATAATATATTGTATCCTATTGATGCATAAAAAAACAAATCCTTAGTAATATTTTATAGTCAGTTTTTCTTCACATGTTTATCAATCACATCAACTCCGTCAATAGATTCAACTTTATTAGCCCATAAAAATCTTTCAGTATGATTATAGAATCAAAAAAGAAATAAATTTCATCAGACTATAATAAAAATAGATATATTGTAAAGGGAATATGATAAGATAAGTTTGTTTTATTGATAATTATTATCTTTAAAGATAGACATCTATTAAAATTTATGTCTTTGTTTTCTTAGGTTCTAGTAGTAATAATAACCAGTTTCTGACCATATGAATAACACAGTGTCATCAAAACTACAATCAAAGATTTCAAATGTATGAAAAATTAAAATAGATAATTTAAAATATCTTATATGAATAACAAGTCAAATGTTTAAAATATTTAAATTAAAATACTGAATTTAAGACAAATCATCCTTAAACATTAATATTATGTCGATCATAGGCCTCTTTTATAGTTTCTAATATGAGTTCTCTTTTTTGTTCCATAGCCTTATTTGCTTTATGATGTGAATGCACAAGTGAATTTCTATGATCTAAAGATGTCGATCATTCTTCTACAAAATCATTTTGATCATATTGGGCAAATTTTACATCTGCTAAGCCTTATTTTCGAATAAAATAGTATAATTTCATTTAGACAATCACAATATCCCGTTGTGTATCAAATGAATACAAATGTATGTCACACAAAATTTCTTATTGCGCATTCAAAAGATCAAAACACCGTTCAATGACATTGCGTAGGAAATAATGTAAATGATTGAACAATTATTTCTTCTCTTTCTCCCATGCACCTTTTTGAAAATCTTGTAGATGGTAATAAATACCTCTATATGATACCAAATAGTCATCCATCAATGGATACCTAAAGTCAGTCAGGTAATACTTACTTAATAGACAAAATAAACAATTATAATCATTATAAAATATTTAAGTAAATAAAGTATTATTTCAATTAATACTTTAAGTATCGACCTTTTAGTAAGTGTGAAAATCTTGAATTAGGGTCAGTGATGATTTTCAACAATATATTTGAGTCATTTGCTTGTCTCTCCCAATCAACCATGACATATGTAAAAAAATTGTTGAAAAAGTATATAGCCAACACATTTTATGTGCCCTTTCGACTTAAGAAACGAAGTTTGTTTGTTGTAGGAACACGTGCTCTTATATATGTACCATCTATTACTCCCACACATTTCTTCATATTGAAATAATATATATATATATATAATATATATATATATATATATATATATATATATATATATATAATATATATATATATATATATATATATATATATAAGACAATGCATGAATTAGAAAAATATATATTGGTGTTAATAACAAAAAAATGTGATTATATACCTTAAAGAAATGTCAATATCTTTGGTTAGTTCGTATTTCGAGAGGGATCTCATTCGAGTATCGAGCATAATAAGAGTCCTACATAAACGTAGAACCGCCTCCAAAACTCTATGAAAACGTCTACTTATAGTCTTTTCCAAATGTTGATATCGATTGGCAGTCAATATTATACTTGCATTTTGTTCTAATATAATTAGGAACATTACCAAAGAGACTTCTAAAAAAACATGTCACGTACTCTTTAAGTTTGCCTCGTTACGAAGAGATGATAATAATTTGTGGAAAACGTGTTTCTTTATTTTAAATTGTTCATGACATAATTATTTCTTGATAAAACATAGTTTATATAATCTTCTTTAGTAAAACCATAATTTGTCTTGTTTTGTTTATTTAAAATATGAGTTATTATCATACTAATTGTGACGCCCCGCCAAACGCTAACACAAATCCCAAGGCCACCTCGAGGCATTAAGTGACGCCTCGAAATTTCGGCATGGTCTCCTCTGTTTATGTTAGCGTTTCACGGAACTCAAACCTGATAAACCAATTTATAACAAAACCTGTATATAAAAATGTAGATACAGGAAAATAACAGCGGAAGACTAATTACATCTAACATGTAAGTAGATCAGAGTGTAGAAGATTTATCAATATACAGGCTTACCAAAACACTCTCACTCTAACATAGGCCTAAACTCTCAATCCAAAAACTACATATATCCTGGATGAAACTGACAACACTAAGGGATGTGGCCCTAGTGCTCGCCAGGCAATAAACTCTGATCGTCGATCTGATCGACCAGATACTCCTCAATTACTGACTCTACGCCCGTCTCGGTAGCTGCAAGTGCTGACACTAAAAAAAATAGGAAGGAAATGGTGAGTAACAATGGTTACCCAGTAAGTCCACAACCAATTCCTACTAGTAACCCTTCCTAAGCATGATCGAATGAAGCATACTGAACATTTTAATACATGCAAGGTTTTACAAGATAAAATACGATCAACTGGTACATATAGCCAGGGATGAGTAAACTAAACAGTTTAAAAGTTTACATCACATCATCTATCATCCATACTCATTATACATTTTCCATGTTATGCAAATAATGTTGACAATATTGAAATAATAGACATGCTTCTCAGTTTATAATTCGAAATATAACAACAGATACATAATACAAATGGTGGAGTATTGGAATTAAAGAGTTGGGATTCACGACTGGATCGCTCCCAGTCGGGACATGATATTCCTCAATAACATTGTAGTTCCTGATTTTGTGGCTGGTCGCTGTTTACAACGCTTGCGGGACCATTTATCAGGCTCAGGCTGGCCGTTTGACGTGACCGTAAGCAATGGGTCTCTTTTCGATGTGTCAGAACGTTCGACTACTACTAGATTGTTAGTGATCACTGACTAATCATCTTCGCCTATGCCTATCAGGCGTGCATGTGATTCCCAAATGACACTCCACTTGTATACGACCACCTTTACAATACACGTTCGCTGGTAAAGATAAGAAAGGAATGGACCTGGATTCCAGTTGTGACTCCACTCTCATACGCGTTCCATACCACGTATGAGTTTGGTGGTCCCTACCGTACATCCCAGGATAGTGCACCCCTCCGGATGATGTGATACACTATCCCTTCAAGTATTCACAAACCCTTTAACAGCTCACAAAATAGTTACGTATATATATAGTTTTTCATTTAAAACAAAAAAGAAATTAACAGAACAGGGTTGAGAATGGATATTCAGTTCCTACCATGCAACTGTGGCCACCCGGCCTAAAATAAATAACAGTACTCGGAGCCTCTGCGCCAACATAAATTTAAATAAACATGCAACCCTTTCATTAATAACCTAGATATCTTTTTACCAACCTACACACAACATACAATGTAAAACGCAGACATCACCCCTCGGGTGTGATTCTGACATTTTACCGTTCATTCCCTTTTCCCATTCTCTCGACATTCTCACTTTTCATCTTTTCAAATCAACCATCCATTTTCAATCTTTCAAAGTCATTCTTTTGATTTTTCCCTTGAAAATCATCAAAGTTTATTAAAAAACAAGGTTCCGACGATGCACGGGACCAAAGCTGTTAAAAACGAGGAAAGCTGGTGAAAATTTGGCTAAGTGTCGGTGTAACACCCCAAATTTTTAATTCGTATCTCGAGAAAAAAAATAAATAGTGAAATTTTAAGAAAATCTTGAAAGTGGGATTTAGGGGTAAAATTTTAGGATGTTTCTGATCATTTTTAATGGAATCTGACCTCACCATTAGATTCAAAATGATCGAAAAACATAGTTTAGCCTATAAGCACGCTCAAATGCGAGTCCGAATATAAAAGTTGCAAAATCCTCGATTACCGGGTCGGACCAGGCTAAAACAGTGATTTTTAGTTAGAGCAATAATTTTTAAAATTCGATCATACCATTGGGTTTATAACGAAAAATTATTCAACATGGACTATTTATTTGTCATTTTTGGAGATCAGGAAGTTTAATTATCGCCAAAAACGAAAACGACATCAAGTTTATAGGTCACGTCAGGCAAAAAATGTAAACTTTTGATGGAGACATAGTTTGTAGAAATTGACTATACCATTAGATCCGGAACGAAAAATTAGATGAAATATAGTATTCATTTGTCAGTTTTGGAATCCGGATGATCAAATTATCATCGATCGAAACAATTGACAAAATACCGAATTCGTCCCACATTTTATTTAAATAACATTAATTTTTTTTTTCTCTCATCTTCCCCACTCGTCCAACAGTGCGAAAAAAAAAAAAAAAAACGAAAAAAAAAGAAATTTGTTTTTCCTCCGATTTTTTCACTTCAGATCTCTCGCAAACGGTCCATTTTCGACGATCGCCGCAGAAGAGAAAAAGGTCCGCAGCTATGTTCTCTACAAAACCCACCCAACCTTTCTTCGTTTCACTTTCTATTTCATCCAATATCGTCAAAAATCAGCCGTATTTGGATACGGAAATTTCGAAACTTTGACCTCGAATTTCGTCCGTTTCGGAGTCAAACCGTCTTTCGACGCAGAAGGGAGAAACGTCCGCAGCCTCATTCTCTACATAACCCAACCAAATTCCTTCCGTTTTCTCATATTTTTCACCCCGTATAGTCAAAAATCAGCCATATTTTTATACGGAGATTTTCGTAACTTCGACCTCGATTTTGATCGGTTTCGGGGTCAAACCGCCTTTCGCCGTAGAAGGGAGAAGAGATGAGCACATCGAGATATTCAAAACCACCAGGTCGATTTCAAAAATCATCCGCTTCGAAGTTCGGTCCGTCTCGATTTCCGCGCCGATCGCCTCGATTTTCGCGCACACGCTTTGATCCTTTCGCCTAGAGATTGTAAGGAACTCTCAATTTCTATTAGTAATCTAGATTGTGAAAATTGCCTTTAGGATTTTATCGAAAAATTTGGATGTATTTTTAAAATATAGAATTATTTTGTTATTTCAAAAATTCACCCCAGAAATTGCATGTTTGATATGTTTAATTGTATTTTTAATAAATTATACGTGGGTAGGGTATTTTAACGGGTTATTGCCATAAATTGGGTCTTGTGCACTGCTCGGACCCCATTTTGATATGAAATTTGTATTTTTTTTCAATATTATTGATAGAAATAAATTCTATAGTTGAAAAATGTGATTTAATATTCAATGAACTCATATTGAGTTGATGAATATCAGAAAATGGATATTTTATGAAGAGATTGAAAACTGTAAAAGTCGAAAAAAGGGAAAAAAGGTATGAAACGGTAAAATGTCAGAGTCACACCCGATGGGTGATGTCTGCATTTTACGTTGTTGTGTTGTATACAGGTTGGTGAATGGATATCCAGGGATAATGTTACTGGTTGCATGTTTATTTACTTTCTGTTAGCGCGAGGCGCTCTGTTATGTTATTTATTTTAGGCCGAGTGGCCACACTTGCATGGTAGGAAACTGGATATCTATTCTCAACCTTGTATTGTTAATTTCTCTTTTGTTTTCAAATGAAAATAATATATATATGTAACTATTTTGTGAGCTGTTAAAGAGTTTGTGAATGCCTGAAGGGATAGTGCATCATATCATCCGGAGTGGTGTACTATCCTGGGATGTACGGTAGGGACCACCAAGCTCATACGTGGTATGGAACGCGTATGAGAGTGGAGTCACAACTGGAATCCAGGTTTATTCCTCTCTATCTTTACCAGTGAACTTGTAATGTAAAGGTGGTCGTATACGAATGGTTTGTATATTTGGGAATCACATGTACGCCTGATAGGCATAGACGAAGATGATTGGTCAGTGATCACTAATAATCTATAGTAGTTGAACGTTCTGACACATCGAAAAGAGACCCATTGCTTACGGTCACGTCAAACGGCCAGCCTGAGCCGGATAAATGGTCAACCAAACGTGGTAAGTGCAGCGACCGACTACAAAATCAGGAACTAAAAGCCAGAGAGAAATTATAACATCATGTCCCGACTGGGAGCGATCCAGTCGTGAATCCCAACACTCTAATTCCAATACTCCACCATTGTGTATTATGTATCTGTTGTTTATTTTGATATATAAAATGAAATCCATGTTTATTATTTCCTTTTGATCAATTAGATTTGTATAAAAAGATAATGTTATAGTGAGTACTGCTGATCGATGTAATGTGAGTTTTAAAATGTTTAGTTGTTCATCCCTGGCTATATATACTAGTTAATCGTAATTTCTTCTGTAAAACTTTGATTATTTTAAAATGATTCAGTATGCTTATTCGTTCATGTTAGGAGGGGTTATTGGCAGAAATTGTTTGTTTCCCTACTGGGTAACCATTGTTATTCACCCTTTCTTTCTCCATTTTTTTAGTTTCAGATCCGAAGTTTGGCGAGGCAGATATAGAGCACGAGTGAGAATCATCTGGTGGGTCAGATAGACAGTCAGAGTTCGTCACTTGGTGAGTATTGGGGTTATTACCCCTAGTGGTGTCGATTTATCCGAGAGTATTATACATGTTGTTCTGAGTGTTAGGATTTCTGTTAGAGTGAGAAATTTTGTATAATCCTGTATCCCGGTTATTCTTCCGCACTCTGATCTTTCGTACATTATTAGACTTATATAGGCTTCCGCTAGTATTATATTTTATATATGTATGCAGGATTGTATGTCGGTTATCAGGTGCAGGTTGAACGCCTTGGAATGCTAACATAAACAGAGGAGACCATGCTGAAATTTCGAGGTGTTACATAATATCTCAAGATCTGACATGGGGATTTGTGTTAGCGTTCGACGGGGCGCCACAGATGGTATCAGAGCATAGTATTAGATCCGTATGGGATACAGATCTGCTATGTTTTGGAGAATTGGTTGATACCACAGATATTAGAGCGATAATCATAGAGTGTTACTAAGAATTCGATATTCGAGCTCTCCAGTAATTCCATATTGGAATTATGAGTTCTTCCGTGTCTAGATATCTATAGAGCCTAGTAAGCCTAGGATAAGATTATAAGTTTGTTCTGTTAGTAATGGAAATGGAGTCCATTACTATGTTCCAGGCTGTGGTAGAATTCATAGTTACGTAAGAACGATTTTGGCCGTATTTTGATAATTGCCTTGTTACGGATAAACATAAGCGTGAGGAATGAACAAGGTAGAGGCCGAAACATAATAGAGACAAGACAGATTCTGGATCAGACCATTGACCGGATAGCATAGTTAATGTCATTCATCGGACAAATGGCTGAATCTCATGTCAAGTTTAGAGAGGAAATATGAATAACACAACCACCACCACCTTGAAGTCAAATAAAAGGAAAACAATTAGTATCTAATAAGAGACAAGTAATTATGAAACTAGCAAATTCATAGGAAAAATAATCATACTTGAGAAGCGAGATGATAGACATACCCACTCAATGGATGAAAGAATTTTATAAGAAACAACATATACTATTAAAATAGACGAAGGAAAGAGTTGTGGTATGTTATGAATGTGGCAAATCGGGACATAAAGGAGAGTAAGGTATCCGACAATGACGTTCGAGAGTCGAGGTTGGATAGCTCGAGAGTCGAGGTTGGGCTGACTTGGATGCGAAACGAGTGAGGGTTAGCAAGGTATCCGACAATGACGTTCTCCTTTTCCTCCATAATGAAGTATAGACCTAGCTCCTAACTCGATGAAGCCCTCGGATGGAATGTGTTGAGGTTTACTCGAGCTACCTGACTGGTTTTGATGGATGATGGAGAAAACGAACGAGAATGACCAACCAAAGGTGGTGAAGTTGTAGCCCTCGTTGTGGCCGACAACTTTGCCTTCTTCGTTGAGGTTCAACTCGGCTTCGTTCGCGCACAAACTTGATGGCAATGGGTCGAAATCCTAGGGTGGAGAAGTGGCTGTCGTTTGGTCCCTTAGAGTAGAAGAGAAACGAAATAAAAGAAACTCCACTTTCCTTTAAATAATAGACTTGAGGGTAAACTTGTAATTTCCCTTCATAATTTATAATTTTTGCGATAACTCGATTATTCGGAATCGAAAAATGACAAACGAGTATACCATTTCGAATAATTATTCGTTACGGACCTAACGGTGTTATCAAATCTTTTCGATTCTTGCTCTAACAAAATTCCACTGTTTTGGGTCTCAACTTAACGCGAAATTCGAGGATTTTATAACTTTTTCATCTGAACTCGAATTCAAACTTGCTTAGAGGCTAAAGTATATATTACGATCGTTTTGAAACTAATGGTGAAGTCGGTTTTCCTTGAAATTAATCATAACAATATTCGAGTATTTTACTCTAAGTCTCTTCTTCGATATTTTCCTCAAAATCTCACCATTTAATTTTCTCGAGATATGAGTTGAAAATCTGGGGTGTTACACTAATTGCTAATAGTTTAAGAGTATCATTCGATGATGAATTTTTCAAATCTCTATCTGACGATAAATCCATCAACTCATTATCCGACGATAAAGACATAAAAAATGCATCCGACGATGAAGCCATCAAGTCTTTTTGTTTTCAAATATGTTATGAGCTATCAAAATTCAAACTTATAAACAACTAAAATACCATGATCTAACGATAATAAACTAATCAATACTGATTTAAACATAACATAAATATCCCCATTACAAAAAATAAAACATAAGCATCCGACATATATAAAGACCAAAACATCCAACAAAGATAAAATACCAACTACTTAAAATTCTCTAATATCAAAAAATAATCACACGAGGAATCCTACATATCACTACGACCACCAAAACTACCACCAATTGACATATTTCTTCTATTTACCAACTATTATAGACGCGCCTTCTTCGTCTTAAAACAACATAACATATCTCTGAATCCTAACTTTCTTAACTCTTAATAGCTTCAACAAGTTAACCAAATTGATTTTGAGATATATTATTTTTGGTTGTTTTCTTATGTTGTGATTGAGACTCCTTACTAGATGACGTCTTCTTAAATGTAAGAAAATTGTGTTCTTACTATCAAGATTATCTGTATTTTAAGATATATTTGTTAAAGATTGGATTTTGGATTACACCTCTGGTTGAGTCTCAATGATTAAATTAGGATTATCATCATCATCCAGATTCTCTTCAATAAAGTTATAATTCATTGTAGGAATTAGGCATAAGAACCAGTGGATGTGGTCCCATTGAATATAAGGTCTAGCTCATAAACAAATTCGAGTATCTTGGAACGAAATTTACTCTTATTTGAATGGGTCAATAAAAAAATATTGATATAAATATTTGATAAAACAAATGCAACTAGGTTGGATAAGCTAGATTAAAATATTACCTTCAACCTATCAACCCACCAAGCATCGTCAATAACAATGACATTCATTACTCTATCATATTCAATCCTACTCATATTCATCAAATCATTCCAATTCTTCCAGTTAGACCTAGTTTTATTCCAATGGTTATGAAGTTGTTTCATTTCTAAGTGCATATTTGTTCTATTTTTAAGTTCCTACCGAAGGTCATTCCAACTTTGTTTATCCAAAGTAAGGCTATTTATACGACCATGTTGGATCAATTCAAGACATTTATCGATAAATGTCTTATAAGTTTCTTGTGTCCAAACAAATTTTATGTTGTCTGATTCAGAAGTCAACTTTTTTCCCTTGTGTTGGGTTTCAGACATTTTTTGTTACCAATTAAAACCAGTGCACAAAACTTAGACGCTAGTAGATTTGTTTTATTAGATGTGTTATTTAGAGTTTATACACATACAAAAATAGAGATTTCAAATAGTTTATACAAAATTAACGCTTTGGAGAAAATCAAACCTTCAATGGCACAAATAAAATTAAGAACACAATTTGTTTATATGATCCTCAATTCTATTGTTGACTCATTTTATTGCAATGTTATTGTGTTTAAGAATTTGTAAGAAAATGTTAATTTATAAATATTCATAAGTATTCCTAAGAAAATGTTTTCCCAACAAATATACAAACAAGAAGACGATAGTAATCAAAATGAAAACTTTTTAACCTATTCAATTTGTAATTTTCAATGTCATATAGAAGCATTTGGTTGGTACATCCAGTCAGAATTTACACGCAATTATACTTAAGATTGATGTTTTGTGGATTTTCAAAGGTATGAGAGGATTATTCAATGATTCAATTGGGTAAACTAGAATTCAAAAAACTTGAAACAAATGCTAGAAAATCAGTGGACTTTATAAATGACTGGAAGATTGATTTTCTTTCCATTCCCTTGCTACTTCCTAGCCTATTTCATAAGAATTGCCTTTATATAAAATTGTAACTGTTGATCATTTGAAAAATAAAGTTAAGGATCTTAAGGAAACCAATCAATTGGTGGGCTACATTGTCTTCTTTATTGAAAGGTATGGATAATTTTCATTGAGAGAGAAAGATTGATTGATTTATTTTTGGCTGTAAGATTGGATTGTCTTCGTTATTGAAAATTTAACAGACTTTCGACTATATGTTGCCAATTCTTGCATAAAGCAACAGTTAGTTGTAGATAAAAACAAAAAACTAAATTCAAGTAATGATTTTAAAGAGAATTGGGTAAACTAAATTCAAAAAATCTAAAAAATGTAATTATTTTTGGTGACCATGCTAGAACCGCAAAGAGAATAAATTAGCCAAAAGAAAAACAAAAAATAGAATAAACAAAATCCATTTTACATTCAGCAAAGTTGGCAAGAAAAAATTACCTATTGAATAAGACAAAGGGTTGGCCGAACAAAAGAGAAGAAGATATTGGTGCTAGTTTGAGGATGATGAGTTGGCCAAATGGTGATTACTCCATGATTTGAAGGTGTCATTCTTTCAATTTGGTCGAACAAAAGAGAAGACGATCTTGGTACTGGTTTGAGGACAAAGGGTTGGCCGAACGGTGATTGCTCAAGGATATGAAGGTTTGACTATTTCAATTTGGCCGAATAATAGAGAAGACAATCTTGGTGTTGGTTTGAGGACAAAGGTTGGTCAAATGGTGGTTGCTCCACGATTTGAAGGTATGATTCTTTCGACTGAATAGAGGAGAAGAATCTTGGTGTTGTTTTGAGCACGATTTCAAGGTATGATTCTTCAATTTGGTCAAACAAAGGAGAATAACACCTGTTGTGGCTTTTAGGGCAAAGGTTTTGTTTAGGGAAAATGGTTTTGTTATGATTCAAATATGATGGATATTCTCTTGAAAAATAATAAAAGGTGAAGGGCATTTTAGGAAAACAACGTTAATTATACCTGTTGTGACTTTTAGGGAAAAAATGTCTTGAAATTCATTTTTAAGCTAATAGTGACTTAAATCTGATCTTTACTTAGAGGAAAAGGGTAAGGAGGTTCAATTGTGAGACAACAAAGGTATTAAGCACCTCGTCTTACCCACCAAATTGGTGGTTACCAAAGGTTGGTCAAAAGTGAAGTACAAATCATTTTTTTTGAAGTTAGAGGAGATGGTAGAGTATTTAAGAATCAAACGAAATATAATTTGACTTCCAAACTCGTAAAAAGAACTCAATAAATAAGTCATATACAAAAATACATATTTTCTAGAATTTTTTGTGAGCTTAAGGTTTTTGTGTAAATCTAATTAGATTTCTCCTTTTAGGTCATCAAACATGAACTACACATTTATGTACTCACTTAGGAGTATATTTTTGTTGGTTAAGTTATAGGGACATGTCCATCGATAAAGCATATCCTTGAGAAAACATTCACCTTATACATAAAATTGCATTCATTAGGGACTATTTTTGTTGGCTTAGAGTCTTAAATATAGATCTAAAGAGATCTACACTTTTGAATCATAAACTTTTAGAATACAAGTAAAGTAGTGTGTGCTAAGGTGTGTATGCATGTTATGTTTCATGAATGAACTTATTAAATAGACTTAGAAAGGGGAGATTACTTCACATGACGAAAGTTCACTCTCTTCTTCCTTATGCCATTAAAGAAAGAAACCAAACTAGGACTTTAAAGTGTTTGAAAGTTAAAAGAAATTGAACAACTTGCTAGGAATTAAAAGTTCTAAATGGACTTATAGTAGTAAGGATCCTCACACTAAGGGATTAACTTTCATCCACATAAATCAGAACAATGATGTAACAACTATCCAATCCTCGACGAATAAAAAAAGTATGATCTAAGTGGCATCTGGAAAACTCCATATATAGAATAACCTTAGAAAAAACGTTGAAATCAGGCTCACGAAGATTGTTTCAAACCATTTGAAGATTTGAGAAGGCGACATATCTTCTTAGAATACTCTCTCTGGGAGGGGTCCATATAGATAACCCCAGTTAAGTCCTCATTTAGAAAATCATTCTTCACACCGACTTGGTGAAGAGGCCTTGAGTGACATGTAATTAAAGAGATAAGAATGTGAATAATGGAAAGTTTAGCTATATGGACACGTATAACACCAAAATCTTTTGTTATAGTTAGTGTAAATCCCTTAGCAACTATACATGTCTTGAATCGATCAATGGTGCTATCTGTGAGACATTTGATGGTGAAAAATCATTTACAATAAACAATTCGCTCCTTAGAGGGAAGGGGAATAAACTCCCAAGTGTGATTCTTTTGCAAAACATTCATTTTAGTAGTCATGACTCCAATCCATTGAGGATCTCGCAAAGTCTTTGATATAGACCAAAGAATTCAAATATAATCAATTTTAGCAAGGTAGGATTGATAAGAAGGAGAAAGTTCTTGATAAGAAATAAATTGGACAATAGGATGATCAGTAACACACCTTTATTTATCTTTTAGAAATAAAATAGGCAAGTGAGAATCAGATATAAAAGGGATAGGATTAGGTATAAGATAGGGTATACCTGAGCCCAAAGAGGAAGTTGGCAAGGTTGGAAAGGGGCGAAGGTGATGAAAGTAAACTTGAAGCGTTGACAAAGATGAAGAAAAGATTGAAAAAGGGTCCTATAAAGGAAAAGAGCCCTACAAAGAAGATGTGGCATAAAAGTAGGGAATATTTTCAAGAAAATTGACATTAAGAAAATGTATGACACGATGAGAAACATAATCATAACATTGACACCCTTTTAACATAGATGAGTAACCCAAGAAAATACAACAAATGACTTTGTCATCTAATTTCGTACGATAAAGGGTTTTGTCTTGAACAAAACAAGTGCAGTAAAAGACTCTGGGTGTAATGAGAAAAAATGATACTATCAGGTCGAAGAATATAAAAAGGTATTTGTCCTACTAAGGAACGACTTGAAATACAATTAAGAAAGAAAACTGCAATGATGATTGTCATATTCCAATATAACTTAGGAACATGCATTCCTCAATGGAGACAACGGGCAATATTCATTAAGTGGTAATTCTTGCGTTTCACCACTCCGTTTTACTCAAGAGTATAGGGATAAGTCAACTGGTGAAACATATCATACTCATGAAGGTGAGAATGAATCCCATCAAAAATATATTTTCCTTCATTATCAAACCTAAGAGATTTAACAGTAATAACATACCAAGTCTAAATTATTTTACAAAAATTAATAAAAATAGGAAGTACCTCAAAACAAGAATGCATCAGATAAACTCAAGTACAACGAGAATAATCATTTATAAATGTAACATAATATCGATGACTAATAAAAGTAATAATAGGGGAATACCCCCACACATTAGAGTGATCTAAATCAAACATTCATGAAATCGATGCATACAAGGAATATATGAAGCACACGTCTCTTTAGAAATCTCACACACAAAGTACTGAAACTTGTGTCTACTATAAGAATTTTTTAAAGTAGAAAATAAAAAACATAAATGTTGAAAAGTAGTATGTTTTAAACAAATATGCGACAAATCTAAAGACTAAGATAAAAAAGTATGACTCCTAGAGAGTGGAAGCACATAAGCCAGAGCAATAGTATGTGGAGATCAAAATAAATACAATACATCCCTCTCATACCCCTTGTCAAAAATCTTCCTCGAAGATAGGTCCTAAAAAATACAGTGAGCAGGAAAAAAATTTATTGAGAAATTTAAATATTTGGTAATACTACTTACAGAAAAAAGGTTAAGAGATAAGTAAGAAACATAAAGCACAGAAAATTTCAGAGGATAAAAAAATGATACTCTTGTTGTGGATAGGTGTAAGAGATCCATCAACAAAATGAACCTTTCTATGAGTAGCAAGAAAAATAGAAGAAGTAAAATGACTAGACTGATCGGTCATGTGATCAGAGGTACTATAATCAATTACCCATGTTAAGAGAGCAGAACCAGGATAAGTGATATGAAATATAAAAGAAATACCTAAAGGAGTGGTAGTAGAAGCCACGGTCGAAGATGAACGAGTATGAGTATGGATCTGATCTCGTACAATAGTGACAATCTGGGTCTAAAGCTATGGTAAATCAATAGTACTAAGCAATGCAGAAGGATTAGTGGTAGGAACTAATGATGAATTTACAGTGGCAACACGAGGAATGGAATTCCCCAAAGAAAAAATGGTAAGAGATTACAACAAATGAGGATAGAGTTGAAAACATCGGATCTTCTTTTTTGCCAATCTTCCCACAATGATTGTAAATAAGATTATTTCCTCGATCGCAACCACAACCCCCATGGTCACAACTCCTAAATCCTTGGGCATGAGAGTCAGAAAAATCCGAATTGACTGTTAGAACCATCTAATCAGTAGTTGGAGTAGAAAGAATACCCGAAACCTGAGTTTGAGATGGAACTATACGATGACTATGCTCATCATTATCAATGGTCACAAATGTCTCAATTAAATAAGTAAATGAGTTGTATTAAGAATGTGGATTTGAAGTACCTCAAACTTAGGACGTAAACCCATGATAAATCGATATGTTTGATATCGAGTAATTCTCATAACCACATACTCGCCTGCTTATGCTGGCAATCCATTCATAGACTCATAAAGAGAGAGCTCATCCCAACGGGATTGAAGAAATCCAAAATAATCAACTACACTCTGATTTTTTTAGGTAGCCTAGACAATGTCTTGATAAAACTCATAAATCCTTGAGTCATTCCTAGTAAGTGCATATCTTAGTGAGAGATGATTACAAATATGAGAGAGTATCATGATACATAAACATGGTATAGATGCATTGTTCCATGAAATTAAATAGTTATCCAAAAATAATGCAATTATCAATCTTCCAGTATTCAAATTTGGGGTCAATGATGGGTGGCTTATTGATAGTGCCAAAAACCATTCAGATTTACATCTACTGCCCAAATAAAGTCTCACAGACTGAGACCATAATTGAAATTGGAACTATCTAATAGGGCACTAGTAATCCATTGGGTTAAAGAATTCCCCCCCCCCCCCTCCCTCCAAGACTAGTGTTTGAATCATTGATCTCTTGGTTCATTGTCATAGCTCATGAAGAACAGGTGGAGATACGGGAAATAAGGAATTGGTAATTTTGGCTTGAAGGGGGAGGTCTTTCACAATCTCAAACCAATATGTGATTACCAAATAGGTAAAAAATAGCTTATATGAACTAGAAAAATGACACAGAGAAGGGGAGGCAGCTCTGTCACACAATATGAACAAAACAACATCAGCCATCCCTATTACAAGGCAGTAACAATCACACAACATCAAGGTAATAGTAGTCGCACAACAACACCTAGCAGCTCTAACTTAAGGTAGGAGCCCAGCCAAGAGTTTTGTTTAACAACAGGAGCACAAAACCATCAACCAATCCGATAACAAGGCAGTGGTAGTCGTAGATGACTCCACAACAACAACCCTATCACAAGATGGAAACATTGTTGTAGGAAAGAAAAAATAATGTAGAAACTCTAGCGTAGAGCAAAAATAGATCCACACAACCTGTCACAAGGCAAAAATCCTATCATATGGCAGAAACGCAACTTGAAACTGTATTGTAGCATGTGATAACTAGCAAAATCCCTATCGCAACATGCGATTAGAGGAATATGATCAAAAGGAGGAAAAAGAAACCTCCGAAGGGGAAACCTTATAACAAAATCGCTGCTAAGTTGTTTGGTCTCAAGATCTAGGGGATTGATGAAAGGGAAAATGAGAAGAGAAGAGAAGAGAAGAGAAGAGAAGAGAAGAGGTGATGGTTCAAGATCCAAAATCAAAGAGAAACCCAATGAGTGGGTGTCGATGGGTCCTCTAGGACTTTGATACCAAGAAGAATTATAAAAAAGTAATTGTTAAGTCTCATAATGAAAGTTTGAAAAATATTTATATTAATAAATGTGAATAGATAAAAATGCCCTTACATATAAATAATAGGAAACTAGGAAACTAGGAAATAATAAACATTACAAGACATTATTTCCAATAAGGTCACTACGCACAAATTTTAGAGAATTCTCTTAGATAGGCAAAGAGGTCTATGCCATTTGAATTTGGTCAATTTACAAGGATTTATTGGAGAATAACTTTGATTTGAGAACACGAGGATGGGCTTAAGTCAATCAACCTTAATTTCGTCTCATCAAAATGGGGACAAGAGGGTAATTGACTCTTTGTGGGGACTAAGGGTGACCAAGAGTCAATGGTAAAAGAAGAATACAATTATCAAAAGACTAAGGTTACGAAATTAATGAAGGCTTGATACACGAGTAAAATTAGCAAGTGTTTGAATTTTCTTAAGGAAAAATAATTAAGGGATCGATTAATAGGTAATTTTTCTAAGCAAATCTAGCACTCAAGTGCACTAATCCCCAATAAAACTGGGTATTGGGTAAATGAAGTTCTTTGTAAAATTGCAAGTGTTGATGACTCACCCAAGGTTTTGTACAAAATTGATAAGACCATGGGTGACATAAGGTTCAAATGAAAATCAACCTAGGCCATGGGTAACCCATGGTCTAGCTTGGTTTCAAACTTTTAAAACACATTTTGAAGAATTGGGATCCACTAAAAACTTTGAATCGGACTTCACTTTGCTGGATTTCAAAAGCTATCAAGCTCAATCCGGACTAATTGGGGTGTCTACAACCCTAATTAAAGATCAAAACACACCAATCAAATGTTAAAAATGTTTGGCTCTAATTATTATCTTCATGTTACAAAACATTACAAGACCAGTTCAAACAATATCAGTAGTTGTTCACAATTATGATTAGGCTCAAATAAAATCTTAAACAAAAAAAATCAAAAAAAAAAATTGAGAGAGAACTTCTATATGGACCCCAACTTTTACTTATTCCAAACCATTTACTTATTTTCTTTAGGGTGAATCTCCATTTCCTAAAATGAATATGACAAAATTTTGAGTGCGGTACACAGTTCATTTTAATTCCCAAAACATGCATTCGGCATTTTTTTAACCAACGAACTCGTGAGTTCGTTACTTTTAATATCTACGAATTCGTAGATATACCAACAGATTCATTGTTTATAAAAGTGATGAAGTCATTCGAATTGCATGTTTTGGGAATTAAAATGAACAGTGTACCGAAACCGGAATTTGGACAAGTTGCGCACATTTTGGGAAAAATCCTTGCTCTTTATTTTTAATTGGGGTGTAATAAGTAAAAGTTGGGGTGCCAATAGCAACTCTATTTTTTCCCCTTTGATCAGCCTTGGATCAACATATGCATATAAAGATCATGTCTAATTTTATTCATAAAATTTGCAAATAATCTTTCCACAATCAAATCCATCGAAACTGTCATTCGGTTGTTGCTAAGAGAACAATAAGATGCTGTTGAGGTTTTCCTTCAATGTTGGTTATGAAGTTGTTCCTCTCGAAATTTGGCTCAAGCTCACCCTAAGGATCATAGTGTAGGCATTCTTGCTTCTCTTTCTTCGATCTTCAGGTACACATCTGTTTTACTAACATGTACTGTCTAGTTGCTTTGTAATTCAACCCACATTTCTCCTTGATCTTTCGTGGGTTTAAAGCTAGTGAGCTCAAGTTCAACTTACTCACCAAGAAGAGGTTTTATTTCAATAGAGCTGATGCCTGCCTCCTTTTTCATATCTAACTCCTTCATGATTCTCCTCATATCCACGACTTTGTCCCATCGACCAGCCAAAGCATAGAAGTTTGATAATAAGATGTAAACTTCATGGCCATGAGGTCTCAACTTGATCAACTCCTTTGCAACCTTTGCCCCAAAATCAATGTCAAAATAACTGATGCAAGCACTCAGTATAGTCTTGTAAGCTACGAGTCTTTGGTCTGGTAGCATGGTTTCGATAAACTTCTCTGCTTGGGATAATAAACCACCTCTACTTAATAGATCAATTAAGCAACCAAAGTGTTCAATCATTGGTTGGATTTTATAAAACTCTAACATCCTATCAAACAAAAGGCAACCTTCGTCAACCATCCCGGAACGGCTACACGCCATCAAAATAGCAACAAATGTGGCTTCATTCGGTCTCATTCCTTCTTTTTCCATTTGCTCGAACAAAATCAAAGCCTCTTTTCCGTGCCCATAATCCGCAAGTCCCATAATCGCCACAGTCCAAGTGAAAACATCTCTATAGCCCATTTTGTAGAATGTTGCCATGGCATCCTCTAAACTCCCACATTTAGCATACATGTCAATCAGAGCTGTTCCTACAAAGCCGTCTAGTTTTATATTTCCTTGGAGGATGAACCAATGAACTAATCTACCAAGTTTCAAGTCCGAAAGACCAGCACAAGCCGAAAGCACACTAACTATAGTGGTCTCGTCCGGGCTTACTATATCCATGTCCATTTTCTCAAAAAGCTCTAATGCCTCCTTATAGCGCTTGACCTTTACATACCCATTAATCATAGAATTCCATGTAATAATGTCTTTAACAACCATTTGGTTGAAGATCATTCGAGCTTGATCTACTAACCCCAACTCAACATAACCATTGATCAAAATTGTATACGATACATCATCTCTTCGCTCCACCATTTCATGAAATAATCGTAATGCCATATCCATGTTGCCACTTTTACTATACAAACCCAATAGTGAATTTTCCAAATTCAACCCACATTGAATCCCAACTTTAATTATATATCCATGTATCGCCCTTCCATACGCTCTCCCTCCTATTTGTGCACAAACGGACAAGAGAATCACCATAGTTATCGCATCAACTCTGACACCACCAACCATCATTTCCTTAAAAAGGAGCAATGCTTCGAACCGCGAAGCACAACTTGTGCTATAACTTACAAGAATTGAATTCCAACTCACCAAGTCTCTTTGTGACATTTCATCAAACAATTGGCGTGCATCCTTAATTTTTGTCATTGACCCATAAAGTTGAATCAGAGAGTTTTGTATATAAATATCAGAATGTAGAAAACCCATTTTTGTGACATGGGCATGAACTTGTTTGCCTTTAAGAAGTGAAGATAAACGAGTACAAGCTTGGAGTAAAGGAGTGTAGGTGTAGTAATCAGGTGAGATGTTGCTTGATTTAAGGAAGTAGTTGTAAATGATGGTGGCCTCAAGGGGTGTGGGGCTCTTAGAGTAGGCTCTAATAATAGAATTCAATGTGAGAGTGGTGGTGTTGATGAGACCAGTTGTTATGGTGTGGGCAAATATTTGAGATATTTTTCTAACGTTATGGGTCGATTGTTTGAGCATTAATAAGATAATGTCTAAGGTTATTCTACTCATTATGGCCTTTGATCTAGAATTTTAGATCTTATCTTACATGAATTATGTTAAAGTATGGTTCCTTGTACGTGTCAAGTGTAAAAGATTTGAATTGACATAACGGGTGACATTAAAGACGTGTCACATGCACTGTGCGATCAGGGGTAGCGATTTGTCTAATAAATTGCTTTTGCCCATAATTATTTCATGAGTTAATAGTAATTTGATATGGGTCGAACATGGTTGTTAGGTTGTTGAGTAATTGGTGGACTCAGCAAGTAGAACGTGTAGACTTGCCTGAGAGAGAGAGGAGTGTCATGAGAGTCAGTAATTGAGTCGTATACTATTTAGTAAGTCGCAATGTGAATGCTATTCACAAAGAGAAGGATCATCAATTTTATGTCATTGGGGGATTGGCTCCCATGAACCAACCTACTTGTTCTCTACTTAGACTATTATTATAAGGAAAAATTACTCTTGGCAGAGGGATTTCTTTCTAAATGATCCCTAGGTTTTTGGAGGTAGTTTTATATTCCATTTAGTAAATTTTTATGTTCTTAATGATCTCTCATTGGTGGCAAACTCACCACTTTCTATTTATTGTCAAAGTCAACATTTTTATTGCCAAGTTCACTATTTTTTTTATTTATTGTCGAACTCACAAATTTTTATTGTCAAGTTCGACATTTTTTATTGTTGACGTCAATAATTTTTTTTAAAATGTCAAACTTGACAATAAAAAGTGGTGAACTCGACGTTGAAAAATTACCCATCTTCTTTTTTCGAGTTTTTCCAACTAAAATACATGGAAAAATCAACTAAAAACTTTAGATAATACTTGTATTGATGATTTCCAACAAAAAGAACCACCCTTGATCGATTTTCATCAAAAGCATTTTTTTTTTTTTTTTTTTTGAAAAAACTCTAATTTTTTACATATGTTTTTAAAAAACTTAAAAATGATTTCTTTTTTCTCCTTAAATTCTTTTCAATGGTATGGAGTCTCTGAAACTTAATTGTGATGTTGAAAATCCATTGTTTTCGATGAAAATGATGAGATTGAACGGTTAAGGCATTCAATCGTGAGAAATTTGACTATTGGGGTTTAAGGACTAATTATAAAAAAAAAATTTACTAAATGGGCTATTAAGATAATCCCTAAAACTTGTGGACTAATTAGAAATAAATCCCTCCACTAGGGTCCTTTAAATAATTTTCTCCTATTATAATGTTGCACATTGGTATTAGAGCCTTCTGTCCTATGATGGTAGAGGGTATCCATCTTTTCTATGTTAAATAAAAATATATTCTATATTTTTTAATATTGATTCAAATTTAATTAATTTAAATTTTCAAATATTAATATTGAATGGTATTATGAAATTAATAAGATGTTTGTTTTATTTTTCTACTTTTTAATTAATGAAAAAGTAGATTATGTGGAATAGAGTAATTCTATTGGTTTGCCATTTCATATGGATTGGGTAATATGTTTGCAGAGAATATTATTATTATTATTATTTTTTTTTTGTTTTTCTTTCAGATGTTTTGTAAAATCCCACATTATTTAGAAATCCTTTCTGAAGAGAACTTGAAAAACTATAAATAGGAGTCTCTTCTCCCTTCATTCTTTATTCCAAGACTCTCATCTAGATTCCTTAATGGCTATTTAGCTGTATGGAAAAATAAATATTTTTAATATATAATAATATAATATAAAAGAAAGAAAAGAGAGTGGTAGAGATGAAGAGAGAAATCAAAAAGAACCCGTCCAATTTGGATAGGTTCCAAACTAGCTTAAAAGGTATCAAATTGTCCATAGGGTGTGGTGGTACCAAATGTTGCCTATTGTACTTTCAATGTAGAGGGTACCGCCTAGTTGTACTTACGGGTTTTTGGTCCAAAGCACACTTCCAATAGGTTTCATACCATTTAGCTCCTCAATCCATTTTCAAATGGATGTGTTTTGAGATTATTTGTCCATATGTAAAGGGATCAATTGGGTCAAGAAAATTGAATAAAAATATCTCTCTTCCTAATTTTCTTTTCTTCGTTAAATCACATTTTATTTTCTAGAAGAAGCATTCGTGAAAAATTCTTTCAAAGTAAGGGCAAACTTTGAGAGAATATACAATTTGTGACTAAAACTAGGTTTTATTGTATCTTGAAGACAAGTTTGCTAGAAATCCAAATGCATCTTCGTTTCCTTAGCGAAGATAATGTAGTTTACTATGTGCCTTAGAGCAATTTTATTGTTCTTTTTAACTTTCCCTTATTTTTTCCATTTCTTTCCAATATCCAAATTATCTGAATCTTGAACATTAAGAGTGAATTTTCAAGTCATGAAAAATAGTGCACCCCATCGAAATTCCATCTATCTCAACCTATTTTATATTTATTTTTTTGTAACAGTGTTTTTTTCTAAAATGACAAGTAGTTTTCTCACTGATGGAAGCAATTTTTCGAGACTTCCTGGTTATTAAAAATTTTAATTGAACCTAAATAATTGAATATCAAGAAAAAAAAATAAGAAGAAGACAAAGCATTATGACAGGAGTCAACTCACTATAGTAGATTTGATTACATTTGTAACCCTTCTCCCAGTTAGGTGTTGTTTGTTAAATTGAAAAAAATAAGTGCTGAATAGCATTAAGTGCTGAAAGTTATAAGCGTTGAATATAAGTGCTAAAAAAATTATTTATTTAGATGTTGAATCATGTTTGTTACACATTGTTGAAGCTGGTAAATTGTCTTTGTTACCTTTACAATCATATTATACATTCTTTGCATGTTTCAAATGCCTATTTCTTATTAAACATAATAAAATATATTATTTCTTATAAAATTAAAATACAATTCATTTTTAAATAATAAATAATACTCAAATCTTCAATTTATAAATAATAATTTCTATTTATAAAAGCCCACAAATTTCAAATTAAAAATAATAATGTCATACAAATCACCAAAATTTGAAATTTACATTAAAAGAACTTAATTTTGGATGAATAATTTTGGATAGAAATGAAGGATGTGTAATTATAAAAGTACCCTATAAATTAATAAGGGCAACCCACACCATAGCCAATATTTTTTGTTTTAAAGTTTTTGGAATGAGCAAATTTTTAGTGAGGATGGTCTATATGGTCTAGAAATCATCCTCACCAAAAATCAATCCATTTTGAAACTTCTAACCCATTAAAATAATTTTCAAAAAAAAAAAAAAAAGACGATTTGCAATTCTTGAACTTATTTTGATAGGGTTAGAAGTTTTAAGATGGGCTAATTTTTGGTGAGGATGATCTTCTCATTGTAGAAACCATCCTCATCAAAAATTAATTTATTCTAAAACTTTTAACCCATATAAGACAAAATAATTTAACCATGGTGTGGGTTTATTAATTTGTGGGGTGCTCATATACTAATGAGGAGATCATCCTCACCAAAAATCAACTCATTCCAAAATTTTAACCCATCTAAGACAAAATAATTTAGCCATGGTGTGGGTTTATTAATTTGTGGGGTACTTATATATTTATCCATGGGATATAAAAGGTAATATCCTTTTAAGTATAAGGGTATACTTATCCGTGCTCAAAGAAACGAAGGGCATACTTGTCCGTGTCGAAAAAAGCGAAGTGTTTATCGCTTCAGCACTTTTTTTTTAGAATCAAAATAGTGCTGAATTTTTTTACTTATTTTCAGCAATAAGCGTTGAAAATATAGAGTAAACAAATGTGCTATTTTAACAAAAAGTGCTAAATTTTTTTTTTTCAACAATAAGCACTGAAAAATAGTGCAAACAAACACTACCTTAGTGTACACATAATCTCCTTCTTACATGAGCTCTTTTCTCACTATTTATAATACATTACGATGTTTGAGTAATCAAATCAATATGTTTGAGTAATGATTACAATCGGTGGTCAAATCAATTGTGATAAGTAAAATTGACTCAATTAAGTCAATTATATTATTTGTGCCATATTTTTCTCGAAAACTATGATATTCATAAGTACTATACTCATATTACATTTCAATTATAACTCTTGATTTAGTTTTAATAACTTTCACACGTGGGAATTGGTAAAAAGATTGTCTTTGGAGTCAAGAGTATACTAGTGATCAATTAATATTTGGATTTGGGAGTAGGATATCTCTAGGCTTCATACGAGTAATAGTATTCAAACTCGATATTAAGGGACTCAAGATCGGATAATTGAGATCAGGCATTATCCCAGACGGAATGAATTCTCAAATTTATGAATATTGTGGATAATATGATTGACTCAATCCTTTTACTACTATTGTTAGGTCATATTGTATAATTTTTCGTATATTTAGATTACACGTGTCTAGCTTAGATCATGCAAAAAATTTGCTCCCATAATATAAAATGACATAATTTCTCACAAGATGAAAAAATAATAGAGACTAAAAAATTTCGATGTTACCTTGTCATGAATCTTGTGAATTTTATTAGAAGTGCAAACAGAACAATAGCACGATGCCCCCAAGATACAACGGCCCAATATCAACTAGATTTTATTTTGTTTATTGCACCTTAGACAGATGTAACACCCCGAATTTTTAATTCGTATCTCGAGGAAAAAAAAATAGTGGAATTTTAAGAAAATCTTGAAAGTGAGATTTATGGGTTAAAATTTTAGGATGTTTTTTTTATCATTTTTAATGGAATCTGACCTCACCATTAGATTCAAAATGATCGAAAAACATAGTTTAGCCTGTAAACACACTCAAATGCGAGTCCGAATATAAAAGTTACAAAATCCTCGATTACCGGATCGGACCAGGCTAAAACAGTGACTTTTTGTTAGAGTAATAATTTTTAAAATTCAATCATATCATTGGGTTTATAACGAAAAATTATTCAACATGGACTATTTATTTGTCATTTTTGGAGATCAGGAAGTCGAATTATCGCCAAAAACGAAAACGACATCAAGTTAGGGGTCACCTCAGGCAAAAAATGTAAATTTTTGATGGAGACATAATTTGTAGAAATTGACTGCACCATTAGATCCAGAACGAAAAATTAGGTGAAATGGAGTATTCATTTGCCAGTTTTGGAGTCCGGATGATCAAGTTATCATCGATCAAAACAATTGACAAAATACCAAATTCATCCCAAATTTTATATAAATAAAAATTTTAATAAAAAAAAAAAAAAAACTCGTCTCCTCCAACCCACCCAAACAGCGCGACATATATAAACGAAAATTTCATTTTTCTTCCGATCTTCCACCTCAGATCTCGTGCAAACGGCTCGCTGTCGACGATCTACGCAGAAGGGAGAAATGTCCGCAACTACGTTCTCTACAAAACCCACCCAACCTTTCTTCGTTTCACTTTCTATTTCACCCGATATCGTCAAAAATCAACCGTATTAGGATATGGAAATTTCGAAACTTTAAACTCGGATTTCGTCCGTTTCGGGGTCAAACCGTCTTCCGACGCAGAAGGGAGAAATGTCCGCAGCCTCATTCTCTACATAACCCACCCAAATTCCTTCCGTTTTTTCGTCTTTTTCACCCCATACAGTCAAAAATCAGCCGTATTTTTATACGGAGATTTCGTAACTTCGACCTCGGTTTTCATCGATTTTGGGGTCAAACCGTTTTTCGCCGTAGAAGGGAGAAGAGACGAGCACATCGAGATCTTCGAAACCACCGAGTCAGTTTCAAAAATCAGCCACTTCGAAGTTCGATCAGTCTCGATTTTCAGGTCAATCGCCTCGATTTTTGCGCACGTGCTTCAATTCCGTCGTCTAGTGATTGTAAGGAACTCTCAATTTCTATTAGTAATCGTAGATTGTGAAAATTGCATTTAAGATTTTATAGGAAAAATTTGGATGTATTTCCGAAATGTAGAATTCTTTTGTTATTTCAAAAATTCACGCCAAAAATTGCATGATTGATATGTTTAATTGTATTTTTAACAAATTATACATGGGTAAGGTATTTATTGGGTTATTTCTATAAGTTGGGTCCTGTGCACTGCTCGGAACCTGTTTTAATATAAGTTTGTATTTTTTAAGATTTTTGATAAAAATAAATTCTTTAGTTGGAAAATGTGATTTAATATTCAATGAACTCATATTGAGTTGATGAATATCAGAAAATGGATGTTTTTATTGAAGAGATTGAAAATTGTAAAAATCGAAAAAAGAGAAAAAAGGGTATGAAACGGTAAAATGTCAGAGTCACACCCGAGGGGTGATGTCTGCATTTTACGTTGTTGTGTTGTGTGTAGGTTGGTGAACAGATATCCAGGGATAATATTATTGGTTGCATGTTTATTTCCTTTCTGTTAGCGCGAGGCGCTGTTTACGTTTCAGTTATGTTATTTATTTTAGGCCGGGTGGCCACATTTGCATGGTAGGAAACTGGATATCTATTCTCAACCTTGTATTGTTAATTTCTCTTTTGTTTTCAAATAAAAATAATATATATGTAGCTATTTTGTGAGCTGTTAAAGAGTCTGTAAATGCCTGAAGGGATAGTGCGTCATATTATCCGGAGTGGTGTACTATCCTGGGATGTACGGTAGGGACTACCAAACTCATACGTGGTATGGGACGCGTATGAGAGTGAAGTCACAACTGGAATCCGGGATATTCTTCTATATCTTTACCAGTGAACTTGTATTGTAAAGGTGGTCGTATACGAATGGTTTGTATATTTGGGAATCACATGCACGCCTGATAGGCATAGACGAAGATGATTGGTCAGTGATCACTAACAATCTATAGTAGTCGAACGTTCTGACACATCGAAAAGAGACCCATTGCTTACGGTCACGTCAAACGGCCAGCCTGAGCCGGATAAATGGTCAACCAAACGTGGTAAGGGCAGCGACCGGCCACAAAATCAGGAATTAAAAGCCAGAGAGAAATTGTAACATCGTGTCCCGACTGGGAGCGATCCAGTCGTGAATCCCAACACTCTAATTCCAATACTCCACCATTGTGTATTATGTATCTGTTGTTTATTTTAATATATAAAATGAAATCCATGTTTATTATTGTCATTTGATCAATTAGATTTGTATAAAAAGATAATGTTATAGTGAGTACTGCTGATCGATGTAATGTGAGTTTTAAAATGTTTAGTTGTTCATCCCTGGTTATATGTACCAGTTAATCGTAGTTTCTTCTGTAAAATTTTGTATATTTTAAAATGACTCAGTATGCTTATTCGTTCATGTTAGGAGGGGTTATTGGCAGAAATTGTTTGTTTCCCTACTGGGTAACCATTGTTACTCACCCTTTCCTTCTTTATTTTTTTAGTTTCAGATCTGAAGTTTGACGAGGCAGGTATAGAGCACGAGTGAGAATCATCTGGTAGGTCAGATAGACAGCCAGAGTTCGTCACTTGGTGAGTATTGGGGTTATTACCCCTAGTGGTGTAAATTTATCCGAGAGTATTATACGTGTTGTTTTGAGTGTTAGGATTTCTGTTAGAGTGAGGAATTTTGTATAATCCTGTATTCTGGTTTTATTTCCGCACTCTGATCTTTCGTACGTTATTAGACGTTATAAGCTTCCGCTAGTATTATATTTTGTATATGTATGCAGGATTGTATGTCGTTTATCAGGTACAGGTTGAACGCCTTGGAATGCTAACATAAACAGAGGAGACCATGCCGAAATTTCGAATTACCACCTAGTACCTCGAGATCTGACATGGGGATTTGTGTTAGTGTTCGGCGAAGCGCCACAGATGGTATCAGAGCATAATATTAGATCCGTATGGGATATTGATCTGCTATGTTTTGAAGAGTTAGCTGATACCACAGATATTAGAGCGATAATCATAGAATGTCACTAGGAATTCGGTATCCGAGCTCATTAGTAATTCTGTATTGGAATTACGAGTTCTTCCGTGTCTAAAAGTCTACAGAGCCTAGTAAGCCTAGGATAGGATTCTAGGTTTGTTCTGTTAGTATTGGAAATGGAGTCCATTACTAAGTTCCAAGCTGTGCTAGTAATTCTTGGTTACGTAAGAACGGTTTTGACCTTATTCTAATAAGTGCCTTATTATGGTTAATCACAAACGAGAGGAATGGACAAGGTAGAGGCCGAAACGTAACAGAGACGAGATAGATTCTGGATCAAACCACTGACCCGATAGCACAGCTAATGTCATTCATTGGACAGGTGGCTAAGCCTCATGACAAGTTTAGAGAAGAAATATGAATAACACCACTACCACCACCTCGAATCAAATGGAAGGAAGGCAATTAGTATCTAATAAGAGACAAATAATTACGAAACTAGCAAATTCATAGGAAAAAATAACCATACGTGAGGTGTGATATTATAGACATACCAACTCAATGGATGAAAGAATTTTATAAAAAACAACATATACTACTAAATCAGTTGAAAAGAAGAATTGTGATATATTATGAATGTAGTAAATTGGGATATAAAGGAGAACAATGTTCGAGTCAATATCAATCGATTAAGGATGCGTGCCTCAAAAAGATGCTAGACAAACCAATTGAAGGAACAATAAGGCCACCAGATTTAAATAAAGTTGATAATGTATTCGTGCCATCCCGAACAGACAAGACTAGTGATCGAAAGTGAGAGATGGTACAAGACTTACCACAATTGTAAGTGTACCATTAAATCCAAGAAATGAGGAATTGACTGGACTTATTCTCAAGAGAAATACTATTCAACCTTAGAAACCATTACCACAAGGTCGTGCCTTTGAAGAATGAGAGAATTCCCCAGTCCAAATGATAGGTAAATCTAATAATGTGGTTGTAGAATTTTCAACGATTACGTCTACCAAGATTTGGGGGTTTTTCCGATCCGATTGAGGTCAATGAGTGGATTTTGAAGACCTGAAAGATTTTGAGTACCATGTAATACCCAAGAGATCAATGGGTGACAGTGATTACATTCCAGTTGAACGAGGATGCCAATCATTAGTAACGTTTGAGAGGAATATATTGGGAGATGGATCGTTTGAGTGGGTAGAATTCGAGAGGATATTTGTTAATTGATTTATATTTGAGACTTCTCGAGAAGTCAAACACTAGGAGTTTTTGAGATTAATGCAAGGTAATCTATCAATTACAGAGACCAAGATAAGATGTTCACTAGGTTGTCACGATGTGCGTCCGAGCTTATCTTGACAAATCTGCAGAAGGCCCGTAGATTCTTTTGAGGATTATAACCCTACTTAAGGGCCAGGAAGTCGATGATTGAGACTACCAATTATAGAGATACGGTAAATCGAGCTTAAAGGATAAAATGAGAGGAGATAGAGTTTCAGACCTCTAAGGGGCAAATGAGTTGACCTTAGATTTCTTTTCTTCCCAGATCAAATTCGGTCAAGAGGCCGATGTATTCGAGGCTAATCTTCCCTAGATCAGTGTATCCACAATATAGAACTCCTCCACTATCAAGTTGTAGAGTTCCCCAATTGCCTAGTTATAGAACAATTGGAGCTTCAATGATGCCAACAAGGCCAAAGGAATCAACAAGGTAGGTTTAGAGCCTACAAACCCCAGTCTACCAACTGCCTACTCCACAGAGATCTATGAAGACAAGATCATTGACATTGTTAAGCGTTTGATCAGTTAGGACATATCAAGAAAGAATGTCCTCTATCACAGGCGCAAGTAAGAGCTATGACCTAGGAGAAAGAACCTATCTCCGACGAAGTTTTGGAAGTAATGATTTTTAATTATAATATTAAAAAGTGGAGTTATATTCAACACTAGTTCCTCTAGATCATATAATTCTGTGAAGAGTTTGCACACTTGCTAGAGCTAGAAACCACTGACACAGGTCAAGTATTGAAATTATTTATACCATTGAGAGGCCTTGCGAAGAAAGAATAAGATTTTTGGAAGATCATTTAAGAACTTGCAAAATAGGTATTAGAATAATTGTAAAGTGTGAAAGGATAAGTGATGTTCAATTGGTACGTTAGTCTTTATATCAATAGTCTAGTCAATTACTCGTATATTACGCTAGTAGATAAGTAGGTGTTTCTTATATATCCTTCATATCAAGAGCTACTTCCTCGAATATCAACACAGGGAGTTGCGTATCTTTCCTTTCGATGGAAGATGGCTTAACTTTGGGAGGCCTAACGACTGAACTATTAGATAAAGCAGCTCTTCCTTTACGATTTCTTGAATCGATTTTCCTCCTTTGAAAAGATAGATCATCTTTTTTCCTTTTATCTTTCTATCCTCGGTGTCGATTTTAACTCTTCTTTTGCCTTCTCCTTTCACGATCGCCTTCCAGTAGAGGAATTCATTATTATTGTTCTCGTTACGTGATCAATGCTTTCTATAGATAAGTGTTCACTTCGAAACTTCGATTGTGACTCATTTTCACTCCTCGAAACAAAAGCACTATAAGTAAAGCTTATGATTCCGTAAAAGCAGTGGCTACCACCTACCTGTGCCCACATCTATCCTAAAGAGATTTAGTAGAGTATAAGTTAAGAGGTGGGTCGATATAAAATGTGAGAAAGAATAATCTTGTGACAATGTTGTATTAATGGTGACTTAATAGAATTGTGAGAAAATAGATGTAGGATTTAGCCATTGAGTAAGATTTTAAATTATAAAGGTTATGACAGAGGTTTTGAGGAAATATCACCATAAGTAGAAAATGTAATATTGAATCGAATATAAAGATAATTGTATGTTTGCGATAAGACTATGCATTGAGGAGTAATATTCCTACCAAGTATGAGTAAAACATAATAGACGGTGTAATTGATGAGAGAAATAAAGAAAAAAAAATAGAAAAGATATGAAAGGATTGTTATTGATAGACATTGGTGGGGAAGTAATACAAGGAGAATTGATTGTTATATTAAGGTTATACAAATAATGGATTAGTTGGAGTATGGGTTTAAAATAGAGTGATTAATTAATGAATGTGTTGGGTTGACGAAATATGGGAGACATAAGTCTACGAGTTAAAAATGAGATTGGCTTGGGACTAAGAATAGATAGTAATCGAAAATAGGTAATGTTTATTATACATGTCGTGTTAGTGGAATCACGACAAAGTTTGATAAGTATGATTTCAATTTCAAGGACGAAATTTTTATTAAGGGGGGGAGAATGTAACACCCCGAATTTTTAATTCGTATCTTGAGGAAAAAATAAATAGTGGAATTTTAAGAAAATCTTGAAAGTGGGATTTAGGGGTAAAATTTTAGGATGTTTTTTTATCATTTTTAATGGAATCTGACCTCCCCATTAGATTCAAAATGATCGAAAAACATAGTTTAGCTTGTAAACACGCTCAAATGCGAGTCCGAATATAAAAGTTGCAAAATCCTTAATTACCGGGTCGGACCAGGCTAAAACAGTGACTTTTTGTTAGAGCAATAATTTTTAAAATTCAATCATACCATTGGATTCATAACGAAAAATTATTCAACATGGACTATTTATTTGTCATTTTTGGAGATCAGGAAGTCGAATTATCGTCAAAAACGAAAACGACATCAAGTTAGGGGTCACCTCAGGCCAAAAATGTAAATTTTTGATGGAGATATAATTTGTAGAAATTGACCGTACCATTAGATCCAAACGAAAATTAGACGAAATGGAGTATTCATTTGTCAGTTTTGGAGTCCGGATGATCAAGTTATCATCGATCAAAACAATTGACAAAATACCAAATTCGTCCCAAATTTTATATAAATAAAAATTTTAATAATAAAAAAAAAAAAACTTGTCTCCTCCAACCCACCCAAACAGCGCGACATATATAAACGAAAATTTCGTTTTTCTTCCGATCTTCCACCTCAGATCTCGTGCAAACGACTCGCCGTCGACGATCTACGCAGAAGGGAGAAATGTCCGCAGCTACGTTCTCTACAAAACCCACCCAACCTTTCTTCGTTTCACTTTCTATTTCACCCGATATCATCAAAAATCAGCCGTATTTGGATACGAAAATTTCGAAACTTTGACCTCGAATTTCGTCCGTTTCGGGGTCAAACCGTCTTCCCACGCAGAAGGGAAAAATGTCCGCAGCCTCATTCTCTACATAACCCACCCAAATTCCTTCTATTTTCTCGTCTTTTTCACCCCGTATAGTCAAAAATCAGTCGTATTTTTATACGGAGATTTCGTAACTTCGACCTCGGTTTTCATCGGTTTCGGGGTCAAACCGTCTTTCGCCGTAGAAGGGAGAAGAGACGAGCACATTGAGATCTTCGAAACCACCGGGTCAGTTTCAAAAATCAGCCGCTTCGATGTTCGGTCCGTCTTGATTTCCATGCCGATCGCCTCGATTTTTGCGCACGTGTTTCAATTCCGTCGTCTAGTGATTGTAAGGAACTCTCAATTTCTATTAGTAATCGTAGATTGTGAAAATTGCATTTAAGATTTTATTGAAAAAATTTGGATGTATTTCTGAAATGTAGAATTCTTTTGTTATTTCAAAAATTCACACCAGAAATTGCATGATTGATATGTTTAATTGTATTTTTAACAAATTATACATGGGTAAGGTATTTTATTGGGTTATTTCTGTAAGTTGGGTCCTGTGCACTGCTCGGAACCCGTTTTAATATAAGTTTTGTATTTTTTTAAGGTTTTTGATAAAAATAAATTCTTTAGTTGGAAAATGTGATTTAATATTCAATGAACTCATATTGAGTTGATGAATATCAGAAAATGGATGTTTTTATTGAAGAGATTGAAAATTGTAAAAATCGAAAAAAAGAGAAAAAGGGTATGAAACGGTAAAATGTCAGAGTCACACCCGAGGGGTGATGTCTGCATTTTACGTTGTTGTGTTGTGTGTAGGTTGGTGAACAGATATCCAAGGATAATATTATTGGTTGCATGTTTATTTCCTTTCTGTTAGCGCGAGGCGCTGTTTACGTTTCAGTTATGTTATTTATTTTAGGCCGGGTGGCCACATTTACATGGTAGGAAACTGGATATCTAATCTCAACCTTGTATTGTTAATTTCTATTTGTTTTCAAATAAAAATAATATATATGTAGCTATTTTGTGAGCTGTTAAAGAGTCTGTGAATGCCTGAAGGGATAGTGCGTCATATCATCCGGAGTGGTCTACTATCCTGGGATGTACGGTAGGGACTACCAAACTCATACGTGGTATGGGACGCGTATGAGAGTGAAGTCACAATTGGAATCCGGGATATTCCTCTATATCTTTACCAGTGAACTTGTATTGTAAAGGTGGTCGTATACGAATGGTTTGTATATTTGGGAATCACATGCATGCCTGATAGGCATAAACGAAGATGATTGGTCAGTGATCACTAACAATCTATAGTAGTCGAACGTTCTGACACATCGAAAAGAGACCCATTGCTTACGGTCACGTCAAACGGCCAGCCTGAGCCGGATAAATGGTCAACCAAACGTGGTAAGGGCAGCGACCGGCCACAAAATCAGGAATTAAAAGCCAGAGAGAAATTGTAACATCGTGTCCCGACTGGGAACGATCCAGTCGTGAATCCCAACACTCTAATTCCAATACTCCACCATTGTGTATTATGTATCTGTTGTTTATTTTGATATATAAAATGAAATCCATGTTTATTATTGTCATTTGATCAATTAGATTTGTATAAAAAGATAATGTTATAGTGAGTATTGCTGATCGATGTAATATGAGTTTTAAAATGTTTAGTTGTTTATCCCTGGTTATATGTACCAGTTAATCGTAGTTTCTTCTGTAAAATTTTGTAATTTTAAAATGATTCAGTATTCTTATTCGTTCACGTTAGGAGGGGTTATTGGCAGAAATTGTTTGTTTCCCTACTGGGTAACCATTGTTACTCACCCTTTCCTTCTTTATTTTTTTAGTTTCAGATCTGAAGTTTGACGAGGCAGGTATAGAGCACGAGTGAGAATCATCTGGTAGGTCAGATAGACAGCCAGAGTTCGTCACTTGGTGAGTATTGGGGTTATTACTCCTAGTGGTGTCGATGTATCTGAGAGTATTATACGTATTGTTTTGAGTGTTAGGATTTCTGTTAGAGTGAGGAATTTTGTATAATCCTGTATTCTGGTTATTCTTCCGCACTCTGATCTTTCGTACGTTATTAGACGTGTATAAGCTTCCGCTAGTATTATATTTTGTATATGTATGCAGGATTGTATGTCGTTTATCAGGTACAGGTTGAACGCCTTGGAATGCTAACATAAACAGAGGAGACCATGCCGAAATTTCGAATTACCACCTAGTACCTCGAGATCTGACATGGGGATTTGTGTTAGTGTTCGGCGAGGCGCCACAACAGAAGTCCAAATTCACACCCAAAATCTTTACCACAACAAAACAGATTTTTAATAGAAGACAATAGAACAAGAAAATAAGCTTGAGCAAGGAAGAAGATCACTGGCACAAGAAAGAAAGAGTAGAGAGATATATTTTCCCTTAGGGATTATGTTCGAATATATGGAAAATAGAAATCTAAAAGGCTAATATATTTGTAATACCCAGATTAACACAATCTAAACGACTAGAAAATTATTAGGAGCGTTAAGTCCAAACGGTAAGAAAATATTTAAGACCAAAAGATAAAAATAATGAATGAATTAATTATTACACAATGTAATTTGTGAAAAAAAGATAAATAATTAATCAAAGACACCTCACCTTACCGAGACGACTCAACTCGGCTCAGAGCACGTATGTGTGTGTAGACACCCCATTTTCGTACTCATCTGATTAATCAACTAGTCAACTTTATTGTGACGGTTCCCAATGTTGGATGAATATTCCAATATTTTTTATTTATTACTAGATATTTTTTAGAAATTCAAATGAGGTATCTCAAGCAAACAAAACTTTAAAAATCACGCTACGCTAAGAAAATATGACTCAAAACATAGAAATCATCATTTTGAAATAAAAAGAAGTTTTACAAGAAAAATCACTAAAAAATGATCAAATTATCAAAGTGCCCCTAGCATCAAAACATCGCTAGAACCTACATTACATTTAGGAAAACTCTTTTGAACACATAAAACAATAAATTAAAAATCAAATAAACTGTTTAGCCAATTTTTATAAAATTCGACAAAATTATGAAAACACCCTCATAGGGTCCACAATCATTTCACATCGACAAATCCATAAATGATACAAACTAATACTTTCATTGAATTCTTTACGTAAAATTGATTTCAAAATATCCTAAAAAGTCGAAAATCAACATTTCAACTCAAAAGCCCTCTTTAAGGACAAAACGATAATTTTTCCAATCCTAAAAATTAAAAATTTGAAACAATAATTAAAATATTAATGAACATAAAATGAAATCTTAATAAATTAAATTTAAAATTTTGAATAAATAAAATCAATTAATCAAGCCCATAGGCCAAATTTTAAGTGGTGGTCCACATAATATTTATTAAAAGATCCCTCTATCCGGGGGTCTCAAAGAATTAAAAATATAATTAAAGGGTTCTTCAAAAACTTAAAAATTTCATTGTACGTAAGAATTAAAATCCTAATTCAAAACTCAAATTAAACAACTTAAAGAGACCTAGTCAAACTTAAAACTTCCTAAAAAAACTCTATAAAAAGAAGCCTCCACGACTTAAACTCGTACGTCAAGAAAAATCCTACGAGGAAGAGACTAAAAACTCTCCCAAGCTTTCCCAAAATCCTAAATCTAAAGCCCCAAGTCCTACTTATTACCCATACTCCATTTTTTACTCAAAAAACACCTAGAAATCCTTAAAAAACACCTAGAAATCCTCAAAACATCAAGAAAAACCAAAAATATTTAGATCTAGGAGGAGAATACCTCATCTCAAAGATCGGAAGTGGATCTAGTGACGAAAACAAAAGTAAGAAGACTCACATGAGGAACGCTCTCCGTCAATTTTATGGGAATTAATCATTGTAATCACCCAGGTAAAAAAAATGTATTATTTTTTATTTTAATTTTTAGGTTGTTATTTTTACAATGTAAATTTTTGGGAAAGTAGAGACCGGTGTTCGCTAGGTGGATTAGTGCCTAACATCTTTCAATCCTGTAACGTGATCCCCGGACCCATTCTTTTTGTAAATTAGTACTTTTTTATTGGTTTTGACTCATGTTTTGATTCCTAGACCGTAAAACTATGTGACAACTCTCAAAACACCTAAAAAATGGATCCGCACCATGTGGATCAAGGGCGCTTTCAGTGTGTGTGTTTCATTGATTTAACTCAGTATAGGGAAAAAACTTGGGTACCCTTTAGGTCCCAAACCAAAATCTCTAATCTTGCCTTTAAAAAGAGAACATCATCCTAATTTCCATCGATGTGAGACAAAAATACTATAAGAAAAACATGGAGATATTTACAACCATGAGTAATCACTATCACACACTATCTCTAATAGTACACTATCACATTCTTTTTCTAATTCTACTCAATGTACCATTTCATTGATAAAAATTAAAAAGAGAATAAAATACTAAAAATAATAAATTAGAAAAACTATTTATATTTATTTTTTTTTATTAAATTATCTCCAGCAATCCCCCATTTATTTTAATCAAATAATACTTCTGGAGAAAGATAAAATAATATCATACTTAAGTGAAAGTGTCATACAACTGGAGCCTTCTCATAGTAATAATATGTTCAAAGTATAAAAATTAGAGTGATTAAGTCTTGAACTCAAATTCTTAGTAATTCAAAGACCACATAGTACACACATTACTTCTAGGTGTGAATTCCATTAGCCAACACATTACGGCCATGTGTTTTATCCCAGTAATAATGAATTCTCTATAGAATTAATCTCATTCTCATATGAAGTGGCACACATTCATATAGGTGAGTCTATCAAGAGTGTTCTTATAGCTATGCATTCCACTCATAAAAAATAAAAAAAACGAGTTATAGACTTCATTAAGAGTTTAAAAACTCATCCTTATCTACGCTATAAGATTTCATCGATGAGACTATCTAGGGTGCCTTCATAGCTAACCACCCTACTCAATAATGCGTTATAGTCATCATTAAAAGTTTCAAGTTGCATAACTCAACCTTATGATAATTGCAAAACATACATGCACCTTAAAATAATCAGGATGAACTAAGATAAAAACTCTACTTTGTGTATAACTTCCACTTATTACTCAATGAATTGTTTTTCCCTTTGAACTTGGTTCTTGGGATTTCCAGTTCCCAGGTAGGGTTTCCATTATAGTAAGTTATTTATGGGCTTAAGTCCTATCCTTTTTTGTGTACTTCAATTTTTTTCTCTTGCTAAACCTTTAGTCAAAGAATTTACGAGATTATCACCAGATCTCACAAAGTCTATCTTTATGGTACCATTTGTTACCAGTTCTCTCACAGTACTATGTTTGCGATGAATTTGTCATGATTTACCATTATAATAAAGGTTATGCACTCTACCTATGGTAGTAGTACTATAACAATGCATAAGAATGGTCGGAACAGGTCTATCCCAAATAAGGATATCTAAATTAGACCTCGAAACCAACTTGCTTTTTCACTAACCGTAGATAATGCTATCAATTCTGATTTATTGTGGATTGAGCAATGATAGTTTATTTCTTTTGACTTCCAAGAAATTGCTCCACCACCAATGTTAAATATATATTCACCAGTAGTTTTTGAGTCATTTGAAACGGTTTTCCAATCAGCAATGTTATATCCCTCAAGAAGAATGGGAAACTTTTCATAATGAATACTTAATTTGAGAGTTCTCTTCAAGTATTTCATTATCTTACTTATAACATTCCAATGCTTTATACTAGGATTGCTAGTATATCTATAAAATATTGCTATGACATAAGCTATGTCAAGTCTAATATAATCTGTAGCATACCTGAGGCTCCCTATAATACTTGCATACTCAGTTTGGTTCACATTGTCACTCTCATTAGGATATAACCTAACGTTTTGGTCAAATGGAGTATAGACCGGTTTACAATCATAATAATTGTATTTTCTCAAAATCTTCTCACTATAATGAGACTGATCTAGAGAAATGCCATCATGAGTCCTAGTTGCTTTAATTCCTAATATAATATTGACCTTTCCAAGAGCTTTCATATCAAAATTTAGAGACAATAACATGTTAGTCTTTTTAACTATTTATAAGTTAGAACCAAATATTAAAAGATCATGTACATATAAACAAATCAAAACACAAGAGTTATTTTTCATATCTAAAATAGATACATTTGTCACTCTCATTGATTCTAAATCCATTTGAAAATATTATTGTAGACACCTCAATTTTGCATTTGCCTGATTAATCAACTCGTCAACCCGATCGCGACAATTCCCAATGATTGATGATTATTCCAATGCTTTATTTGTTACTAGATATGTTTCAAAAATTTAGATGAGGTATCTCAAACGAACAAAACTGTAGAAATCACACTACGCTAGAAAAATATAATCCCAAAAATATAAAAATCATCATCTTGTAGACAAAAAGAAGCTTTACGATAAAAATCACTAAAAAATGATCAAATTACCAAAATACCCCTAACATCAAAACATCCTTTGTGACGCCCCGCCAAACGCTAACACAAATCCCAAGGCCAAATCCCAAGGTACTAGGTGGCACCTCGAAATTTCGGCATGGTCTCCTCTATTTATGTTAGCGTTTCACGGAACTCAAACCTGATAAACCAATTTATAACAAAACCTGTATATAAAAATGTAGATACAGGAAAATAACAGCGGAAGACTAATTACATCTAACATGTAAGTAGATTAGAGTGCGGAAGATTTAATCATATACAAGCTTACAAAATACTCTCACTCTAACATAGGCCTAAACTCTCAATCCAAAAACTACATACATCCTGGATGAAACTGGCAATTCTAACGGATGTAGCCTTAGTGCTCACCAGGCAATAAACTCTGATCGTCGATCTGACCGACCAGATACTCCTCAAATACTGACTCTACGCCTGTCTCGGTAGCTGCAAGTGCTGAAACTAAAAAAAATAGGAAGGAAAGGGTGAGTAACGAAAGTTACCCAGCAAGTCCACAGCCAATTCCTACTAATAACCCTTCCTAAGCATGATCGAATAAAGCATACTGAACATTTTAATACATGCAAGGTTTTACAAGATAAAATACGATCAACTGGTACATATAGCCAGGGATGAGCAACTAAACAATTTAAAAATTACACATAACATCAATTATCCATACTCATTATACATTTTCCATTTTATGCAAATAATGTTGACAACATTAAAATAATAGACATGCTTCTCAGTTTGTAATTCGAAATATAACAACAGATACATAATACAAATGGTGGAGTATTGGAATTAAAGAATTGGGATTCACGACTGGATCGCTCCCAGTCGGGACATGATGTTACAACATAAATCTGGCTTTTAGTTCCTGATTTTGTGGCCGGTCGCTGCACTTACCACATTGGTGACCATTTATCCGGCTCAGGCTGGCCGTTTGACGTGACCGTAAGCAATTGGTCTCTTTTCGATGTGTCAGAACGTTCGACTACTACTAGATTGTTAGTGATCACTGACTAATCATCTTCGTCTATGCCTATCAGGCGTGCATGTGATTCCCAAATGACACTCCACTCGTATACGACCACCTTTACAATACACGTTCACTGGTAAAGATAAGAAAGGAATGGACCCGGATTCCAGTTGTGACTCCACTCTCATACGCGTCCCATACCACGTATGAGTTTGGTGGTCCCTACCGTACATCCCAAGATAGTGCACCCCTCCGGATGATGTGACACACTATCCCTTCAAGCATTCACAACCCTTTAACAGCTCACAAAATAGCTACGTACATATATGATTTTTCATTTAAAACAAAAGAGAAATTAACAGAACAGGGTTGAGAACGAATATCCAGTTCCTACCATGCAACCGTGGCCAATCGGCCTAAAATAAATAACAGTACTCAGCGCAAGCGCTAACATAATCGGAAATAAACATGCAACCCTTTCATTAATAACCTGGATATCCTTTCACCAACCTACACACAACATACAATGTAAAACGCAGACATCACCCCTCGGGTGTGATTCTGACATTTTACCGTTCATTCCCTTTTCCCATTCTCTCAACATTCTCATTTTTCATCCTTTCAAATCAACCATTCATTTTCAATCTTTCAAAGTCATTCTTTTGGTCTTTCCATTGAAAACCTCCGAAGTTTATTAAAAAACAAGGTCCCAGCGATGCTCGGGACCAAAGCTGTTAAAAATAGAGAAAGCTGGTGAAAATTTGGCTAAGTGTCAGAAACTCAAATTTTCAAAGTTCTCGAAATTGAAAACGGGTTTTTCGAAATGAAAGTCTCGATCATGAGATTCGACACCATATAGTTTTTGTAATCTAATTCAAAGAAACGCGAAAGTTATTTCATTTTGAAAACGTCGAAAATTACGTTTTGTTCTTTAAACCAAAATTCGGATTTTGATCCTTTGAGATTTGGATCTTAAAACCATTCCCATTGTTCCGAAATGGGGGGTAAAACCTTAATTTCATTAAAGAACTTAAAGTAAATGGAAAGTAACATTTACTTAAATGTTTTTAATGAAATAAAGGGTGAGAAATAGTGTATAAGGTGTGAAGAGGTCAAGCCAAAAGTCAGAACACTGTTCTGATCAAAACTGTGTCTGTCGGTGGCTGTCGGTGGCAGAACCAGGATTCTGTCGGTGGAACCGACAGTTTACTCATCGGCAGGTGTCGGTGGGACCGACGGTCCTGCCGACAGAACAAAATTTTCGGGTGCTTCTTGATTTTGTCGGCGGCAGAAGCAACATTCTATCGGTGGGACCGACAGAATGACTTTGGTAGGTGCCGGTGGCACCGATCCTTCCCACCCACAGCCTGAACCTTACTCGAACCTTCGAGTTTTCGATCCATGTTTCGGATTCTTCTTCCATTCTTCGAATCATTCAACCCACCTACGATTTTGTTATCAAAATTCGATAAAACATAAACAAAACACCTACTTCTACCATGAATTTGAAATCAAACACCAATTTCTACGATTCAAAAGCAAACAATAAGTTTTGTTTCCAAAACCCTAAATGCACATTGAGAAATCTAAAGTTACCAATAGAAATTGAAAGTCCCCTACTTGTTTGTGGACGCCGAAAGCAATGAACTCGTATAAGGATCAAAGTTGGTGGTGAAGGAGTTGGTGTTGAGTTGAGTTTGATGCAAGGTGAGCTAGGGTTTGCAATCCCCTTTGACGACGGCACTCCTTTGCTTCTACAATGAATGGTGGACCTAACTCTCACTCGATGGAACCCTCGATGAAGATGTGTTAGGTTTCACTCGAACCACACGGCTGGGTTTTGATGGAGGATGGGGAAAACAAATGAGAATGGATTAACAAGGAGGGTGAGTTTGTAGCTATCGTCGTAGCCGACAACTTTGTCTTCTTCGTCGAAGTTCAACGGTCATTCGTTCTTAACAGATCTTGAGGAAAAGAGAGGAGAACCCTAGGTTTTTGGGAAAATCTGAGCTTTGGATGCTTTGGAGAAGAAAGAAAGTGGTTTAAAAGAAAATAAATTTTCTTTTATAACAAGGGCGAGGGCATACTTGTAATTTCCTTATTATTTCTAGTTTCGACCGTAACTTGACTATCCGGACTCGAAAAATGACAAACGAGTATTCCATTTTGACTAATTTTTCGCTACGGATCTAATGGTGTCATCAAATCTTTTCGATTCTCGCTCTAACGAAATTCCACTATTTTGGGTCCCACTTAACACGAAATTCGAGGATTCTATAACTTCTCTATCCGAGTTCGAATTCGGACTTGCTTACAGGCTAATGTATATATTTCGATCCTTTTGAATCTAATGGCGAAGTCGGTTTTTCTCAAAATTAATCATAACAATATTCGAGGATTTTACTCTAAATCTCTCCTTCGACATTTTCCTCGAAATCTCACCATTTAATTTCCTCGAGATACGAGTTGAAAATCCGGGGTGTTACATCCTTAGAGCCCCCTTATACTTACAAAAATTCTTTCAAACACATAAAATAACAAAGTGAAATCAAATAAACTATTTTGCCAATTTTCACCATATTCAACAAAATTACGAAAATACCCTTCATAGGGTTCACAATTATTTCATTCCAAAAAATTCGTAAATGACACAAATCAATAATCCCATTGAATTTCTTACAAAAATTCGATTTCAAAATATTCTGAAACATCGAAAATCGACTTGAAACACAAAAGTTCTCTTCGGGGTAAAACGGTAATTTTTTAATTTAAAAAAATTTTAATTTCGAAATTAATAAATAAAATATTAATTAACATAAAGTAAAATCTTAAAAAAATTAATTTAAAAATCTAAACCAAGTCAATCTCATAAGACTTAAGTCAAAACCCTAATTAAAACCTAATCTAAAGAAACTAAGTCAATCTCATAAGACTTAAGTCAAAACTCTAATTAAAATCCTAATCTAAAAAGATCAAGTCAATCTCATAAGACTAAAATCAAAATCCTAATTTAAAAGACCAAGTCAATCTCATAATACTAAAGTCAAAATCCTAATTAATCTTATCTAAAAGGAGATTTAGTCAAACCCTAATTCTTTCAAAAAAATCTATAAATATAGAACCTCCACAACCCAATTTCGAAGGTCAAAAAGCCCTCCTAACCTTCTCAAATCCAAAGACCCTTCAAAAATACTTAGAAATCTATCCAAAAAATTAGAAAACACTCAGATCTAGGAAGTAGATATTTCATCTTGGATATCAGAAATGAATTCAGTGACAGAAACGAAGTAAGAAATCTCATACGAGGAATCTCTCTACCAGATCTAAGCGAATAAATCGTCGCAAACATCTAGGTAAATTTTCCCTCTATTTATTTTATTTTATTTTAGGTCTTTTACCAATGTAGTTTTTTTTAGAAAATAGTAGAGACCGACATTTGTTGGGCGGGGTTGGTGCCTAACACCTTCCAACCCCGTAACGCAATCTCCGGACTAAATTTCTACTTGTAGATTAGTTATTTTTTTATCCATTTTGAGTTGATGCTCGATTCCTAGATCGTAATAACTAGGTGGTGACTCTCAAACCTCAAAAATTAAAAGCGGATCCGCATACCCTACCGATCAAGGGCACTTTCAATTCTAAATGAAAGATTAAGGATAAAATACTCAAATTTTGTTTCATTCGTTTTTAATGAAAATCGACTTTATCATTGGATTTAAAATGGTCAAAATACATATATTAGCCTGTAAGCACGTTCGAATTCGAGTTCGGATGGAAAAATTATAAAATTCTCGAACTTTGTGTTAAGTGGGACCTAAAATAGTGAAATTTTGTTAAAACAAAAATCAAGAAAATTCGATATCACCATTAAGTTCGCAACAAAAAATTCTGTAAAATGGAACACTCATTCTTACCATCGAAAATAAAAATACCAAAAATGCCTTCCAAATTTTTTTTATAAAAAGAACTAACTCATTCTTTTATTCACTTTCTCCTCTCCAACTCACAAAGAATCAACCTATTTTCCAAACCTAGGATTTCAACCGTTTCCATCAAGATCTATCGTAATCAAGTTCGTATTGATTGTGGGTGAAGAAGAAAAAATCGTCGGCATTGTCAAGCTCCATGTTCTCACCCCATTCAACCTTCATTTTCTTTTCTTTCTCTTGATTTCTCATAAAAAATAGCAAATAGGTTCGATATTACCTACTCAGATTCTCATCCAATTAGAGGAAAGGTCATTCATTATCGTAGGAAGAAAAAGAAAATCTTCACTGAGGGTTTTGAAATCAACCCGACCATTGACACCAAAGTTCATCAAATTTCGAGTTCCTTGCGGTTTCACTTGAACCTCTATGCTAGCTTTACATACTCGACAATCACAAATCATGTAAGGGACTTTCAATTCTTATTAGTAGCCATAGATTTCGAAAATGTGCACTTAGATTTTTTATAAAACTTATTGTTTGTTTTTAAATCGTAGAATATTGCTTTGTTCATTTCTAAAATCACGTCGAGACCCTTATATTTTGATGTATTTTCATATGATTTCCATATTAATTTGTGGGTGGGTTAGTAGAATTGAAGAATGAGAGAAAAACCCGAAAGAACGATGAAAAATCAAAAAATTCACGAGTTTCAGGTTTCTGATGGTGCCAATATGCCTTGGTCATGATGCCACCATGATCCACCGTGCTTGACAATTTTTTCAGAAACTGGACCATAGTTTTACCTTGAACTCCCCATCACTTGTACATACATTTCAACTATTTATTTTGTTAAAAACATTAAAGTAAATGTCTTACTTTAAGTTCTTTAATGAAATTAATGTTTGACCCCCCATTTCGAACAATGGGAATGATTTCAAGATCCAAATCTCAAAGGATCAAAATCTGAATTTTGATTTCAAGAACAAAATGTAAATTTTGACATTTTCGACAAATTTTCAAAAGTTAATATCTTTCGCGTTACTTGAAATTAAGCTATAAAAATTACATGGTGTCGAATCTCGTGTTCGAGACTTCCATTTCTAAAATTTATTTTTGATTTCAAAAACTTTGAAAAATCCAGTTTTCGACAAGTAACCAAATTTTTACCAACTATTTTAGTTTTGACAGTTTGATTTCGGGTACTTATTGGGATCTCGTTTTTATTAAACTTTAATAGTTTTTCAATCGAATAATCAAAATGAAATTGAGAGATTGAAAATAGAAATTTTGAATTTGAAAAGTTGAGAAGTGAAAGCATCTAGAAAATGGAAAAAGAGATGAAATGGTAAAATGTTAGAATCACACCCGAGGGGTGATGTCCGTATTTTATATTGATGTGTTGTGTGTAAGTTGATGAAGGGATATTTAGGGATAATGATTGGTTGCATGTTTATTTATATTTTGTTAGTGTATAGGCCCTGAGTTCTATTATTTAGTTTAGGCCGGGTGGCCACAGTTGCATGGTAGGAAATTGGATATCTATTTTCAACCTTGTATTATTAATTTCTCTTTTGTTTTCAAATGAAAATTATATATATGTACATGTAGATACGTGATTTTTGTCGTTACGACGGCTACATCTACGAAAATTTGGAGTCGCCACCATTCAAGTTGTAAGTGGGTGTGAATGGTCACTCGATGTACATTTTTACTAAAAATGACATTTTTCACGTTAGTGTCTCACAATGGATAAAGATTGATCAAACCTAGAGATTCGGGTAAACGATTCGGTTGGAGAAAAGGGAAGGTGTTAGGCACCCATTTCTCCCCGCCAAGTGGCGGTAACCTCAAATAATTCGGTCATTTTTTATTTTGAAGAAAATTGAAAAATAATGTGCCACCTGGGGGTTTTGTACCCTAGATGGGGATTCATTTTCGGCTTGATCATAGGGTCATTTCATTGATGGAAATGACCCTTACGGATCTTTAGCCTTGGGGTCTACTCATTTAAAAATAAAAAATGAAAGAGAAGAAGGGGGTATTTAGAAAAGGGAGAAGGAGAGGATAGAGAGAGAGAAATGGGGTAGTATACTTCAAACCCACCTTGTACTCTTGATCTTCTTTTCTTCTTCGTCTTGACTTCTCTTCTTCTCTTGAGTCCTTAATGAAATATGAGAGTGAACTTATTTTTTAAAAGATGATATGAGAGAGTAGTAGGGATGAGTAGAGAGAGTATATTTTTTCTTGGGGAGACTTGGTAACCATTTTTGAGATGAGAGGGGAGGTATTTATAGATGTTTGGAGGAGGTTTGGGGGTATAATGGGGTGAAGAGTTTGAGAGAATAGGGAATGGCATGGGTATTTGAAGTGAAAGGTGTGAAATTTAAAGTGGAATGGAGGGTAAATGTGTAATGAGTGAAAATGGGTGAGGTTTAGATCCAAATGGTTTGGATCTTACCCAAATCCATTTGGGTGGAGAGTTTGGTGGGATGAGATGAGTGATGGTTGATGGGGGGAGTGGGGTGTAAGAGAGTTGTTTAGAGAAGAAGTGTTAGGTTGGTGATGAGGTGAAGTGTGTAGATTTTGGAGAATGTGTGTGTAAGAGGGTTGTTAAATTCATTTTTGGGAGGAGAGAGGGGATGATGCCATATGGCATTTGTGATGAAAGGATGAGGTGATGAGATTGGTTAATTGGTTGATGGTATTTGTTTGATTAGAGAGAAGGGTGTGGGTTAATTGGTTGATGATGAGGGAGGTATGGGTTGAGGTGATTTTGTGGGAGTGTTTTAAGGAAAATGATAGGTGTAGATATGAGTTGTGATGTGGGTGGTTGTTGATGTTAGAAAGTGATGGTGTGTTAGGGTATGTTAAGTATGGGTTGTGATGTTGGTGGTTAGAGAATGAGGATAGGTTAGGTTAGGATAGGGTATGGGTTGAGGTGATTTTGGAGAGAGGTGATGTGGGTTAGATGAGTTGTTTAGAGAATGGTGATGGGGGTGGGTGATTAGATGAGGGAGGTAAAGGGTGATGATGACATGTGTCATCTTTTGATGTAGAGAGGGTGATTTGTTGATGTGGGTAAGGGTTGATGGGTTAGGATTGTGGGTTGGATAATGAATTGGGTATGGTTAATGTTTTGTGGATTTTTTGATAGATTGGGCTTGGGCTTTTAGAGGGTTGTAGGTTATTTTGATTTGGGTGGGGTTTGATTTGAATAGGATTTTTGAAGGTGGGTTTGTTTTACAGTTTAGGTAACATGGGATTGATTTTAGGTTAAGGGTAAGGTAAGAAATGAATTTAGGAAAGAGTTGAGGTCTTGTGGGACTTAGGTGGGTTTAGGGTATTTACGAATTTTGAGGTAGAGTGGTGGATGATAGATGAAGGGTAGGTCTCCCAAGTCTCTCTTTTTAATTTTTTAATTTTTTTATATTTTTCTTGAAGTTATTGATTTGATAAAAAATGCCACGTGTTTGACAATTTGGGCTTTTTGAGCCTGTTGGAGAATTTATTGATTTTGGTTGATTTAAATGTGGAGTGACGAAGGTTGGGACGATGTGGGATGAGTCCAGTCCCTTAAATGGATCCTTTAGACCATTGGGTGGTTTTAAGGGCATTGATTTAATCGAAATTGTCACATTTTAATGTTTTGGACCTTAGAGGCCCGTTGGCCTATTTTGTCGAAAATCGATGTTTTGAGTGGAGCAAGGTAGAAGAGAGATAGCCGAATCCTTTTGGTGGACCTACTAACCCATTGAGGGGTGTTAGACACTTGGATTTTGGTAAAAATGTCAGATTTTAGTGCTTCGGGCCTTCGGGGTCCGTTGGCCAATATTTATCGGAAAATCACTGTTTTTTTGCCCTTTCGAGTGAAGGCCTGTTCAAATTGGGGTGTCTACAGTACCTATTTTGTGAGTTGTTAAAAAGTTTGTGTAACAATTTTGTAAGTTGTGAAAGAGTTTGTAAATGCCTGAAGGGATAATACGTCATATTATCCGAAGTGGTGTACTATCATAGGATGTACAGTAGAGACCACAAAGCTCATACGTGATATGGGACGTGTATAAAAGGAGGGTCACAACTAGAATTCGGGTCCATTCTTTTCTATCTTTACTAGTGAACTTGTATTGTAAAGATAGTCGTATATGAATAGAGTTGTTTATTTTGAGAATTACATGCATGCCTGATAGGCATAAACGAAGATGATTGATCAGTGATCACTAACAATCTAGTAGTAGTCAAACATTCTGATACATCGAAAAGAGACATTACTTACAATCACGTCAAACGGTCTATTTGAGCTGGATAAATGGTTATCTAGTGTAGTAAGCGTAGTGACTGACCACAAAATCAGGAACTTAAAGCTAGATTAATGCTGTAACATCATGTCCCAACTAGGAGCGATCCAGTCATGAATCCCAACTCTCTAATTCCATTACTCCACCATTGTGTAATATGCATATATTGTTTTATTTTGAATTATAAATTGGAAAGCATGCTTGTCATTTTAATGTTATCAATTTATTTGTATAGAAATGAAAATGTATAGTGAGTACTGATGATGGATGTTATGTGGACTTTTAAACTATTTAGTTACTTATCCCTGTTTATCCGTACAAATTAATCGTAGTTTAAAATGTAAAGTTTTGAATGTATTGAAATATTTCAGTATGCTTATTCGTACATGTTAGGTGAGGTTATTAGTAGGAGTTATTTGTGAACCTACCGGATAACCATTGTTACTTACCCTTTACTTTCTAGTTTTTAGCTTCAGAGCCTACAGTCGTAAAACCGTCGAATGAGGATCTTCTGGTAGGTCATACCGACGATTAGAGTCCATTACCCAGTGAGCATTGAGACTACTTCCCCTAGGAGTTTTTCCGTCCCAAGAGGTGTATATAGTTTTTGGGGCCGAGTGTTAGGTCTATGTTAGAGAGAGAATAAATTTTTGTAATCCTGTATTAACACCTTTTACATACTCTGATCTAACTTTACGATGTGTTCGCAGTTTACTGTCTTCCGTATCTTGTATATTTTTGGTGCATTGTTATATACAGGATTTTTTGGTTATTTTCTTATCAGTTTTCTTTGTTTTTGAGTTCCATGGAACGCTAACATAAACGGAGGAAATTGTCCAATCTTCGAGGTTTGACCTCGGGATTTGTGTTAGCGTTTAACGGGACGCCACAATGATTCAGTAGAAGGATTTCGAGATCATCTCCTATTTACCTACTCGATCTTTGGCAAGGTCAAATATTTTTTCGATCGAGGTTTAATACATCTACCAATTATATGAAAATTTGCTCGATTGTCATGATTTACAACTAGCCTTCAATCGATATTCAAGTCTTATTCTTGATGTACCTACTATTGAAGTTCCTTTTGATCTATCTACTATAGGTTCAATCCCTAGTCATTCTATCTTTACTACGAATTTATTTACTAATATGACACTTCCCACAATTATTCTAACTTTATTAACCAACCTGGGCAACCCTTTAACTAATATTTTTTTAAGCATATTGAGATAGGATCTTGTAGTGAATATGGTCAAGATGTTGAAACCACAACTGGACCTCAACAACTTGAGCAACATTACTCACATACAAAATGATAGTTTTTTCGATGTTTTAGATAATATAACAATCATCGAATGTGCGGAGACCTCTCATAATCAATTTTCCATTAATATCTGAGATCTCATACACCTTATTGTTGATACTCATCGATTGTTCTCTGTAGCTCATTTGAGTTATGTTGAGGAGGTTCTATTTCAAACCATCCACATAGAAGATAATTTTAACCTTGGGCATCCTGATCAACTGACTGTGCCACACCCAACAATCCTAGCATTACAATTATTACCAAAAGTGACAGAGCCTCCATTAAACTCTACCAAGTGACTAAATTGACTTCAGTCACTGGTCTTATATTTGGAGTGACCGTTATCCAAACATCATTGTGTGAGATTTCTTACCGTAGGAATAGTGTGAATCATAAGATATTGGTTACTCCTAGATTTAACTTTTTAGTTTAAAACAAATTCCTTTGGATGGAAAATTATTTTTAGGAGGAGAAGGGATTTTCCTATTAAGTTCATATTTATTTTTCCTTGGTGAGTTTTTAAGTGGGGGACCTACTGTTCTTAGGTGATCATGAAGGTGATATCATCTTTGAATTCCTTCTTGTACCTTAATTACTTCCACTTGATTTGAAAAACTCTTAGACTTTCAGATTTAGGAGACCAACTTGATTAAATAAGTCCCTAACAATATAGTTCACTATAAGAGGTGAAGAATTCCTCATTTCCTTGGACTTGGAGGACTCATTTTCCTTCACAAATGATTCAATTTTCTATAAAAGAGCCTATTCTATCCCATGCAACTTTTTCTCTACCATTGAAAATTTATTAATAGAGATTAAGATGGTTCTGGAGTAAATAGTCTTGTGTTTGACATACGCAAATTTCATGTGATCAATTTCTCTATAGAAGTTGTAGGTTGATCACTTTCTTGGAGTGTTTTTTGATAAGAAAAATCTTCAGAATTGGTGATCTTCTTGGAGTCCTTCTTGAGATTTGAAGTATCTTTAGAACTGATTATTTTCTAGGGGTTCAAAAAGTCTCTAGAAACAAACATTGTGGGAATGGGAGGTGATATAGAATTATACCTATATAAAGTCTAGCATAGCCCAGACTTCCATTATCCCTAATTGATTTTCCTATACCCAATATATTTTCATATTTCTCACTACCTTGGGTATAGTTACGCTCAAGTCTAGCATAATATGACTTTAACTTAAAGATAACAAATTATAGGATTTTATTTTCATCTTACAAATTTACTAATCCAGTATTTTGATGAGATATAATTGAGCTAGTCATATTGAGTTGAGTTCACAAATGTTGAGATTTAGTGATCAAGTCCTTTCTCTCTCTCTTTCTTCAACAATTTTTGTGTGCTAGAATCCTTTTGAAGGGATGTTTCAAGTTTAACTATCAAGTTTTCTAACTTAATCCCTAAGAAGCGTTTTACTACAACTACTTGTTCTTGAAGATCCATAAATCATTCATTTTTTCCTTTTTTTAGATCATGTTTCTTAATGAGTGCAACATAATTCACAAACGCTGATTGAAAGTAGATTGCAACTCCAAGACATCTTGTATGCCTTCCTCATTTTCATCATCAGAAGAGAAGGCTACTCGAGAAAAAGATTGATTTATCAAGATCTTTTCATCCTCAACTTCATCCACATCCGGGTTGGAGACCGTGGTGGATGCCATAAGGATCCTAAAGGTGTTAAAGTCTTCAAAAATGGAAGAATCTTGTTTCTCACCCTCTAACTCATATGAGTCATCACATGTGACTTTTGCAAATAATTTTTCCCTTGCACCTAGATTTTTGGAAATCAGTTGTTTTAGGCTTCGAGGGATAAATTGTGGAAAAATGGTCAATGTCTCCACAGTTATAGCCTTTGGTATCATATTTTGATTTAATGAGGTTTACAAATGGGTCATCTTTTGTCACCAAGGTTACTCATTTTACTGAGTTATGTGATCCTCTCTTCTTATGGATTATCTTATAATTTGTCTTCATCAAAGTCATGTCTTCAACACCTAGGTCACTCTTACTATTTCCTCAATGATAGTTTTACTATTAATTTGGGAGGAGGAATGAGATGACATGTGATTTAGCTATTTAAAGGTTGACTTTGAAGAAGAGAAACAAGATCACCATGTACCCATTTTTAGGGAGGACCTTCGAGATGGAGCTCAACCATGGTAAGCAATCCAATAAGTTCTTCAACACTCATCATTTTCACATCTCAAAGCTACAATCGAGGTCGCTTTAGAAGCGAACTTCTTAGGAAGGGACCTAAAAATTTTAGTGTAAATTCTTCCTTCCGAAATAAGTTATCCTAAAAAGTACATAGAAATACAATAGTCTTTAAGTTTTGCATAAATCCTCAGACATAATTTTTTTATTCCATACTAATGTTCTTAAAATAATTTTTTAATATTTGACAATATAGGTTTCTAAGGTAAGGCAAGTTTGTTTTGCCGACAATCACGAGCATAGTCATATAAAATCATTGTGTGATATGTGAAAGCGCCTTCGATCCACGGGGTGCGCGGATCCTCTTTTGACCTTTGAGGTTTGGGAGTCGTCACCTAGTTATTACGGTCTAAGAGCTGAACTTTGACTCTAAAAGGCAAATAAACTAATCTACGAAAAAAAAACTGAATCCGAGGATCACATTACGGGGTTGGAAGGTGTTAGGCACCAACCCCGCCCGGCCAACGCCGGTCTCTACTTATCCTAAATAAGACTACATTGCTAAAAAAAAACCTAGATAGAAACAAAAATAAAAGAAATTTTATCTTCGAACGCAACGATTTTATTCCCTCAGATCTGATAAATTCGCTCCTTGTACCGTACTCCTTGATTCGTTCTGTCTCTGGATCTGATTTCTGATCTCTAAGGCAAGGTATCTCTTTCTTAGATCTGGATTCTTCAAAATTTTTTATGGATTTTGGGATGTTTTTGAAAGACTTCTAGGTATTTTTCAAGCTAAAATCGAAGTATGGGTGTTAGGTAAGGAGTTGGGACTTCAAAATTAGGATTTATGGGAGGCTAGGGAAACTTTTTGACCTATTTCTCTTAAGATTTTTTATTTGATACGAAAATAGGGTGTGAGGACCCCTATTTACAGATTTTTTAAGGATTTGTTTAGATAGAATTAGTGTTTTATTATAATTCTTTTAGTTAGAGTTATATTTTAGTTATAATTGTTTTAGGTAGAGTTATATTTTAATTAGAATTGTTTTAGGTAGAGTTATATTTTAGTTAGAATTCTATTAAATAAAATTATTATTTAATTAGAACTCTATTAGGATTTTGACTTTTGGTCTTATTTGATTGACTTTAAGATTTTGACTTTAGTCTTACTTGATTGACTTTAATATCTTAACTTTGGTCTTACTTGATTGACTTTAATTTTGACTTTAGTCTTACTTGATTGAATTTAATATCTTGACTTTAGTCTTACTTGATTGACTTTAAATTTTTTGGAGAACCCCCCTCTATTATATCTTTAATTCTTTGAACCCCCAAATGGAGGGGTCCTTGAAGAAATATCTTAGCAACCCTCAACAATTTTGCCTGAGAGCCTGATTGATCGATTTTTTTAGTTCAAAATTTTTTTAAATTAATTTTATTAATGTTTCACTTTAATTATTTAATGTTTTATTTATTAATTTCAAAATTTTTAATTATGAAAATTGTGAAATTATCGTTTTACCCTCGGAGAGGACTTTTTGTGTTTCAAGTCGGTTTTTGATGTTCTAAGATGTTTTAGAATCGATTTTTCATAAGGAATTCAATGGAAATATTAGTTTGTGTCATTTATAAAAAAAATTTGTGTGAAATGGTCGTGAACTTTATGAGGGGCATTTTCGTAATTTTGTCAAATTCTGTGAAAATTGGCGAAATGACTTATTTGATTTCGATTTGTTATTTTATGTGTTCGAAAGGATTTTTATAAGCATAATGTAGGCTCTAGGGATATTTTAAGATTAGGGGTATTTTGGTAATTTTATCATTTTTTAATGATTTTTATCGTGAAGCTTCTTTTTGTCTGAAAAATGATGATTTCTATGTTTCTGGGGTCATATTTTCCTAGCGTAGCGTGGTTTCTAAGGTTTTGTTAGTTCGAGATATCTTATCTGGATTTCTGAAACATATCTGGTAACAAAATAAAGCATTGGAATAAACATCCATCATTGGGAACCGTTGCAATCGGGTTGACGAGTTGATTAATCAGGCGAATACAAAAATGGGGTGTCTACAATATGACAGTGTAACTTGTATTTAAAGTTTTCAAGTTATTTAAACTTTTGGTATTTAATTGTTTAGGTAGATCATACACTTCCTCTACTAAGTTTCATACATCATAACTCAAATGAATTGATGTAAATCATCGTCCTAAATTACCCATAAGCATACTTGAGCTAATGAATAATTAAAGGTCTAAAAGTTGACCATTGTTGGACTAAGACATGGTTCAAAGTCTTGGGATCAAATCTAGGATGTTAAGTCTATCAAGAATAACCCGCTCTAATACAAATTAAAAATACTAGGCTTCATACCGTATCTAGTCCTAGAGGTGAGTGAATAGCATAATTAAAATTTATTTCGATTTATCCAATTTTAACTTAGATTGATAATGTGACTATTTATTATAAGTCATTTACCTATCTTCGATTTTGTACTTATGTCTCTAAATGCATTTAATGAAAATATACTTGGAATTTAAACATTCATTTCGTCATTTCATTCAATGGTCAATTTATGTAAGATTTACGTATTTGGCATTCATGGCATCTTTGATATTCAAAGCATTCAAGTGTAACTTGTGGAATCATAAAACATACACGAGACATAAGACTTATAATGGTTCGACAATGTGCCTACATCCATTCTCACTGTAAGTCTCTAGTTTGTAATACAATAGTTGTTCATTTAGAATCTAAATACTTATGACATGTCATACGTAGCATTATATTCATTCATAGCATGCATTCATCTAAGTGTAAATTAATATAGGCATTTTTACAAACATGAGACAAGTATTTTATAGTGGTTCGACAATATGCCTACATCCACTCCCAAGATTTTTACCTAGGAACTTAATGTTCACTATTAAAGAGATTTATGATTTACCTTGAACCTTTTATATAAATTTTTTATACCTAGGTTAAATTCTAAAACCTTAAAATTGAGAGAAATGCATCCTTTCGAAATTGTGAATTTTGTTTATCGAAATTGTGAAATCTATTAATCGAAAATTCATGAACTTCTTTTCTTGTCAAGAGTCCTAGACTCTAACAAGAACTTGATTTTTGATGGGCTGAACCAAGTAACCTTATTCATAGATTTGGATATAAAAAATCAAAATAACAAGGACTCACTCAACTCTTAATGTTTGCCAATGGCGATATTGAGTTCTTCGAGTCCTTGAGCTCACAAGTACATCTCGACAGTTGGATCTTCCAATCAAACTTTCAAGTTTGGCCCTTGTGATCATTCCTTCCATCTTCTCCCTTTGCTCATTGCTCCATGAATGTACCAATGTATATTTAAGGTGAGATTTGATGGTTGGAATGGGATTAAATGAAAGGTCTAAGAAGGTTGAAGACTCTTATAATAGTAGATAAGACTCTCTAAGTGTGGAGAGGGGAGAGCTAAACTTCTATAGGGTCTGATCCCATTCAAGAATGAACTCAAGATCTAGGTTTTAAAGGTATTTGAAAAATAAAAAATACCTATCGGGTGGCGTCGGGTGTTCCAACGGTCATATGTTCAAATTTTCAGACCGATGGAGTACTCACTCGACGGTGCCGATAGACATCATAGTAGCTCGGTGGAATATGCACCTTGCTTCCAAGGCCCTTGGTGAACAACCTGGTGATACTAGGTAAATTATCAAAATGCCCTTTTGGGTCATTTTCTTATTCTCGAAAGCTTCGATAAACAAACCATTTGGGGATTTTGTAGATCTTACTAAATAGAAGGTCCCCAACATTTCACCAAGGGGTGGATCATGGCCTATATGGGTAAAATGATCAAAATACCCTTTTATCCATTTCAGGTCAAATTGAGCTCTCGAGAAGTCCAATAATTAAACGATTCGAGAATTTAGTAGATCTTGCCTATATAAGATCCCTGAACACTCAAGGGTGGGTGATGGTCTAAGATTGGTAAAATTATCAAAATGTCCTTTATGACCATTTTTGGTTTATAAAAGTTCCGATAAGTTAATTGGTCAAGGAATACGATTTTCTTATCAATAAAGCTGACTTAATAATAATTTAGGTGTTGGGGAATGGTCTAGGTGGTCTTATTACCTTTTAAGTTTTATGCACACACATATGGAGTATTTTATCGATGTGTTTGAGGTTAAGCGACTTTCCTGGAGTCTTCACATGTCTTCAAATGTAAATTGATCTGACATTCAATTTAAGTCTCTGAATTGACAAAATATGGAACTAACACACTATATTATAAAAAAAATAAGCTATTCAGCCTACTCCTTTCTAATGTACTGTCAGGGCCAAAGAGAAATTATAGTGTAGTTAGTTAAGCAACTACTAGCTAGCTACAACTTAACTGACTAGACTATTTATATCAAGTGTAGTTCCATCATGTTATAGCCTATGTGCGTAGGAACACCCCATAGAGTTAGCATTTTGAGAGCTGAGAGGGGATTGAATCATTAATTTATCGAATACATCTTCTTTTGTGATTTATTTCATGTCAACTCTAATTAGTTCTCAAAAGGCCTACTTTACAAAAGGAACATCCTTTCCTAGGAACCTTGTAACCTTGCGGTTTCCAGTAATCAATCGCATCAGCTTGGTAACCTTTGTCACCATCAATTACTAGAACCAACCTTTTGATTTTCTTTTGTTTTTCTTTTGAAAGGGCTTTTAGTAAACTATTGAAGCTATCAAAAAATTATTGAAGGAGGAAATAATGTTTGAAAAGAATACCTAACTTAGAATAAAGGTGTTTGTCAGAGGTGATTAAATCACCTTGATTGAAAACAAGAGTTATTAAGCAAGGGTACAAAGACAATGATCTAAGGTTTAGAGGCTATGATGAAAATAAGAATGATTTCAAACCATTTGATGATGAAGTTGTAAAACTAAGGCCTTTCCAATCTATTTATAGAGGGGAAGGGTCAATGCAAAATCTTTCTTATAATGGGGCATAATATGGATGCCATTTTTGCCTTGATTTCCCAAGCAACAAAGTTGTGATAGGATGTCTAACAACCATCTCCTACAAACCCAAGCAACAAGCAATGAGGAATTCAGACATGACAAATAAAACAATTTCTTAGGACCTCAAAGCGCTAATTGCCTCGAGGTAAGGGCATATTTACAGTGGAAGCAATGGGGGCACTTTCCCCCACAGGAAATTTTAAAAACTATAAAGATTTTATGTTACTGTGACTAATTACAATGGTAGAGAAAAAGATGTGTTACTATTGCCCCCACAAAAATTATTAGTCCCCCCCCTCCTCCCCATTCACAAAATCCTGGGTTAGCCCCTACCTCAAGGACCTGAAAGGGGACACCTTTAAGGATCTAATGATGCATGCAATCCCTAACTTAAATGTTATGTTTGAGATTTTGAATCCCTATCCCTAAGACCAAAGGATCCAAGAAAATTATAGTAGTTAGGACTGAGACTTCTGAAACTACCTCATCAAATTGAGAGGTAGTCTGAGCAACAATAGTATAGCATGAGTAGGTAGGTTAGATATTTTACAATGACATAGAAATGGATCATATTGCATCCATGAAATCTTTGTAACTACCAAGCATGGTTGAACCACCTAAAACCTAGAAATTCAAGGTATTGCTACCCAATGCGATCAGTTGGAGTTGATATTCAAGGCAGAGTTGTTTGAAGTGACTATTGGGAGATGATATCAAACCTACCACACTCAATCCTTTATAATAAATGGTGAGAATGAAGGACGGGTATACGATTTCTAAAATCTATAACTAATAACTCTATAAAACTATACATTGAATTAATCATTAAAGAAGAATTTGTAGGAACCCATCAAATTAACCAAATTACTTGAAAAAGACGTTGGAAGATCCTCATATTTCAGTCCACAAATCTCGAGGTGTAAGAGGAAATTTTAGCACCCTACAATTATGATCACACAATATAATTCCATATCGATTACAAACATTTAAACTCTTAAAATGTTCAAAAATAGATTGACACTAACCAACTTGGGAAAGTTTTTTGGTGTGTTTTAAAATTTTAACCGAATTTTTCAAAGGGTAATTTAGACATGCTCCCCCCCCCCCCCACCCCACCCCACCCCACCCCACCCCACCCTATGTTTTGAATTGATGACATGCCTCCTTTGACCCCAGTCTTCTTAATAGACTAATGGAAAAAAATCCATACGCCCACGTCTTCAACCTTTAACCAAAAACCCTTGATTTTTCTTCTCAAAATCAATCATCTTCAATCTCTTAGGGTCTGTTTGGATTGACTCTTTTAAGTGTTTCTAACTCTTGTGGGGAGTTAGAAACACTTCATGCTTGTTTGGATATCATGGGATTGATTTTCATATGCATTAGTGAGATATAATATTATATAGTTTATGGTAATATTGATTTTATTGTCTGTAATAGTTGTCATGCTTTTATTAGGTAGTTGTATGTATTATGAAATATGTTATTTTTAGTACAATACAATTGGTCGTTGTTCTTATAGTTATTTAAGATGGGTCATGGATTTAGGAAATCTTCACATAGTTTTATGTATGATGATATGATACATATTATTTTTACTATATTATAGTTCTCATGTTTTTTATACAGGTTTTTTTTATACAAGATTTTTTTATACGTCTAGTTTTTAGGGAAGGTTATGTTGAATTTTGTGAAAACATAAGTATATTTTAAGTTTAAAATGATAGTATAATATTCTTATGGATTAAAATAGTAACTATTACTTTTGAAAGCATAATTAATTGAGTTATAATGTTAAAAAGAATAACTAGTACTTATAAGGGAATTTTGGTCTTAGAATCCAAGATAGTTTCCAAACACAAAAGAGGTTGAAGAGATTGGGGATGTTTGGTTGTGGGAAGAAAATAAAATATGATTTTGGGATAAGAAAATGATGGGATTTTTAATAGAAAACTTTGGGGTTTTTTTTTTTTTTTTCAAAGGGTTAATTTTAAGTTGAAAACAAGTACTTGAAAATAAGATTGAGTAGATTATGAAACTATGTCATAAATATTGAAAAGATTGAAGATGGCAGATTTTAGGAAGATTTGACTAGAAGTTGAAGAAGACAATGGCATTTAAGTCTTTTACTATTAATCTATTAAGAAGATTGAGGTCAAGGGAAGCATTTCATCAGTTTTAAAATACAAGGGACATTTCTGAACTTCACCAAAACTTGGAGAAGAGGGGGGGGGGGGGGGGGGAGAGATATCTAAATCAACCATTTTCTAAAGATGAATAAATTTGAACACATATTTGACATAGTCAAAAGGGGATTCTAATTCACAATGGAAAATGCCCCACAATTTTGTTCCTACTTGCCCAAATCAAATAGGATTCGACTGAGTTTTAAAACCATCCCTAGAGTACAAGGTTCTTTACCCTTTTGAAAAACAGTTCAATTGGTGAAATACTATGTTCATGGAGATAAGATCATTCTCTTTCTATATTATGCGAATACCTATATTTTTCTTTTTCATAACTTTATTTTTAGTGCAGACCCATCAGTTGGGGAACAAAAACATGAATACCATTTGGGTAACACTTAAGCTTATGGTACAAAAAATGTGTTACCCTTGCAAACTTGTATTTTTTTCCTTGGAATCTTTGATGTTTAGAGATTACAAACCCTAATCATTAGAAATCCTAATCATGTCCCAAATGGTCTTTGTTGTGTCAAAATGTTTTAGATCGGATCATGTTCCTTCATTAAGTCTAGTCTCATAGTTGACTAAGCCACCTTCATGTTTGTTGAAGCGAAATACTTTCTTACTAACTTAGTAAGATTTTAAGCCTTACTAAGGGTTGTTTGCTCAAATGAATTATCAAATTAGCAAATCCAACACCACAATCTTTTAAATTTCATCGAAAAACTCATAAAAAATCAAAATTTTTTTTTGGGGCTTGACCCAAGGTTTCGAAAATGGATGACTACCAAACTTCCACAGATGCCCCAAATTTAAAATTAAAATTCAACAATGAAAAACAATTATTTTTGATAAACTTTTTTTTTTTTTCAAAGTAGTTCATTGAATTTTGTCCTCTACAACTTGAAGTATTAGATAATGCTTTTCGATGCCACAAGGTGAGCCCAAAGACCCTTAATAGGTTGAAATTCTTACAAACTTAATAAAGCTAGTCTGACTCTTTATTGAATTTGTGTGCATTTTTACTTTGACTATCTTAGACTTAGTACAATTTTTTTTTTTTTAGTCCATCTCTCCCTCTTCAAGAATTTTCAAATGGTTTAAATTTAAAATATTAATAGAATAGAATAATAATGCACAAATCCTACCCTCTATCCACTAATAAAAATGTGGGGCTATATACATTGGCCGATGGCAAAGATTCATTTTCGGTGCTTTTTACTGTGAATCTCACATTTCTGACATGGAGGTGGTCACATAACCGTAGATGCTTTTTATGCGTATCTTGATGAAAGAATCTATGATTATCACATCAATGCAGTGAGAATCACAGTGAAAAAGAACGTCCCCCAAGGATTTTTCTTATATAATATCAAGGAAGAAAGGTTCTGGCATTATATCGAACAACTTTCTAGCATCAAACAACGTTTGACTGTAATCATCAAACAGAGAGTTGAAATACTTCCAAGTCGTTATTAATTCATCTTTATGAATCTCTAGGAATATTTTCAAATTTCAACAATTCGTTTGAAACAAAGAGTCAAACGTAGTTTGAAAATAGTATTTTTCCTCGTATAAAAGCCAGCTAGATATGTGAAAGGTTCCTCCGTCACTCACTCTCGTTTCGTTTTCCTTCGCGTTCTTTCTTTAGAATCTTTCGTCTCCGTATCTGTGTTTCTGCATTTCTTCTTACGGAGAAGGAAAAAAAGGACGCAAATGAGGTGGTGGTGATCAAGAGTCTCTGATTCGGAGATATTTTTATCCTCACAGAATCTTAGATCCGACTAGCAGCCATTCTCGCTAGGTTGGGTTTTTATTTGTTTTTTTTTTTCGTTTTCATGATGATGATTTGTAGATCTGGTCTTAAAAGTAGGTTTTTAAAGATTGATTTGGTGTTTTAATTGCAGCATTGTTGTTTCTGATCGAATGTTTTTGTTTTGGATTCGATCTTGAATGTGTAGCAGTAGTTTGGGGGGAAAATTCTAGTTTTATTTGGTTCAAATCATGTAATTTTCTGGAAAAATGTTTATTCTTTAAAGAAATTCTGTTTTTTTTTTACAGAAAGTTGCTATTACGTTTGCAGCATGTAATTTTCTGGAAAATATTCTCGTGGAAAATGAAATTTAATCTAAATTTTATTTTTTTCGTGAAACTATTTTCAGAAAACTATATCTTGTGAACCAAACATTGTGTGAATGAGATTTCAAATTTAGTTTTGTTTCACACGCAAATGAATAATTCAGAAAAAAAAAAAATACATGCTAGAGAAAATGGATTTGAGATTTTAAATCCTAGCTTTGGCACCAAAACCCCAATTTTTTATGCAAGATTTTGAAATTAGTCAAGATTGCCCAAAACAGAAGTGGAATCCAAAATTAGGGTTAGGATTCACCAAAGGAATGGGATTGGTTTGTAATCATAAACATGATCATCTCAATGTAGTGAAGTTTGATTTTGGGCTTAGACCCATAGTTCTGTTGGTTTGACACATTGCAAAACAACTTTACCCCTAAAAATACAAATAAAGTTTGATTTTTGGCCATACCAAGATGTAACCCAATATTGTTAGAGATCAGATGTAGAGCAATGAATGCTTTTTCTTTGATAATTTCATTAGAATTTGGACTACTACCCATATGTGTATTTTACAAAGACTCAACCATATTATGGCTGGGATTCTCTACCATGTTCCCCTTTCTGAATCATATCTAAACTACAATTCCGTTCTTTTACATATTTATGAGTCAGTCCGATGAAGTTAATTTAGTCTTATAGTTTTCATTTTTATTTTTTACTCCATAGTCTTTATGTTGATTATAATTTTTATTTCTTTGTCTAACCTACTTTTCATTTAAACATACCTCCAGCAACATAAAAAAGCTCTAAGATGGTTGCACAAGGCTTTACTGTGGATTTGGATAAACCTCTTGTCTTCCAGGTTTGATGGACTGCTTTTGTCTCTATTTTTTTACTTCTTGTAAGAATATTCTGTTTGATCCTCTAATGGAAAGTCTTATATGCCCTATTACACTTGGCATGCTTTGACAATGGTGATTGAACTTTTTCTTTTTTCATGTTTGTGTATCTGTGCTATGGGGTTGTCATTTATCTGGGAATCTGGGATTGAGCTTTGAAACAGAAGAATGAATGGCTTAGCAATGGCATCTCAGTTGCTGATTGACAATTTTAAGCCACTAAGGACTCTTTGGTTTAGAGCCTAAGTAAATCATCACTTATCTATAGTAGCAGGGGCACTTGAATGCGATTCCCATTCAGTACTTCAGGATTGCTCTCGTATATTTACTTCCTACAATCGTCCATTTATAACCGAGAGCTGCTATTGACACCCCCCAGCTTTTATTTATTACACCTCAATTAAAAATAAAGAAAATAAGTGAATGGTTGAGAATAAGTAAAAAAGTTGGGGTGCCAATAGAAGCTCTTTCGTTTTTTTGCTAGATTTTTATTTTTTGGGTTTAGGATTTTATATGAGCCTAATCATAAATCATAATTGTAAACAACTACTAAAGTTGTTTGGACGAGTGTTATTGTGTTTTGTAATGTTGAGATTATAATTTGGGCCAAACTTTGGTAATGTTTGAAGAGTGTGTTTTAATCTTTAATTGTGGTGTAAGAAATAATTTAAGAAACCGGGATGTCATAAGTAAAAGTTGGGGTGCCAATAGCAACTCTCTTATAATCTAAGGTTGGGCTTTATTTATTTATTTGTTTATTTTATAAGCAATCTTCTTGGTTTTTCTTCTCACCCGAGTTCCGAGTTTCTTCTCTCTCTACGTCTCCGGTCTAGTATGTTGCACCACCAATACAATGGATACTTTTCCTTTCTTCTATTTGATTTCTAACCTTTTGAAATCTTGTTGTATAGGTCGGCCATCTAGGAGAAACTTATCAGGAGTGGGTTCACCAGCCTATTGTCAGCAAGGAAGGCCCGCGTTTTTTTGAGAGTGAATTTTGGGAGGTATTACATTAATTATTTGTCCATACATTCCCATATTTACTTTTGTATAATGTTACCTTTATTAACTTATATGCCACTCAATACAGTGCTTGACTCGCACAGTATGGTGGGCGATTCCACTCATTTGGCTTCCGGTTGTATGTTGGTTTGTATCTAAATCCATCCAAATGGGCCATACACTTCCTCAAGTAGCTGTGATGGTGGTTGGAGGGATATTTATATGGACACTAATGGAATATAGTTTGCATCGTTTTCTCTTCCACATCAAGACAAAATCCTACTGGTTAGTTTTCTTTTTTTAAATTTATTTTATGTCTGGACATTATTATTCTCTACATTGAACCTCTCATTCCTTAAAGGATGTTAACAACTTGTTGCAGGGGAAATACCATTCATTATCTTCTTCATGGATGCCATCATAAGCACCCAATGGATGGACTACGCCTTGTTTTTCCTCCTACTGCGACAGCCATTCTGTGTTTTCCAGTATGCCATCATATCTGACTGCTTGCATCTCGCTTAACTAATACACAAAATAACTCTATGTTTTAATTGCTGGGTATTTATATTGAATCAATCAGTATGACGGTACCATTCAGTTGGTACTAAGTATCATCATTGTAGGACATGGTGGCCCGTAACAACAATATATCTCTATCATACAATAGATTAGTTTAAATTAGGATAAGTTTACCTCCTGCGTATCATAGTGTCTCCTTTCACGTCGATGGATAATAATAATAAAACCAGTTTAGGATGAACTCATAATTTTGTGCCGACACAGCATTTAGCTTGATGAAGCTAGTCTGAATTAATTATGGAAATCTGATGATTTTTACTGCCTAAAATCTGGTAATGACCAGAAGTTTTGTTAAAAGCTGGTTTATTTTAGAAATAGAAGTAAAGAACGGCACAACCTTTTACTCATAATATTTCTTGTACATTGTTCTTCTTCTGCTGCTGCTGCTGATTCATCGTAATTATCTGTATCTGCCAGTTCTGGAACCTGATTAAGCTCATATCAACTCCCACTGTTGCTCCCGCTTTGTTTGGAGGAGGCTTATTGGGCTACGTAATCTATGACGTCATCCATTACTACTTGCACCATGGACAACCAACTAAAGAAGTGCCTCGAAATCTGAAGGTGAGAAGGGAAAATGATTTCTTTGTTATAAAAAAGAAAAAAGAAGTCCCGTTTAATACAAAGAGGAGCCCTTATCCTGCCTGTGCTGTATGTCTTGCACACGTGACCGTGCCTCCACCATGCATTATGGCCTATTCATGAAACTTCCTATACTAAACTTGACATGCTCAGATTATTCCAATTTCTATGATTTATTATAGGTATTATCTATAATGTTTTTGACAATCTTTTATATGGGAGCCGACCTACCAAATGGATCGTCTCGTGTTTTGCATGTATATAGCCTTTACGATGTTGGTCAACATCAATCTATTTGTCTACTGGTGCTAATAAAAGCAAGAAAAACACTTTCCTTACTTTGGATTTTAACTCTTACTAAAGGGTCCTTGAGCTCAATTGGATTGTCGCATTGGCAAATCCAATACCACAGCCCTCTAGATTTCATCGAAAAACTTAGATCCCAAAAATAAATAAAAAAACAAGTTTAGTTTTTAAAGTTCATAGAATTTTATCCCCTACAACCCTGTTGCATTGGATCATGTTTTTGTATGCCACAAGGTGAGCTCAATGACCCTTAGTAAGAGTTGAAATCTTACTAAGTTAGTGAGGCCGGTAGGATTCTAAAATTATCGGTTTGCTAAGATACCAATTAAAAAAATATATAAAATGATGGTTTGCTTGTATTTGTCAGAGGTATCACTTGAATCATCACTTCAGAATTCAGAACAAAGGCTTCGGTATCACATCCTCACTATGGGACAAGGTGTTCGGAACGCTTCCTACATCGAAAACTAATGGGAAGAACAGATAGTATAAAGGCTGCTGGAGAGAAAAGCAGCAATGGATGCTCTTCAGATGTAAGAGATTCTCTTCTATTAATCAAGTTGCCTTAATGTATCGTCCAATTTGTCAATTTTTTTTAATGGTAAACTTGGGTTTTCTTATAAGAGTTATCTTTTGTATCTATCATTCTTCATTCCTGTGTATCCTTTTATTTAACAGCTTTCTCTCAGGTTCGGCAGTGATATATATGGGTTCTTAGGGTTTCTATTTAATTAATCTGAATGCATCCATTTGTGGTGAACCGAGATTCATTGGACTATCTCTTGGAGATGTCACTTATTTCTTTTAGGAACCTTATTTTTCCTCATAAAAGTAGATAGCTTCTATTGCCACACTAACTTTTACTAACGCCACCCCAAAAGATGTGTACCAAGTGAATTGAGTTGCGTTAGCAAAAGTTGGTTCTCTCTATAAGTATGAGTAGGGGAGGGATTTAAAAAAATAAAATAAAAAAGAGAGAACTATTAAACACTTTGAAAGAATGAGAGAGTGCATAAAGCTATAAATCCTCCGAACAGCATTATATCTCATTTCAAGAGCAATTCCTCAAAGAAAGTGCCATTAATGTTTTTTTATACAATTGGGACTAGTAGAATGGGATGATAACCTTCACCTTCGAGATGATATTGGGAAATCTATCTTCAAATAAAGGTTCTTTTATTCCTCTTTGGGTACAAAGGCATTACATGACCATTCAAGGAACAAGGACAAGAACGAGTGGCCAACAAATGTTAAAAGAGAGAAATAGTCCCCAACTAATTGAGTCTATTTCTACTTCGTAGAAGACGAGAAGACAAGAAATTGCTTCCTCGATCAACTTACGTATAAGGCAATAGTCCTTGATAATGACATTGTAAACTATAAGAATAATTCTAATGGCGCCGTTAAAAGTCAATCACTAAAAAGTATCATGTAGGTACCTTTACCATCTACTAGCAAACCAAGACCCTCTAGCTAACTATGAATTTCATTGTATATATCAAAACCCCTATTTCCTACACACCGATCTCACACATAATCACAAAGTAGGAGTATGGTTTAAAATGACAAGAGAAAACTTCCAAAAAAATGGGGAAATGGGAAAATTTTTGATAAAACATAAAAATAAAAAATTGTAACTAAAAAAAAAAAACATGTATATAAATTAAGACATTAGACATTTATTTTAACTTAGGTTGCCTTTTTTTTATATTGGTTCTAAGCTGAACTTGTCTTCAATTTATATGCTTAATGTTTATATTGAGTCTTCAAATGATAATGAAATTTCTTTTTCTGCTTGCAACCCAAAAAGTATTTTATGTTCACTAGTTTCATACAACAATAACTACATGTAGATCAACTTCAAACAATCTAAAACAATTTCGCCTTCTTTTTTTCTTCTGTGATTGCTACTTTTGGGACATCCATGGACATATATATTCTACTATCGTCTTTCTAATACTACTTGGATGAGCTGCATTTGTTTTTCCTCTCTACGCTTTATCCAATTGCATGAATGGAAGTTTGATTACGTACAAACACCAAGTGGGTATTTCCATATTTATCCATTCATGAGTCTTGACCTCGGTGCATATACAGTTTTAACCTAATATGGGTTCAAAGGCAATCGGCAGCTCAATTTCTGAGGGAAAGTAATTGACTATTGAGTCATTAATATATTTTTTGGAAGGAAAATTTTCGACACCCTACTATTTGCCCTACGTGTTTTGTCTTACATGGATTAGAAGTTTTGGAATGGGTTGATTTTTGGTGAGGATGATCTCTATGGTGAGAACTGAGAAGATCATCCTCACCAAAAATCAGCCCATTCCAAAATTTCTAGCAACATGTTTACAAGTTGAAGAATCGTGAACCGTCCATTTTTTGGGATTAGAAGTTTCAGAATGAGTTGATTTTTTATGAGGATGATTTCCTCACCATAGAAATGATCCTCACCAAAAATCAGCTCATTCCAAAACTTCTAACTCATGTAGGACAAAATATGTAGGGCAAAACGTAGGGTAAATAGTAGGGTGCGGAACATGCCCCTTTTTGGAAAATATATAAACAATAGAGATAAAATCGTTATTGAGGGATAAAATGGTCTCCCATCCGGATTGTCCATTCATGCCATCAACACGCATCCCAGTAGATACATGGTATCATTTGAAGAGGGTTCTTTTCCCTTTTATGTGATTATTAATTTGGATAAGGGGTAATATGGCCAATTGTAACTAAATTAGGGTTTTGACTCTTTTTAGGATTTTTTTATTTAAAGGTATTGAGGCCATTGTAAAAGAGGGAGGAAGAAGGTAGAAAAAGACGGAAAAGAGGTGAGGAGGCCATGTAACTGTGAGATTTATAGCGAAATGACTCCCTAAGCCTAAGCACATTTGTCGACCCACGTAAAAATCATTGTCTTCTCTATTTTTTCTTGTTATTTTTAATATTTTGGGGATTGAATGATGAAATCGTGATCGAGGTCGATTTATCACAAATCAGCCTTTACAATTGGTGCCGTCTATGGGATCGAATCAGGAATATTCGCAAAAATCATATTTGTGAGATCAAATTGAAAAAGCCATGTTTAGCTATTGGGATCTTTATCAAGAATTGGGAGCTATCACTTAGAAGAACCCTTAATTGATTTAGGATTTTTTATTTAATTTTTCCAAGGAAAAAGGGGAAAGGAATTTTAGAGGTTTGCTGTAGAATCGTGTGTGAAGGGGAGTCTGTATGTGCGTTAGTGATAGCAGAGAGTAGAGAATTATACCCCCCCCCCCCCCCCCCTTGTCTCTCTCTCTCTCTCTCTCTCTCTCTTTTAGTACTTGAAAAACCTAATTTCACCGTTGAATTGCTCCAAAAGTCGATCAAATTTGCGATAAACTAGGAACCCAAAAATAGATTTCAAGATTCTAGCAATTTTCTGTTCATTATTTATCACTTTTTGGCGGTAAAAAGGGAGAGATTTTTTTCGTTTTGATTCCTATGTTAGGCAACAAATGCTCCGGTGCATGTTAGCAACACACACAGAGAGAGAAATAGAGATATGGCTACGAAGTCTTCATCTGCAACTGCTCCAACCACGTATTCTCCGTCTCCAACACAGAAAACACGAACCATCTTTAAAGATGTAAATTGGGTTCATCCCGATGGTCAAGGGTTTCATCAGTGCAAGCCTGCATTTTTAGGATTGGCACAGTAAATGCTGCATCAAGTTCAGCTTATGCCGAGTTTGGAAATATAAAGGTCATCGTATTTGTTTTCTGAGAGGCGGCGACAGAGGAGGGTGAATCCCTTATTTCTTTGCGACAGAGGAAGGAAAATCCCTGTGTGTAGGTTGCGTGTAACTTGCACATGAGCAAAGGAAACGTGTTGAAGAAGGTTTATAACTAGCGCATGTGTGAGGGATGTAATGTAAGCACATGTAAAGGTGTTACGTGAAGAGTTTACACGTGTGCGGAGGCATGTGAGTTGCAACAAATAACGTTGAGGAACAATAAATAATAAAAAAAAATATCTGGAGGAAGAACCCAAAAAGGCTTTGATTTTTCACAACAACCGACAAAAAGGTATCAATGCATTGATGAAACCAACCCATGTCAAACATGTACCTTTTAACCTTACACTTTTCTTTAAAAGTTGACAGCAATAAGGGAAAATGGTTGAATTCATCTTATGTGCATCAATTTTGGTGTACATAAGAAGGTGGGAATTGTTTCTTGTATCAATGCACATCAAGTATGATGTACATAAACCCCAAATCTGTAGGTATAAAAAAGAAGAGGGGTAAAATATTAGTTTGGATACATGGCATATACATCAATTTTGATATATGAGACCCTTTTTCTTGTTAAACTCAAGTAATTAATAACATTGAAAGGATAACATTACTCAATGCTTGTCATTCACATCAAATATTTGATGTATATTAAATCTACACTCTTGTAGAAGGAAACAAAAAAGTTAAGAAGGGTACATTAATCCGATTCGATTTATTAGGGATCCCCAATTCCCACCAAATCGTATTAGGTTAACAAAATTGCTCGAGGGCTTAGTCAAGCCGATCCAATTTGTTAGTTGGATCGGTTTTACAGATAAGATTAGTTGACAAACTATAATACCGAGCGATTACATTATACGGGGACTCGACGCAAACTCAATCAATAAAGTAAAATGGTTAATTCGTACTTGGAGGCTCAGTCCAAGTATAATTAAGGACTTGGACTCCGGATTACATAAAAGATATATTTGTAAGAATGGTATTATGAATTATTTTCCTTGAAGTTTTTAATAAGTTTTTCAGGTCGATTCAGCAAATTACAAGAAGGTAAGAAGGTCAGTTCCTTTTGGACTCGAGCATCACTCTATGAGGTGAGTGGTGCAAAAATCTAATAAGGTCAGTTCATCTTGGACCCAAGCATCACTCTATAAGGTGAGTGGTGTGAAAATCCAATAAGATCGATTCCTCTTGGATCCAAGCATCATTCTATGAGATGAGTGATGTGAAAATCATATAAAGCAAGAAAGTCGATTTTATGTGAACCGGGCTTCGCTCTGAGGGGAGCGAAGCAAATTTTTACAAGGCAAGGGTGGCTACGGTTATTCTATTACCAAAGTCTTGTATTATTTTAGAATCCAAACCCAATCTAGGACTTCAGTCAATTATTCTATTATTTATTTAAGTATTGGATCATTTTGGGATTCAAACCCGATCTAGGACTTTGGTCGGTTCTTCTATTATTTATTTAAGTCTTAAATCGTTTTGGGATTCAAGCCTGATCTAGGACTTCAGTCAGTTCTTCTATTATTTATCTAAGTCTTAAATCGTTTTGGGATTCAAGTCCGATTTGGGACTTTTGTCGATTTTTCTATTATTTATCAAAGTCTTAAATCGTTTTGGGATCCAACCCCGATCTGGGACTTCAGTCAGTTATTTTATTATTTATTTAAGTCTTGGATCATTTTGGAATATGAGATTTCGGTTAATTCTTCTATCATTTGTCGAAGTTTTAACTCATTAAGGAAACCAAACCATGCTTGCGGCCAGTTCTATTATTGAAACATTTACTTATTATGAAAGCTCGACCAAGTTGAATATTAAATTTGCAAAATAAAATAAGGAAGAAAATAAGCTCAAGGGATCAAGAGTCATACCAGTTCAAAAATCAAATATTGTACTCACTCAGGTCAGAAGTATTGAAGGCGAATCTCAATACATTGATCTCCACCTTCGAGAGGGAGTTATATAGGGGATAAAATCATCTACCATCTGATTTGTCCATTCACACCATCAACACGCATCCCGAAGTGGACACTTGACATCATTTAAAAAGGATTCTTTTCCTTTTTATGTGATTATTAATTTGGATAAAGGGTAATATGGTCAATTAAAATTAAATTAGGGTTATGACTCTTTTTAGGATTTTTCTATTCAAAGGCATTGAGGCCATTGTAAAAGGGGGAAAAAGAAGGTATAGAAAGATGGAAGGAAGGTAAAGAGACCATGTAACCGTGATATTTATAGTGAAACGGCTTCCTGAGCCTATAGACGTAGGCACGTTTGTCGAACCATGTAAAAAATCATTGTCTTCTCTATTTTTTTCTTATGTTTTTTTATTATTTTGAGGATTGAATAATGAAATCGTGATCGAAGTCGATTTATCACAAAATCAGCCTCTACAGTAGTCATTTTAATATTTTTGGTGGAATTGGTCATCCAAAATATTCTTATTATCTAATTATGTATATCAATATACTAGTTGTAGTTTTGTTCTCTTTGTATTTTCAATAATACTTTTATAAAATAAATTGAACTTTTTAAAAATGATTTATCGAAAGCTAATTTGTAGGGTTGGATGAGAGAAAAGCTAATTTCTTTATTTTTGGAAGGTAGATTTTTTTGTTTGTTTTTAATTAATGAATATGGATGAGAGGTGTATGCATGTATTGGGTTATGTTACTAGCCAATAAAATTTTTGAGTGTCAGAAATATAAGGAAATTTAACAGATCATTTAATTTCCATGTAATTTCTTATCCAATATATGTTATAGAAGTTTTTTGGGTAAAGTGGCATGTAGTTCACCATTGTCTATGGCTTCCAATCGATCCCCCTAAGCATCCATCCATGTGGTTGACCAACTCATCAGCAATAACATTAGTGGGAATGCTCATATTATAAAGTGGTTGATATTGAAAAAATTAGTATTAAATTTGGTACCAAATAATATGGAATACTTAAATATGTGTTTTCTGATGATAGGAAAATTACAAATTCATTTATGTGATGACGATTACTTGTGAATTTATTTATCCAATGGTCATTCATGTGACATGGGTTTGTTATATTTTTACAATTTATTTTTGTATATAATAATTGGTCCGTTTGATAATGTTGTTAGCTTTGGTCGTTAGATTATGCAACTGAAAATAACTTTAAAAAGCTGAAACTTTGAAAACTTGTTTGATAGAGTCATGTAAAAGTACTATGTTATTTACCAGAATCTAGTATTTATTGTTTGATATAATTGTTGGATTCTAGTATATTATAGTAAAATGATCAGAATGCCCTTAATATTTAATAATGCACCCAGAATGCATTTATTATTTTGATTCAAATATTATAAAATAGTGAAAATAATTAGTTAATGTTAATTTAGATAAATTTATAAATATTATTATTATACTGAAATTTCGACAACATCTCGTCAAAAAAATTGACTTATGAAAACTTATCTAATAAAGAGAATACTTGTATTATTCACATAACACATCCATATAACATCTCATGCTTTACAATTGTATTATAATATTATTAAATATACTAATCATAGCTAATATCATTAGAACTGAAATAAATAAAAACATAAAAAATATGCATCCTACAAATGCATATAAAATATATTTATCATTCTTCTTTGCCTCTACTATTTTACATTGAATGACATTATCATCGATAATATTAATTTCATCTATCCACACAAAAGATCATGCATGTCTCTATAAAGTAAAAGAACACATGAATTAATATTATAAATTTAATTATTTATGAAAGTACCTAACATTAATATTAATGAGATATTATCTGTCAAGATGGACACTTATAAAACATACGTCCTGTAAAACCCCGAATTTTCAATTCGTATCTCGAGGAAAAAATAAATAGTAGAATTTTAAGAAAATCTTGAAAGTGGGACTTAGGGGTAAAATTTTATGATGTTTCTGATAATTTTTAATGGAATTTGACCTCACCATTAGATTCAAAATGATCAAAAAACATACTTTAACCTGTAAGCATGCTCAAATGCGAGTCCGAATATAAAAATTACAAAATCCTCGATTACCGAGTCGGATCAGGTCAAAATAGTAAATTTTTTCTAGAGTAAGAATTATTAAGATTAGATTACACCATTGGATTCGTAACAAAAAATTATTGAAGATGAACTATTTAATTATCATTTTTGGAGACCAGAAAGTCGAATTATCGTCAAAAATGAAAACGACATCAATTTTAGGGGTCACCTCAGGCTAAAAATGTAAATTTTTGTTAGAGATAGAATTTATAGAAATTGACTATACCATTAGATCCAGAATGAAAAATTAGACGAAATAGAGTATTCATCTGTCATTTTTGGAGTCCGGATGATCAACTTATCGTCGATCAAAACAATTGACAAAATACCGATTTTGTCCCAAATTTGATATAAATAAAATTTTAATAATTTCTTTTTCAATTCGTCTTCCCCAACCCGTCCAAACAGCCGAGACTTATAAAAAATAAAAAATTTGTTTTTCTTCTGATCTTTCACCTCAGATCTCTCACAAATGGTTCGCCGTCGATGACCACCGCAGAAGGGAAAAAGATCTACAGCTTTGACATCTATAAAACCCACCCAAGAACTCTTCATTTCATCTTCTCTTTCACCCAGTATCATAAAAAATCAGCCGTATTTATATACAAAAATTTTGAAACTTTGATATCTGATTTCGTCCGTTTCTAGGTCAAATCGTCTTCCGATGCAGAAGGGAGAAACGTTTACAGCCTCGACATCTTCAAAACCCACCCAATCTTTTGTCGTTTCACTTTCTATTTTACTCGATATCGTCAAAAATCAGTCGTTTTATATACGAGAATTTCGAAAACTTTGAACTCGAATTTCATCGATTTCGGGGTCAAACCGTCCTCTGTCGCAGAAGGGAGAAATGACGACGGCATCGAGATCTTCAAAACCACCAGGCCAGATTAAAAAATCAGCCACTTCGAAGTTTGGTCCGTCTCGATTTCTGTGTTGATCGCCACGATTTCCACGCACGTGCTTCGATCCTTTCGCCTAAAGATTGTAAGGAACTCTCAGTTTCTATTAATAATCGTAGATTGTTAAAATTGCACTTAGGATTTTATCAAAAAAATTTGGATGTATTTCTAAAATATGGAATTCTTTTGTTATTTCAAAAATTCACGCTAAAAATTGTATGTTTAATTGTATTTTTAATAAATTATACGTGGGTAGGGTATTTTAACGGGTTATTTCCATAAATTGGGTCTTGTATACTGCTCGAACCCCGTTTTGATATAAAATTTGTATTTTTTTTCAATATTATTGATAGAAATAAATTCTATAGTTGAAAAATATGATTTAATATTCAATGAACTTATATTGAGTTGATGAATATTAGAAAATAGATATTTTATGAAGAGATTGAAAACTGTAAAAATCAAAAAAAGGAAAAAAGGGTATGAAACGGTAAAATGTCATAGTCACACCCGAGGGGTGATGTCTGCATTTTACGTTGTTATGTTGTGTGTAGGTTGGTGAACAGATATCCAGGGATAATATTGTTGGTTGCATGTTTATTTAAATTTCTGTTAGTGCGGGGCGCTGTTTACGTTTCTGTTTTGTTATTTATTTTAGGTCGGGTGGCTACACTTGCATAGGAGGAAACTGGATATTTATTCTCAACCTTGTATTGTTAATTTCTCTTTTATTTTCAAATGAAAATAATATATATATGTAACTATTTTGTGAGCTGTTAAAAAGTTTGTGAATGCTTGAAGGGATAGTGCGTCATATCATCCGGAGTGGTGTACTATCCTGGGATGTACGATAGGGACCACCAAGCTCATACGTGGTATGAGACTCATATGAGAGTGGAGTCACAACTAGAATCCGGGGTATACGAATAGTTTGTATATTTGGGAATCACATGCACGCCTAATAGGCATAGACGAAGATGATTAGTCAGTGATCACTAACAATGTATAGTAGTCGAACATTTTGACACATAAAAAAGAGACCCATTGCTTACAGTTACGTCAAACGGCCAGCTTGAACCAGATAAATGGTCAACCAAGAGTGGTAAACAGCGAACAGCCACAAACTCAGGAACTAAAAGCCAGAGAAAAATTGTAACATCATGTCCCAACTGGGAGCGATCCAGTCGTGAATCCAACTCTCTAATTCCAATACTTCACCATTGTGTATTATGTATCTGTTGCTTATTTTGATATATAAAATGAAATGCATGATTAATGTTTTTATTCGATCAATTAGATTTGTGTAAAAAGATAATGCTATAGTAATTACTGTTGATTGATGTAATGTGAGTTTTAAGAATGTTTAGTTGCTCATCCCTGGCTATATGTATTAGTTAATCGTAGTTTCTTCTGTAAAATTTTGTATATTTTAAAATGATCCAGTATGTTTATTCGTTCATGCTAGGAGGGGTTATTGGAAAAAATTGTTTGTTTCCTTACTAGGTAACCATTGTTACTCACCATTTCCTTTTCTATTTTTTTGTTTCAAATCCGAAACTTGGCGAAGCAGGTATAGAGCACAAGTGAGAATCATCTAGTGGGTCAGATAGACAAACAGAGTTCGTCACTTGGTGAGTATTGGGGTTATTACCCGTAGTGATGTCGATTTGTCTAAGAGTAATATAGATTTTGATTTTGAGCGTTAGGAATTTTATTAGAATGAGGAATTTCTGTATAATCATGTATATAAACTTCTTCTTCCACACTCTGATATTTCGTACGTTAGTAGACGTATATAGGCTTATGCTAGTATTATATTTTGTATGTATATATGCAGGATTGTATGTTGTTTATCAGGTGCAGGTTGAACGCCTTGGAATGCTAACATAAACAGAGGAGACCATGTCAAAATTTCGAGGTTCCACCTAGTACCTCAAGATCTGACATGGGGATTTGTGTTAGTGTTTGGCAGGGCGTCACACGTCCATAATTTTTCTTTATTTTAGATGTCACTAGTCACTTGACCATATGAACAAAGTTGTAGATATGTAAAGTTTGTCATCAGTATTATTCATCATACATAAAAAATTCATAAATATGTATGAAATCTTTGTAACACATTTAATTTAAACAATATATAGTATGTATCCCAACATCAAATAATAGTTTCAACACCTATTATGGCGCCTTACCAAATGTTAACACAAAATCCCATGTTAGATCTCGAGACACTAGGTAGTGCTTCGAAATTTCGGCATGGTCTCTTCTATTTATGTTAGCATTCCAAGGCGTTCAACCTGTTCCACCTGATAAACAACATTCATAATATCTTGTATATACATACAAAATATAATAATTAGCGAAAGCTTATATACATTTAATAACGTACAATAGATCAAAATGTGGAAAGGTAAATAAAATACAAGATTATACAAAATTTCTCTCTTTAACAGAAGTCCTAATACTCAAGACAAAATCTATAAGACTATCTGGATGAACTAACATTACTAGGGGAGTATAGCCTCAATATTCACCAGGAAGCGGACTCTGGTCGTCTATCTAACCTACCAGATAGTTCTAACTCGTTTTCTATACCTACCTCTTCAAGCTCCGAATCTGAAACTAAAAAATGGAGAAGGAATGGGTGAGTAATAATGATTACATAGTAGAGAAACAAACAATTTCTGTCAATAACCTCTCCTAACATAAATGAATAACCATACTAAATCATTTTAACACATGCAAAGTTTTACAGAAGATATTACGATTAACTGGTACATATAGTCAGGGATCAACAGCTAAACATTTTAAAACTCACATTGCATTAATTAACAGTACTCACTATAACATTTTCTTTTTATGCAAATCTAATTAATCAAATGGAAATATTAAATATGCATTTCATTTTATATATCAAAATAAGGCAACAGATACATAATACACAATGGTGGAGTAGTGGAATTAGAAAGTTGGGATTCATAACTGGATTGCTCCTAGTCGGGACATGATGTTTCATAATAAAGTATTAGTTCCTGATTTTGTAACTAGTAGCTGTTTACCACACTTGCAAGACGATTTATCCGGCTCAGGTTGACTGTTTGACGTGATCGTATACAATGGGTCTCTTTTTGATGTGTTAGAATATTTGACTATTATAGTTTGTTAGTGAGTAGTGACTAATCATTTTCGTCTATGCCTATCAGGCGTGAATGTGATTTTCAAATATATAAACCATTTGTATACGACCACCTTTACATTACAAGTTCACTGGTAAAGATAGAGAGGAATAAACCTGAATTTTAGTTGTGACTCCACTCTCATACTCGTCCCATATCACGTATGAGTTTGATTATTCCTACCGTATATCCCAAGATAGTACACTACTCCAGATCATATGATACACTATCCCTTCAGGCATTCACAAACTCTTTAACAGCTCACAAAATAGCTATATATATATATATATATATATATATATTATTTTCATTTGAAAATAAAAGAGAAATTAACAATACAAGGTTGAGAATGGATATCCAGTTTCCTATCATGTAATTGTGACCACCCAGTCTAAAATAAATAACATAACTTAGAGTCTCTAAGCCAACAGAATTTAAATAAACATGCAACGAATCACTATCCCTAGATATTACTTCAGCAGCTTACATACATCATTCCAATGTAAAATGCAGACATCACTCATTGACTGTATTTCTTATCCGTAACCACGTGTCAGCTCATAAAACCTGCCATGTGTAGCATTGCTACCACACCGCTATCCTACCTAATCACGAGCTTAGTTTAGCACGTGCACGGGGTGTGACATCCCATCTTTTCGGATGTAAAATACAGACATCACCTCTCGGGTGTGATTCTAACATTTACTGTTTCATCCATTTTTCCCATTTTTAAAATTTTCGTAGTTTTCAATCTTTCGAAAAAAATATTTACTTTCTGATATTCATCAACTCAATATGAGTTCACTAAATATTAAATCATTTTTTTCAACAATGAAATTCATATTTTCAATAACATTGAAAAAAATACGAAACTTAGACTAAAATGGGGTTCGAACGGTGCACATGACCCAACTGTCAGAAATAACCTAGTAAAATATTATACCCACGTATAATTTGTTATAAAATACAATTAAACATATCAAATATGCAAGTTCTTGCATGAATTTGAAATAACAAAACGAATTCTATAATTTTTAAATCAAATATAAATTTTTGATAAAAAAATCCTAAATGTAATTTTCACAATCTACAGTTATCAAGAGAAATTGAGAGTCCTTACAATCTCTGTGCGAGATGATCGACGCATGTGCACAAAAATCGAGATAGATCGAACTTCGAGGTGGTTGATATTTTAATCTGGCCTGAATGTTTCGAAGATCGCAATGTCGTCGTCCTTTCTCCCTTCTATGATAAAGGACAGTTTGGTCTCAAAACAGGCGAAATATAGGGTCAAAGTTTCAAAACCCTCGTATATATATACGGTTGATTTTTTATGATACGATGCAATAGAGAAAATAAAACGAAAAGATATTGGGTGGATTTTATAAATGTCGAGGTTGCGGACTTTTTTTCCTTTTACGTCGGAAGTCGACGACGACCCGATCGCGGTAAATTTGAGGTTGAAAATCGAAAAAAAATAAATTATTTTAAAAAAAACCGTGACTGGTTTTAGGACTAAGAAAGTGAAGATAAATAGTATTTTTATTTAAAAAAATTATATAAATGCAGGACAAAATTGGTATTTTTCCTATTATTTCGTTTGACGATAATTTGACCGTCTGGACTTCAAAAGTGACAAATGAATACTCTTTTTTATCTAATTTTTTTGTTTTGAATCTAATGGTGTGGTCAAATTATACAAATTATGTCTTTAGAAAAAATTTACTTTTTAGTCCATTGGGACCCTAAAATTAACGTCGTTTTTATTTTTTATGATAATTCAACTTTTTGGACTAAAAAAATAACAAGTAAATAGTCAATTTTCTATAATTTTTTGTTACAAACTCAATGGTATGATCAAATCTTAACAGTTCTTATTCTAGCAAAAAATTATTATTTTAGCCTAGTTCGACTTGGTAATTGAGGATTTTGTAATTTTTCTATTCAGACTCGCATTTAAGCATGCTTATAGGCCAATGTATGTTTTTTGATTATTTTAAATCCAATGGTAAAGTTATATTTTATTAAAAATGATCAGAACAAAATCCTATAATTTTACCTTAAGTCCCACTTTAAGATTTTCTCAAATTTATACTATTTTTTTCTTGAGACACGAATCGAAAACTCGAGATTTTACACCTATAATACAAGGTAATAATTATAATGGACAAAATAGTGCTAACAATGAATTAATGATTGCTAGTATAAATAACATCGACTATTGAATCCCTCTGTATTTTGATTTTTTTCGATTTTGATGATCTATTGATGAGGGACTCAGATACTCTTGACTAGTGCTAGCCTCTCCTTTTCATAGATTGTTCTTCCTTGAAATCAGTAAATTCTTCATCGACAATGGTATATTTTCTAATAAAATTATGCAATGCCATACCAATAACAATAATAAACGCATCAACTTCAATATTGGTCACTTTGCCTTCAACCATCAATAGTTTAAATGTCTTTAAAGATGAAATTCAATTCCTTAGTATACTTTAAAGGTTTCCCTCGAAATATTGAGTCTTTTAGATTATGCTATAGAAAATAATATTAAACCTTAAATTATTATTATATAGAATAACACAAAAAATCCTTTAAAAATAATCTAATAATTATATACATCTAACCATCCATCCCCACCACTCCTCAAATACATCTAATGTGTCAGTGTTAGGATCATAAGCAGCCCCAATATACGATGTAATCTTATTTTAATGTCCATAAATTCCCTTCTATTTGTCTCCCTTATATTTCATTTGACCTCTATCATATTCAACACCCGTTCTTTTTTTAAATTTCATCACCACTATTCCGTAATTGATCTTGTCGAGGATTTTATATGGTCTCCTACCTTTCTTAACTAACTCGTGACATATTTCAGTCCAAACCTTGTGTTGTTTGGGTGTTCAATTGACTTTTCGACCCTTTGCATTATCAACCTCCATCTAATAATGATCTAAAAATAAAAATGTTTAAAATTCATTATCATCTACCTCATTACAATAAACATAGTTGAGTACTAGTACTAAAAAATATCCATTATTTATCATATTAAAAAAAATCATCATTAAAATCCATTTCATGAACAAACACGTAAAAGAACAATCGAAACATGTATTACATGGCATATACATAGTTTTAATTAATATACTAAATAAGCAAACATGAATTGAACATAAAATTATGGCTAGTTTTGATTTTATTAAAGAAAAATGAATCGAATATACATAATACAGTTTTTTGATTGAAGGTCATAAAAAATGATCAAATTTATACACTTAAACTAGTAAATCAGTGATTGAACATGAACTCATATTCATTTTAGTTTTATAAACGCTTTTAAACCGATATATATATATACCCTTTATAGGTAGGGAATCGATTTTCGTGAATAGTCAGTTAACAAATAAATTTTCCTAAAATCTTTATAGTCAAAGAATCAATTTTCCTAAATCCATTTACGGTGAACCCATTGCATCGGTCCTATGAATCTATTACAGTAAAGTCATTACATCAAAACCATTAACACTGAAATTGTGAAAGTATTACATCTAAACCATTAACACCCAAATCATAAAGAACATTGGACCAAAATATTTAAAAAAAATCTTACCATATAGTGGATTGGAGTTCTCCTTAATGTATTCCACCGACCAAAACTCCAACAACAACAATAATGACAATGAAAATGATAAAGATGGTAGGGAAGAGATGAATGTTAGGATGGTAGCAAGATGAACATTAAGACTGTTGTGATCGAGTTATAAATGATTGGGATATAGCTTGTAAAATTTATAAAAGACAAGGGTACAACTTGTCATTTCAAGTGAACCCTTTTTTTTATGTTGGATTCTCCCACAAAAGTTAATCTTAAAAGCGCCTAATATCTGCTTATTCAAATTGCATTTGAAACTATAAAAGCCTGATACATTTTTTTCTTTAACAAACACGAAACATATCATCAAAATGCGTCTTAACCACAAATGCACCTATAAAGACGTTTGTAAAATTGAATCAAATGCCACCATTATTTTCGGAAACTAAAGTTGAAAACTTTAATGAATAGGCCTTAAGCATCTATTTGATTGAATAAAAAATGAAATTTCTTAAGAAAATGATGGTGGAGAAATGGAACCATGGAAAATTGCATTTAGGAAAATATCATGAAACAAATATAAAAAGAAAATAAGGTGAAGAAAAAGGCGATGAAAATGGAGTTGTAATACCCCAAGTTTTTAACTCGTATTCCGAAGAAACTAAAGGGTGATATTTTGAGAAAAATGTCGAAGAAGGAAATTAGAGTAAAACACTCAACTGGATCGTTCCCAGTAAGGACATGATGTTACAACATAAATCTAGCTTTTAGTTCCTGATTTTGTGGTCGGCCACTGTTCTTATCACACTGGTGACCATTTATCCTGCTCAAGCAGACTGTTTGACGTGATCGTAAGCAATGAGTCTCTTTTCGATGTGTCAGAATATTCGACTACTACTAAATTATTAGTGATCACTGACTAATCATCTTCGTCTATGCCTATCAGGTGTGCATGTGATTCCCAAAATAACACTCCACTCGTATACGACCACCTTTACAATACAAGTTCACTGGTAAAGATAAGAAAGTAATGGACCCAGATTCCAGTTGTAACTCCACTCTCATACGCGTCACATACCACGTATGAGTTTGGTGGTCCCTACCGTACATCCCAGGATAATACATCCCTCTAGATGATATAACACACTATCCCTTCAGGCATTCACAGACCCTTTAACAGCTCACAAAATAGTTATATATATATATATATATATATATATAATTTTTTATTTGAAAGAAAGGAGAAATTAACAGAACAGGGTTGAGAATGGATATCCAGTTCCTACTATGCAACTGTAACCACCCGACCTAAAATAAACAACAGTACTCAGAGCCTTGTAGACACCCCATTTTTGCATCCGCCTGATTAATCAACTCGTCAACCCGATCGCAAGGATTCCCAATGATGGATGTGTATTACGTTGCTTTATTTTGTTACCAGATTTGTTTCAGAAATCCAGATGAGGTATCTCAAATTGACAAAACCTTAGAAACCACGCTACGCTAGGAAAGTACGACCCCCAGAAACATAGAAATCATCATCTTGCAGACCAAAAAGAAGCTTCACGATAAAAATCACTAAAAATTACCAAATTACCAAAATACCCCTAACCTCAAAACAACCTTAGAGCCTACGTTACGCTTAGGAAAACCCATTCGAACACATAAAATGACAAATTGGAACCAAATAAATCATTTCACCAATTTTAACAGAATTTGACAAAATTACGAAAATGCCCCTCATAAAGTTCACAATCATTTCACATAAAAATTTTCATAAATGACATAAACCAACATTCTCATTGAATTCTTACGAAAAAACTGATTCTAAAACATCCTAGAACATCAAAAACTGACTTAAAATGTGAAAAGTCCTCTCCGGGGGCAAAACGGTAATTTCACAATTTTCATGATAAAAAATTCCGAAATTAATGAATAAAATATGAAATAATTAAATTTAAACATTAATAAAATTAATTTAAAAATTTGAACCTAAAAAATCGATCAATTGGGGCTCTCAGGCAAAATTGTTGAGGGTTCGTGAGATATTTCTTTAAGGACCCCTCCATTTGGGGGTCCAAAGAATTAAAGAAATAATGGAAGGGGTTCTCCAAAAATTAAAAGTAAATCAAGCAAGACTAAAGTCAAGGTATTAAAGTCAATCAAGTGAGACTGAAGTCAAAATTAAAGTCAATTAAGCAAGACTGAAGTCAAGTCAATCAATTAAGACTAAAGTCAAAACATTAAAAGTCAATCAAATAAGACCAAAAGTCACAATAGAATTCTAATTAAATAATAACTCTATCTAATAGAGTTCTAACTTAAAAATAATTCTACCTAAAACAATTTGAATTAAAACACAATTCTACCTAAAACAATTCTAATTAAAATACAATTCTACCTAAAATAAGTCAAATTAAAACACAACTCTAATTAAAAGATCTCTAATTAAACACTAACTCTATCCAAATCAACCCCTAAAAACATCTATAAATAGAGGTGCTCACACCCTATTTTCGTATCAAATCATAAACCCTAAGAGAAGTAGGTCTAGAAGCTCCCCTAGCCCCCCATAAACCCTAGTTTTGGAGCCCCAACTCCTTAGCTAACATCCCTCCTTCAATTTTAGTCTAGAAAACACCCAAAAGCCTTCTAAAAACACCCCCAAATCCACAACGAATTGGAAGAGTTCATATTCAAAGACAAGGAGATACCTTGCCTCGGAGATCCGAAGTCAAATCCGGAAGCAGAACGTAGCAAGGGAGCACGGTACAAGGAGTTCTTTTCGTCAGATCTGAGGGAACCAAGTCCTTGCCATCGGAAAGGTAAACCTTTTATTTTTTTTTTATTTTCTATTTTCATCTAGGTTTTAGCAATGTAATCTACATGGGAGTTTAGTAGAGACCGGCTTTGGCCGGGCGGGGTTGGTGCCTAACACCTTCCAACCTCGTAACTTGATCCCCGAATTCAGTTTTTTTTTGGTTTTAGATTAGCTTTTATCCGTTTAGAGTCATTGATCGGTTCCTAGACCGAAATAACTAGGTGGCGACTCCCAAACCTCAAGGGTCAAAAGCGGATCGGCGCACCCCGCGGATCGAGGGCGCTTTCAAGCCTCTGCGCCAACATGAATTTAAATAAATATGCAACCCTTTCATTAATAACCTGGATGTCCTTTCACCAACCTACATACAACATACAATGTAAAATGCAGACATCACCCTTCGGGTGTGACTCTGACATTTTTTCCATTTTCTCGACATTCTCATTTTTTGTCTTTTCAAATCAAATCATTCATTTTCAATATTTCAAAATCATTTTTGATCTTTCTATCGAAAACTATCAAGGTTTATTCAAAATGAGGTCCCAACAAGTATGCGTAGGCAAACTGCTAAAACTAGAAAAATCGATGAAAATTTGGCTAAGTGTCGAAAACTCGATTTTTCGAGGTTGTCAAAATTGAAAATGGATTTTTGTAAATGAAGACCCTCAATAACATAAGAAGATCCATGTAATTTTGTAACCTAATTCAAAGAAATGCAAAAGACATCACGTGAATACTTAAAACGTTCTCATCGTGACAAAAATTTATTTATTTTTTTCCCATTTCGTTTAAAGGAGTTATAGGGGTCATAACTAGTTGTTTTGGCATGTTAAAAGTATGAGGAATTCAAAAAAAATATCAGCCGTTCTTTTCTGATATGAGCATCTGGTATGTCATGGGAGAACTCAGCCATTCTTTTCTTTAGATAATTGCAACAAGAGCAAGAGAGAGTGAGAGAGTGAGAGAGTAAGAGAGAGGGTCGAGAGGGTTCAACAAGAGAGACGAGAGAAGTTGCAGGAGTTTGTGTTTTGTTGATGAAATTGCAGCAGCGACGTCAGCAGTTCGTGTTTCGTGTGAGAGAGAATGCAAGAGTGAGAACAAGAGAGAGGGTTTCAGGAGGCGAGTACGAGAGCGAGAGGGTTTCGTGAGAGAGGAGGATTCAGTTCTATCGAGAGTGAGAATCACTTTTTGTTTAAATTGATAGGGAGGACGCACTAATTTATAGATTTTTGAGGGATGGCGTTGTTGATAAGTGTATAATCGCTCACTTAAACCGTTCGACTATTGTTTAATCTCGACTATCCGATCGCTTTTAATCCAATGATTTCAATACGTTTGCTAAATCGTAGGTTAAAACGTTAGCCAGCGAACGGGACCCTATATATATATATATATATATATTATTTTTCATTTAAAATAAAAGAGAAATTAACAGAACAGGGTGGAGAATGGATATCCAGTTCCTACCATGCAACTGTTGGCACTCGGCCTAAAAATAAACAACAGTACTCGGAGCCTCTACGTCAATATAAATTTAAATAAATATGCAATCCTTTCATTAATAACTTAGATATCCTTTCACCAACCTACATACAACATACAATGTAAAATGCAGACATCACCCCTCGGGTGTGACTCTGACATTTTTCCGATTCATCCATTTTTTTCCATTCTCTCGACATTCTCATTTTTCATCTTTTCAAATCAAATCATTCATTTTTAATATTTCAAAGTCAGTTCTGGTCTTTCCATAAAAAATCATCAAGATTTATTCAAAACGAGGTCCCAACAGGTATGCAAAGGAAAACTGTCAAAACTAGAAAAATCGGTGAAAATTTGACTAAGTGTCGGAAATTCAATTTTTTCAAGTTGTCAAAATTGAAAATGGATTTTTGTAAATGAAGGCCCTCGATAATATAAGAAGAGGTATGTAATTTTGTAACCTAATTCAAAGAAATGCAAAAAATATCACGCGAATACTTAAAACATTCTCGTCGTGATGAAAATTTATTTATTTTTTCCCTGCTTCGTTTGAAGGAGTTACAGTGGCCATAAATAGTCGTTTTGGCATGTTAAAATCATGAGGAATCCAAAACAAATATCAGAAAAATAATTCGGGCACTATTTCATTTTCACGGTAGCACCGTGAATAGTACACGACGGCACACGGTAGTACCGTGAATAGTGCACGGTGGCACCGTCAAAACACTGGAATTTCATGAATTTTTTCATTTTTTCTTCATTTTTCACTCGTTTTCAATTCTAATAACCCACTCACGGATCCAATAATTAAATCATGATAGAATACATCAAATACCTTAGGTCTAGCATGAATTTGAAGCAACTACAACGACATTCTACAATTTTTAAAACATAACAAAAGTTTCGAAAGATCCCTAAATGCAATTTTTCTGAAATCTACGATTATTAATAAGAGTTGAGAGTTCCCTACTTGGTTTGTGGTTACCAATGGCGATAAACCAATACAAATGGTCAATGTTCGACAGCTCGAAGTTCCGATAGTGGTTGAACTCGGGTGCCAATGGTCGAGTTGATTCCAAAACCCTCTTTGAAAGTGTTTTTCCTCTTTTAATGATGATGGAAAACTCTCCCTTGATTTTGATGAGACTCTAAGTGGGTATAGATGAACCTACTTGCTAATTTTTGTGAGAGAACAAGATAAAAAAAAAGGAAAATGAAGGTTAAACGGGTTGAAGGCGTGGACTTCGTCGATTCCGACAACCTTCTATTCTTCGTCGATGATCAACTTGGGCTCACTTGCAATAGATCTTGATAAGAAGGGTTGAAATCTTAGGGTTGGAAAATGAGCTGATTCTTTGTGAGTTGGAGATGAGTAAATGAATAAAAGAATAAGTTGGTTCTTTTTATAATAAAAGCTGATAGCATTTTTGTATTTTTTTTTCATTTCTATTTTCGACAAAATCTTGACCATTTGAACTCGAAAAATGACATATGAGTATTCCATCTCGAATAATTTTTCGTTGTGAACCTCATGGTGTGGTTAAATTTTTTTGATTCTTCCTCTATCGAAAATTTACTATTTTAGGTCCCACTCAACACAAAATTCGAGGATTTTATAACTTTCTCATCTGAACTCGGATTTGAATGTTCTTACAGGCTAAAGTATATATTTTGATAATTGTAAACCTAATGAAGAAGTCAATAATCATTAAAAATGAATGGATTAAAATTTGAGTATTCTACCTTAAGTCCTTCTTTTAGAATTTTATCGAAATTCACAATTAGATTTTCTCGAGATATAAATTAAAAACTCGGGATGTTACATCTACCCTTCATTGTAGAAACGAAGGAGAATGTTGTTTGTAGAATTCTTTACAAACCCTCACTCATTTTGCATCCAAGTCAATCCAACCTCTATTTTCATGCCATCTGACCTTGATTTGTAGTACTAGCTCATCATCCTTGGCGTCCACAACTGTAAGGGACTCTCAATTCTTAGTAGTAACCTTAAATTTCGAAAATGTGCATTTAGGTTTTTAAGAAAACTTGTTTGTATTTATAAATCGCATAAATCTTATGGTTGATTTTAAATTCATGTTACAATTAAGGATTTGATGTGTTTTTATCAAGTTTTAATAATAAATTCGTGGGTGGGTCGAAGGGTTCGAAGAACGGAAGAAACACCCGAAAAATGAATCAAAAATTCATGAAATGGTTCAGTGCTATCAGCGAGAGCCGACGGTACCACCGACACCTACCGAAGGCCATTCTATCAGTCCCACCGACAAAATCATACTTCTGCCACCGACAAAACAGTTTGATCAAAACTGCTTATGACTTTTTGATTGTTTTCCTCATGCCTTATATATGTTTTTCCACTCTTCATTTCATTAAAAAAAATCCATTGACTTTAAGTTCTATAATGAAATTAAGGTTTTACCCCCCATTTCGGAACAATGAAAATGGTTTCAAAATCCAAATCTCAAATGATCCAAATTCGAATTTTGATTTCAAGAATAAAACGTAAATTTCGACGTTTTCGATAAAATTTCAAAAGTTAATATCTTTCGCGCTACTTTGAGTTAGATTATAAAAATTATATGGTGTCGAATCTTGTGCTCAAGGCTTTTATTTTCAAAAACCCATTTTCAATTTTAAGAACTTTGAAAAATATAATTTTCGACACTTAAGTCAAATTTTCATCAATTTTTTTAATTTTGGTAGTTTACCTTCGCGTACCTATTGGGATCCCGTTTTAATAAAAATTTAATAGTTTTTCGACTGAAAGATCAAAGTGAATTTGAAAGCTTGAAAAATAAAGGTTTAGGTTTAAAAAGATGAAAAGTAAAAACATCAAAAGAATGGGAAAGGAGATGAACGGTAAAATATCAGAATCACACCTGAAGGATGATGTCTGCATTTTACATTATATGTTGTGTGTATATTGGTGAAAGGATATACAGGGGTAATGAATGGTTGCATGTTTATTTAAATTATGTTGGCGTAGATGTTCCGAGTACTATTATTTATTTTAGGCCAGGTGGCCATAGTTGCATGGTAAGAAATTGGATATTCATTCTCAATCCTGTATTGTTAATTTCTCTTTTATTTTCAAATGAAAATTATATATATATATATATATTGTGAGCTGTTAAAGAGCTTGTGAATGGTTGAAGGGATAATGCATTTTATCATCCAGAGTGGTGTACTATCTTGGGATGTAGGGACCACTAAACTCATACGCGGTATGGAACGCGTATGAGTGTGGAGTCACAACTAGAATCCGAGTCCATTTCTCTTTATCTTTACCAATGAACGTATATTGTAAAGGTGGTCGTATACGAATGAAGTGTTTATTTTAAAAATCACACGCCTAATAGGCATAGACGAAGATGATTAGTCAACGATCACTAATAATCTAATAGTAGTCAAATGTTTTGACACATCGAAAAGAAACTCATTACTTACGGTCACGTCAAACAGCCAGCCTGAGTCGGATAAATGGTCCCACAAGCATGGTAACAACGACCAATCACAAAATCATGAACTATAATTTTATTGAGGAATATCATGTCCCGACTGGGAGTGATCAAGTTGTGAATTCCAACTCTCTGATTCTACTACTCCACCATTATGTATTATGTACTTGTTGCTTTATTTTGAATTATAAATTGAAAAATATGTCTACTGTTCCAATGTTATTTAGATTTGTATAAAAATGGAAATGTATAATGAATACTGATAATTGATGTTATGTGATCTTTTAAAATATTTAGCTGCTTATCCATGGCTATATGTACCAGTTAATCGTATTTTCTCTTGTAAAACTTGACATATGTTAAACTATTCAGCCTGCTTACTCGATCATGTTTAGGAGAGGCTATTAGTAGGAATTGGTTATGGACTTACTGGGTAACCATTGTTACTCACCCTTTCCTTCCTATTTTTTTTGTTTCAGAACTTGCAGTTACTGAGGTAGGCACAGAGTCTACAAGTGAGAAGTACATAGTCGGTCAGATCGACGGCCAGAGTCTATTACATGGTAAGCACTAAGGCTACACCATTTAGTGTTGTCAATTTCGTCCAAGATGTATATAGATTTTAGAGTTGAGTGTTAGGTTCATGTTAGAGTGAAAGTATTCTTTATAATCTTGTATATTGTTAAACTTTCGTACTCTGATCTGCTTACGCGTTAAATATAGTTAGTCTTCCGCTATTATCTCATGTTTGCATTTTCTTATATACATGATTTGTTGTATAATAGATTATCAGGTTTTTGAATTTCATGGAACGTTAACATAAACAGAGGGGACCATGTTCGAATTTTGAGGTGCCACATAATACCTTGAGGTTTGGCATTAGGTTTTGTGTTAGCGTTTAGCGGGACACGACAAGAGCAAAGGTCAAATACAAAAGGAGGAAAAAAAAGAATAAGAAAAAAAAATAAAGATAAATAATAATGACAGTGGTGAAGGGAGCAAGAATAAAAAGAATAAGAAAAAGAGAAAGAGAAAGAGGGGGAATAAGAAAAATAATAGTGGATCTCATTTTTTCGTGTGATTAGGCAGGAAAATGAAATCCACCTTTGGTAGGATTTTTAGATGAGGTCTGATTTTCATTTTTCATTAGAAAAAAATCAATCAAAATGGAAAATCCCACCTATGTTTCATGAGTAATCACACTTTATTTAACTAGTAAGTATATTCCAACATAATTAAAAGTACTAAAGTTATAATCAAAAGTAATTATTCAATTTAATATTTTTAAATTTTTGTTAAAATATTAAAATAATTAATTAATGCTAGTACATTTATTATTTTGATTCAAATATTTTAAAATAATAAAAATAATTAATTAATGTTAATTTAGATAAATTTATAAGTATTATAATTGTACCAAAATTTTTGCACATCTTCTTTTAAAAATTGACGTATGAAAAGTATTGTTAAAAAAAATATTTGCATAATTCACATAACAAATTCACATAGCATCCCATGCAGTATAATTGTATTCTAACATTATTTAAACATAATAATCATAGTTAATATTATTACTAAAATTAAAATAAATAAAAATATGAAAAATATACATCTTACAAATGCATATAAGATGTATTTGTTATTCTTCTTCTTTGCATCTATCATTTTGCCTTGAATGACATTATCATCGATAATGTCAATTTCGTTTGCTATATAAAAGATCATACATGTCTTTATAAAGTAAAAGAAGATATGAATTAATAGTATCAATCTAATTATTTATCATAAACATTAACATTAATATTAATGAGATATTACTTAACAAGATAGGACACCTATAAAACATTCGCTCATAATTTTTCTTTATTTTAGTTGTCACTAATCACTTGACCACATGATCAAAGTGGTGGATACATATAGTTTGCCATCAATATTATTCATCGTGCATAAAAAAATCATAAATAAACATGAAATCTTTATAATACACTTAATTTAAATAAAGTATAGTATGTATCTCAACATCAAATAATAGTGTCAACACCTGCAATACAAGGTAATAACTATAATAGACAAGATAATATCAATAATGTATCAATGATTGCTAGTATAAATGACATCGACTATTGAATTCCTTTATATTTTGATTATTTGTCAATTCTGATGACCTATTGATGAAGGAGTCAAATATTTTTGACTAGTGTTAACATATTTTCTCATGGGTCGTTCATTCTTGAAACGGATAAATTATTCATTAGTAATGGTATATTTTCTAATAAAATTATGCAATGTTATACCAGCAATAACAATACTTCGTTGTTTGTTCAAATCATATTAACGCGTCAACTTCAATATTGGCCACTTTACCTTCAACCACTATCAACTTAAGTGTCTCCAAAAATGAAATCAAATTTCTTGGTATACTTCAAGAGTTATCCTTGCAATACTGAGTCTTTTGGATTATGCTATAAAAAATAATGTAAACCCCGAAGTTATTATTACATAAAATAACACAAAACATCATTTAAAAAATAATATAATAATTATATATCTCTAACTATTCATCCCATCACTCGTCAGATGCATTTAATGTACCAGTGTTAAAATCATAAGTAACCTCAATATGTAATGTGATCTTATTCTAATGTCTCCAAATTTCCTTTTTTTTTTTGTCCTACTTATTTTTCATTTGGCCTTTATCATATTCAACACTTGTTCTTTTTTTAAACTTTGTCACTACGATTCCATAATCAATTTTGTCAAGAATTTTATATGGTTTCCTTCCTTTCTTAACTAACTCATGACATATTTCAACCCAAATTTTATATTGTTTGAGTGTCCAATTGGTTTTCTAGCCATTTGCACTATCAATCTTCATCTAATAATGATAAAAAAAAAAATAAAACTGTTTAAAATTCATTTTCATCCACATCACCATAATAGAGATAATTTTGTGCTACTACTAAAAATTTATCCTGTATTTATCTTATTTAAAAAGAAAATCATCATCAAAATCTATTTCAACCAAAACATGTATTATATGACATCTATGGAGGGTATTTCTCGGATTGATTGACACGTGACAATCTTGGAGAATCATAAACAACTCACTGAGTCGAGTGGTGAATGCACCGAGCTACATTAAAATCGACCTTTGCAAGCACTCTACGTAGTAGGTCGAATGTGCCCCATGAGACTTGACAGATCAGGTAAAAACTAATCCTATATGGACAGATTAGGTGTAACTACTCATGCATTAATCGATTAGGTGTGACAACTCCAACACTGACAGATCAGGGAGTAGGTACAACTACTCCGATAAAAATCATTGAGGGAATCCTAGGAAATCCATGAGCAAGGAACTCTATAAATACCAAACAATAACTCACACCGAAAGTTAGAAAAAATCTTCCTAGAGAGCACTTTATTAGCTTGGCACTAAAAAAAATCTAACTTAATCGTTGGAATGATTTTGTTGCAGGCTACCCACCGAGCTTAAGAATTCTCAAGGAGGATTTCAAGGTAGAGCAAAAAAGTTCATCTACAACATCCACATAGTTTTAATCGATATACTAAACAAGTAAACATGAATTGAACATGAAATTAGGACTAATTTCGATTTTATCAAAGAAAAATGGATCAAATATATATAATACAATTTGTTTGTTAAACTTCAAAATTTTTTTATCAAATCCATACACTTAAATAAGTAAATCAGTGATCAAATATGAACTCACATCATTTTAATTTTATAAATCCTTTAAAATCGATATCTATAAAACTTTTATAGGAAGGAAATCGATTTCCTTGAATCTTTTATAGTCAATAAATAAATTTTCCTAAACTCTTCATAGTCAAGGATTCGATTTTCTTAAATTCGTTCACAATGAACCCTTTACAATTAGTGATATGAATTTATTATAGTGAAGCCATTACAAAACCAAACTATTAACATTGAAATCATGAAGCCATTACAACCAAATTATTAACACCCAAATCGTGAAGGACAATTATCCAAAATATTATAATAAAAACCTTACCTTACAATGGATCGGAGTTTTTCTTAGTGTATTTTGTTGATCAGAACTCCAACGACCGCAACAATGACAATGAAAATAATTATGATGGTAAAAATGAGATGAAGGTTAAGACGGTAGTAAGATGAAAGTTAGGGATGTGATCAAGTTATAATTGATTGGGATATAACTTTTAAATTTTATAAAAGACAATGGTAAAACTTGTCATTTCAAGTGAACCATTTTTTCAATGTTAGATTCTCTAGCAAAAATTTATCTAAAAGTGCCTAATATCCACTTGTTCAAGTTACGTTTGAAACCATAAAAGTCTGATGCATTTTGTATTTGTCAAATATATCATTAAAATGTGTCTTAACTGCAAATGCACTTTGCAAAAGTGAATCAAATACCACCATAATTTTTGAAAGTTGGAAATTGTAACGAACATACCTTAAGCATATATTTGATTGCATAAAATAAAATTCCTTGAGAAAATGATGATGAGAAAATATCACCATGAAAAATTATACTTGAAAAAATATCATGATAAAAATATAAAAGGAAAAGAAGGTGAAATAAAAGTGATGAGAAAAGAGAGAGAAAATGAGAAAAAGTCCAATGCATCGGAAGGAGGAGAAAAAAGAATAAAGATGATAAAGATAAAGATAGATAACAATGACAGTGGTGGAGGGATCATGAAGAAGAATAAAAAAATGAGAAAGAGAAAGGGGGGAAGGGATGATAAGAAGAAGAGTGCATTTCATTTTTTTTATAGGACTAGGTGGGAAAATGAAATCCACCTTTGATAGGTTTTTTAGACAAGGTCTGATTTTTATTTTCCATTAGAAAAAAATCAATCAAAATACAAAATCCCATCCATTTTTCATGAATAATAGCACTTTGTTTAACTAAGGAGCATATAAAAATATTATTAAAGGTACTAAAGTTTTAATAAAAAGTAATGATTCAATTAAATATTTTTAATTTTTTTAATTTTGAACCATCTTGAAGAAGTTAATACTGTCAACGCTAATTAATATTTCTAGAATCTACAATTTGGTGAAATACCGATATATTGTTTGCAATATAGATAATTTATTCTGTGAAATATTAACTTTTTCCATTATAATTTTACCATTAAAACCAAGTAAATAATATTTTAAAATATATATTTCAGACTCCATGAATTGGTAAATTCTCTTTAAATTTATTTAGAGATTGAGACGATTCATGAAAGCGCCCTCGATCCGCGGGGTGCCCGGATCCGCTTTTGACCCTTGAGGTTTGGGAGTCGCCACCTAGTTATTACGGTCTAGGAACCGATCAATGACTCTAAATGGATAAAGACTAATCTAAAACCAAAAAACTGAATTCGGGGATCATGTTACGGGATTGGAAGGTGTTAGGCACCAACCCTGCCCGGCCAAAGCCGGTCTCTACTAAATTCCCAAAGATATCACATTGCTAAAAACCTAGATTAAAATAAAAATAAAAATTTCATACCTTTCCGATAGCAAGGATTTTGCTCCCTCAGATCTGACAAAAAGAGCTCCTTGTACTGTACTCCCTTGCTTCGTTCTGTCTCCGGATTTGACTTCAAATCTCCTTAATCAAGGTATCTCTTTGTTTCTGAATCTGAACTCTTCAAGTTTGTTGCGGATTTAAGGGTGTTTTTAGAGGGATTTTAGATGTTTTCTAGACTGAAATTGAAGGGGGGATGTTAGGTAAGGAGTTGGGACTCCAAAACTAGGGTTTATAGGGGGCTAGGGGAGCTTCTAGACCTACTTATCTTAGGATTTATGATTTGATACGAAAATAGGGTGTGAGCACTCTATTTATAGATGTTTTAGGGGTTGATTTGGATAGAGTTAGTGTTTAATTAGAGATCTTTTAATTAGAGTTGTGTTTTAGTTTGACTCGTTTTAGGTAGAATTGTGTTTTAATTAGAATTGTTTTAGGTAGAATTGTGTTTTAATCAAATTATTTTAGGTAAAATTATTTTTAAGTTAGAACTCTATTAGATAGAGTTATTATTTAATTAGATCTCTATTATGACTTTTGATCTTATTTGATTGACTTTTAATGTTTTGACTTTAGTCTTAATTGATTGACTTTCAATATCTTGACTTTAGTCTTGCTTAATTGACTTTAATTTTGACTTCAGTTTCACTTGATTGAATTTAATACCTTGACTTCAGTCTTGCTTGATTTACTTTAAATTTTTGGAGAAGGCCCTCCTCTAAAATATTTTTAATTCTTTGGACCCCCAAATGGAGGGGTCCTTAAAGAAATATCCCACGAACCCTCAACAATTTTGCCTGAGAGTCCGATTAATCGATTTTTAGGTTCAAAATTTTAAATTAATTTCATTAATGTTTAAATTTAATTATTTAATATTTTATTTATTAATTTCGAATTTTTTAATTATGAAAATTATGAAATTACCGTTTTACCCCCAGAAAGGACTTTTCACGTTTTAAGTCAATTTTTAATGTTCTAGGATGTTTTAGAATCGGTTTTTCATAAGGAATTCAATGGAAATATTAGTTTTTGTTATTTATGAAATTTTTTTGTGTGAAATGGTCGTGAACTTTGTGATGGGGCATTTTCGTAATTTTGTCAAATTCTGTTAAAATTGGTGAAATGATTTATTTGGTTTCGATTTGTTATTTTATGTGTTCGAGAGAATTTTTCTAATCGTAACGTAGGCTCTAGGGTCATTTTGAGGTTAGGGGTATTTTGGTAATTTAATCATTTTTAGTGATTTTTATCGTGAAGCTTCTTTTTGGTATACAAGATGATGATTTCTATGTTTCTGGGGTCGTATTTTCCTAGTGTAGCGTGGTTTCTAAGATTTTTTCAATTCGAGATACCTCATCCGGATTTCTGAAACAAATCTGGTAACAAAGTAAAGCAATGGAATACACATCCATCATTGGGAATCATTACGATCGGGTTGACGAGTTGATTAATCAGGCGAGTGCAAAAATGGGGTGTCTACAATTCACACAAGTCATTTCAATCTTTGAGGCAATTAAACGAGATAGTTAATGTGACTTGTCCATCAAATTTATTACCCATATAAAAAAGAGAATTGGTTTGTATGACTTTTTCATTGACAAAAATACTCTCATTTTAATATAAATTTTTTTCATATCCCAAATTTTCATCTCACTCTTTGTTTGTCTTTTCACTTTCTTTGCAAATCGTACTTAATGTCGTTCATCATCTTCAATGTTCACATCTTCAACTCTTTCAAAAAGTAGGTTATTTTTTTATGAAGAAATCCTACCACAATCGTATATTAATCAAAGGAAGACGAAGCATTAATCCTATCTCACTAAGGAAAATCCCGAGAACCAGGTAACTCTCTCTCTCTTCCCATAAGTAAGTATTCTTTAGAACATATCGATAAAGGGGAAATATATTTAAGTAAATATTATTGAGATTAGGGATTTTTAATAGATTTTTTGACTCATCTTTGAAAATTTATAAGATGTCTAATATTTAATCTATGATTGTTTATGGATTCTTTATTTTAATTTAATAATATGTGAAGGGAAAAGATCATCTACTATAGAAATATCTAAGTTTAGATTATCATTTTTTATTTTTATTTTTGTTTTTATGGTAGAAGTGAATCAAAGTACAAGCAGATGAGGAATGGGTTCCAAGTATTTTATTTTTTCAACCATTCAATGTTCTTCATTTATAAATTAGCACAAGAATTGCAAGATGAGGAACTTTAATAGAGGAAGTATGCGACTTTAGACTACAAATATGACAAAAGTTGTCCATGATTCATTGTCCTCCAATTATCTTCTTTTTTTGGAGAAGCAATTCAAAACTTCAAATTGGGATTGCAATGAAAAGGAAGACATTTTCTGACATTTTCTAAATAACGAGTAAATTTATGAATCCATATTCTTGTTCTGTTTCATATTATTATCCCATTTTTCAATAAAGTTATACATTTATTCACGCAATACAAATGGAAGACGGTAGCTCATGCCTATCTAATGGGACTGATCTTATTTTTTAGTTCATTTTGTTGATTTTTAATGATTCACTTGCAATTGTTTAATTGAAATAAATATATAGTACAGTTTATACTGTACTTTTTATATTTGCACCAAGTAATTATTTTCATACTATAATGTTCTTCCATGGGAGCTCTTCTCTGATTAATAGAGAATTTCTTAGCACATATTTTAGCAGATAATTTTGGGAAGACAATCATGACAATTATTCTAATACTTAAAAATTAGGCAACAGAATTGTTGAATGTTGATGATGAAGTTATCAAGGATTATAAAGATGAAGATCTTAAAAACGAAATGCAAATGAAAAAAACTCTCAAATTAAAGTCCCACCAATTGCTAAAGGTATGTGGCACTCTTATTATATATCCAATGGCTTGTTAGGGCAGTGAAAAGTAACTTTCAACTATTTTATTTTAAACATAAGGGGAGAAAAAATTAGAATACATTTACTTTTTTTAATCTTAATTTCTACAATCTTGCTTTCTTCCCATTTTAAAAATGTTTTAATATTTCACTAATAAAATCAATGCAGTTTTTAACAATTTAAAGATAATATGGTTAGCTATATAAAAGTAATTCTAATAAAAAACATTGTATTTTACCACACTTCTCATTATATGGGTTTATAATAGAAAATTTTAGAAAACACACCATGAGCTCGAAACCCATTCAAATCTGGGAACTCTTCATATATTTGTGCACTATACTATGGACAAAAAAAATGATCCAATTTCTCTTTCAGAGCATGATATAGTCTTAACAACGTATGAAGTCCTATCTACAACATATAAATATGTAAGAACAAAAATCTAAGATTTTATCCAATTGTTCATTTTTCGATTGTCTTCATCCTTCAAGGTTATAATATAATTTGATGTACTTTTATGAAAGCTGCTATTGACATCCTAGCTTTACTTATTACACCCTAATTAAAAATTAAGAAAACATGTGAATAGTTGAGAATCAATAAAATTTGGGGTGCCAATAGAAGATCTCTAACTTTTTTCTTAGATTTCTATTGTTTGGGTTTAGGATTTTATGAGTCTAATCATAATTGTAAACTACTAAAATTGTTTGAATGAGTGCTATAATGCTGACGTTATATTTTTAGTCAAAACTTTGTAATGTTTAAAAAGTGTTTTTAATATTTAATTGGGGTGTGATAAATAATTTAAGTAATTAGGGTGTAGTAAGTAAAAATAGGGTTGCCAATAAAAAATCTCATTTTTATTTAGGACTCAGAGAAAAGCATTTTTAAAATAACAAAATGGTTTGAAGTGGTACTAGATGAGGCACATACCCTTAAAGCCTCAAGAACTCAAATAGCCTTTGCATTGTCCTTATATTGTCGATGGTGCCTTACTGGTACCCTCTTCAGGTCCATATGATTTTTTTTCTTACTTTTGTGAGAGTATCATAAGAGAAAAATATTATGAGTATGCCAAGAATAACACTTACTTTCCTGTAACTAACTAATTGTTTGAAATTCAAATTTTTCTCTGTTCAAAAGAACTTTGTTGTTATTTCTTGAACCATTAAAATTATTGTGGCACCCCACCAAACACTAACACAAATCCCAAGGCCAGATCCCAAGGTACTAGGTGGCACCTCAAAATTTGGGCATGACACCCTATATTTATGTTAGTATTCCACGAAACTCAAAAACCTAATAATTCAAAATATAACAAATCCAAATCCTGTATATAAAAAAAAATGCAAACATGAGAGATCAGCGGAAGACTAAAAATATTTAACCTATAAGTATATCAGAGTGCGAAAGTTTGACTATATACAAGATTACAAAAATACTCTTACTCTAACATGAATCTAATGTTCAACCCCAACTTCTATATATACCTTGGACGAAACTAACCACTAAATGGTGAAGTCCTAGTGCTCACGAAGCACCAAACTCTGGTTGTCGATCTGACCGACCAGGTATTCCTCACCTGCCGACTTCATGCCTACCTCGATAACTGTAAGTTCTGAGACTAAAAAAAAATAGAAGAAAAGGATGAATAACAATGGTTATCCAGTAAGTCCACAACCAATTCCTACTAATAACCTCTCCTAAATGTTATCGAGTAAGCATGCTGAACAGTTTAACACATGCAAAGTTTTACATAAGAAAATACGACTAACTGGTACATATAGCTAGAGATGAGTAACTAAACAGTTTGAAAGTTAACATAACATCAATCCTCAATACTCACTATACATTTTATTTCTTATGAAAATATAATCGACAACATTGAAATGACAAGCATGTTTTTCAATTTACATACTGAAATAAAACAACAGTTACATAATACATAATGGTGGAGCAGTAGAATTAGAAAGTTGGGATCACGACTAGATTACTCTCAATCAGACATGGTATTCCTCAATAATGTTGTAGTTCCTGATTTTGTGGTTGGTTGTTGTTTACCACGCTTACAAGACCATTTATCCGGCTCAGACTGGTCGTTTGACATGACCGTAAGCAATGGGTCTCTTTTCGATGTGTCAGAACGTTCGATTACTACTAGATTGTTAGTGATCACTGACTAATCATCTTCGTCTATGCCTATCAGGCGTGCATATAATTCCCAAAATAAACACTCCATTCCTATATGACCACCTTTACAATATATGTTCACTGGTAAATATAGAAATGAATGGACCCAGATTCCAGTTGTGACTCCACTCTCATACACGTTTCATACCGCGTATGAGCTTGGTAGTCCCTACCGTGCATCCCACGATAGTATGCTACGCCGGATGATATGACGTACTATCCCTTCAAGCATTTACAAACTCTTTAACAGCTCACAAAATAGTTACATATATATATATATATATATATATATATATATATATATATATATTTCTTTAAAAACCAAAAAAAAATTAACAGAACTGGGTTGAGAATGGATATCCAGTTCCTACCATGCAATAGTGACCACCCGACCTAAAATAAATAACAGTACTTAGCGTTGCTGCACTAACAGAATTTAAATAAACATGCAACCCTTTCATTATCCCTAGATATCCCTTCACCAACCTACACACAATTATACAATGTAAAATGCAGACATCACCCCTCGGGTGTGATTATGATATTGTACCGTTCATCCCATTTCCCATTCTTTTAATGTTTTAACTTCTCGACTTTTCAAAACCAAACATTCGTTTTTCAAGTTTCCAAAGTCACTTGGATTATTCAATCAACAAAATCATTAAATTTTGTTAAAATGGAGTTTCATTGAATATGTAAAAGTAATCTACCAAATTTAGAAAAATTGGTGAAAATTTGGTTAAGTGTGGGAAATTCAATTTTTCATAGTTCTCAAAATTGAAAATGGATTTTTGGAAATGAAAGCCTTGAGCATGAGATTCGACATCATATAATTTTTATAGTCTAAAGCAGTGTGAAAGATATTAACTTTTGAAAGTTTGCCGAAAACGTAAAAATTTACGTTTTGTTCTTGAAACCAAAATTTAGATTTCGATCCATTGATATTTGAATCTTGAAATCATTTCCATTCTTCCGAAATGGAGGGTAAAACCTTGATTTTATTAAAGAACTTAAAGTAAATGGAAAGTAAAAAATTAAAGAGGACATTTACTTTAATATTTTTAATTAAATAAATGGTGAAAAGTCATGCACAAGTTATGAGGATACTACTAAGAATTGAAAGTCTCTTACCATTTGAAAGCGTCCTCGATTCGTGGGGTGCACCAATCCGCTTTTGACCCTTTAGGTTTGGGAGTCGCCACCTAGTTATTATGGTCTAGGAACCAAACTAACTCTAAAACGGATAATGAACTAATCTACTACAGAAAATCGAAATCCGGAGATCATGTTACGGAGTTGAAAGGTGTTAGGCACCAACCCAGCCCGACTAATGCCGGTCTCTATTTATTCCAAATAAATCTACATCGCTAATGACAAATCTAGATTAAAAAATAATGAAAAATCTTACCTTCGATCTACAAAAGTGTTATTCCCTTAGATCTGGTGAAAACGGCTCCTTGTACCGTATTCATTACTTCATCTTATTTCTGGATCTGATTTCTGATCTCCGAGGTAAGGTATCTCCTTCTTGGATCTGGATGCTTCGAATTTGTTGTGGATTTTTGAGGTGTTTTTGAAAGGTTCCTAGGTGTTTTTCAGGCTGAAATCAAAGTAGGGGTGTTAGGTAAGGAGTTGGGGCTTCAAAATTCGGGTTTTAGGAGTGTTGTGGAGGCTTTTTCACCTACTTTTTCTAGGGTTTTTTCTTTGATACGAAAATAGGGTGTGGAGGCTTCTATTTATAAAGTTTTTTAGGAGAATTAGGGTTTGATTAGAGTTTCTTTTAGGATTTCAATTAGGGTTTTGACTTAGTCTTTAGGGTTTTAATTTTAGGGTTTTGACTTTAGTCTTATGAGATCGACTTTAATACTTGACTCTAGTCTTACTTAATTGACTTTAATTTTGACTTTAGTCTTATTTGATTGACTTTAATATCTTGACTTTAGTCTTGATTGATTGACTTTAAATTTTTGGAAAACCCCCCTCTATTATATCTTTAATTCTTTGGACCCCCAAATGGAGGGGTCCTTAAAGAAATATCTTGCGAACCATCAACAATTTTGCTTGAAAGCCTGATTGATCAATTTTTTGGTTCAAATTTTAAAATTAATTTTATTAATGTTTCACTTTACATTATTTAATGATTTATTTATTAATTTTAAAATTTTTAATTATTAAAATTGTAAAATTACCATTTTACCCTCGGAGAGGATTTTTTACGTTTTAAGTCATTTTTCAATGTTCCAGGATGTTTTGGAATCAGTTTTTCATAAGAAATTTAATGGGAATGTTGATTTTTATCATTTATGAAGTTTTTGTATGAAATGGTCGTGAACTTGATGAGGGGTATTTTTGTAATTTTATCGAATTCTGTGAAAATTGGTGAAATGATTTATTTGGTTTCGATTTGTTATTTTATGTGTTTGAATGAGTTTTTCTAATCGTAACATAGGCTTTAGGGTTATTTTGATGTCAGGGATATTTTGGTAATTTGGTCATTTTTAATGATTTTTAACGTAAAACTTTTTTTTGGTCTGCAAGATGATGATTTCTATGTTTCTATGGTCGTATTTTCCTAGCGTAGTGTGGTTTCTAAAGTTTTGTCAGTTCGAGAAACCTCATCCGGATTTTTGAAACATATCTGGTAACAAAATAAAGCGTTGGAATAAACATCCATCATTGGGAACCTTTGCGATCGGGTTGACGACTTGATAAATCAGGCGGATGCAAAAATGGGGTGTCTACACCATTGTGGATGTCAAGGGCATAAGCTAGCACTACAAATAAAGGTTGGATGACTTTAGAGTTGAGGTTGGGCTGACTTGGATGTAAAATGAGCGAGGGCTTGCTAGGCATTCAACGACGACGTTCTCCTTATCTTCTACAATGAAAGATAGACTTAACTCCTAACTCGATGAAGCCCTTGGATGGAGTGTGTTGAGATTTTCTCGAACTACACGCTAGTTTTTGATGAAGGATGGGTAGAATGGACAAGCAAGGATGGTGAAGTTGTAACTTTCATTGTGACCGACAACTTTACCTTCTTCGTCGAGATTTAGCTCGTCTTCGTTCGCATTAGAACTTGATGGGAATGGGTTGAAACCCTTGGGTTGAAAAATGGCTGTCGTTGATTATTTGGAGAAGAAAAGAAATAAATAAAAAGAATCCAACTTTCTTTTAAATAAGAGGCTTGAGGGTAAACTCGTAATTTCATTTCATGGTTTCTAGTTTTGGCGATAACTCGACTAGTCGGACTCGAAAAATAACGAATGAATATTCCATTTTGAATAATTTTTCGTTGCGGACCTAACGGTATTATTGAATTTTCTTGATTCTCTCTCTAATAAAATTTCACTATTTTGGATCCCACTTAACGCGAAATTCGAGGATTTTATAACTTTTTCATCCGAACTCGAATTCGAACTTACTTATAGGCTAAAGTATATATTTCAACCTTTTTTAATCTAATAACGAAGTCGATTTTCCTTAAAAATGAATAAAATAATATCCGAGTATTTTACTCTAAGACCCTCTTCTAAAATTCTTCTCAAAATACCGCTATTTGATTTTTTCGAGATATAAGCTAAAAATCCAGGGTATTACAATTATATTTTCCCTCATTTCTCTCTCTCTTTCTCCATTGAAAATCTCAAAGTAAAGGGTCATCGAACTAAGGGAACCTTTTCAAAACCCCTCTCATCTATTAATCCAAAATCAAGTACTTAACGCGTTTCTCAAATATCTCTCTATTTGTTTTATGTATCAATCCCATAGTAGGGCCGAAGGAACTAGAAAAAATAATCATCACAAGAAGACAACAAAGATTTATCCTCTTCGACATAATCAAAGTGTTGGCGATTTTCCATATTGATGTCAAACTTTCCATTCTAACCCTGTTCCTCATTGTTTGCATGTACCTATTAGGGTTCAATTTTTTTAGATTTTGCTTCAGTTTGTTCTGTTAAAGACTGTCATTTGTTAATTGTCTCTTAATTTTCAAGGAGTTAATTGCAATGTTTGTGTTACACAAAAGCTACCAAGTTATGCATTGTATGAGTTCGATGATCATTGATACGCATTAGATGCAATCCTTACATTGGATGGAAAGTTAATTTATAAATTGGTATATGTGTGTATTTGTTTTCCTTTCACTTACTCAAGGGGAAATTGATGACATGTTTATAAAAATGAAACTTCAGACTACCTACCATAGAATCTTAGTCATTGCTTGAATTACAATTTTAATCTAAGAAACATGTAGATTTAACAATGAAACTTATTTATTTATTTGTTTTCCTCTTGTTTTGATATATATGTTATTATGTTACTAATGCAAAAGGTATGTGTCCCATCTATTTACCCTAGCCATTTTGATTTATCTTAGGGATTATAATAAAGCTTGGTTCGATTTTTTGTGAACTATTCTCTAAAATGACTCTTAAGATGACTTTAGGAACATGTCCGAGTGCAATTGACATGTAAATCATTTGTTTAACAATATTATTTTACTTAATATTATATTAATTATTATGGGTATCATGAGTTTATTATGTCAAAATCAGGAGAAACTATTGCATGGTCATCATTACTTGTATTTGATACCACAACAAATTAATCCAACAATAGCTGCAACCTAAATAACTATAGTAAAGACCACAACAATCACATAACCATGACCACACAATTAGTGAACTTTTGTTCTGAATTTTTCATATTTTTAACTTAATAATTGATTGATCGATAGGCACATGATTTAAGAGTTTCAATTTAATCTTTAAGACGTCTGTACACTAATGGAATTCTGCAAAAAAAGATAAGAAGACAAAATGAAAGTCAACAGAAACAATATAAAGCTAAGCTTAGTCATGTAAACTTAAATCCCACTTAGAATCTCATTTTTTCACTCCAGATATTTGTACTTAATGAGTTGGTAGAGAGTAATTTTTTTTACCGGTGTAAAATGGCAATCCAAACAAGTCCTTAGTAGCTTATAATAGAGTATTAAGTTATGATGCATTGTAGTAAGTTGTACAATTATATACCAAATCATTTTCATGAAAATGCCGACTGGAATATATTAGTTTAAGATTAAGATTAGATGAGTTTATTTCTTCTTAGGACTTTTGACTATTTTCTCCTTTGGAACAAAATTGAAAAATGTTGAGGTAAGAATGCACAACTTTTCTTTTATATATTTATTTTAATTTATTTGCTCTGATATATTATCTTTGTAATAAATCTAAAGCCCTAATGGTAGGGAACTAAGGATAGATAACTTCAAATTGTTTCTCATGATTGTCTTCTTTAGACTAATTTTTTATTTAGTTATTAAGATTTTTTATTATTGTATAGATGTAAGTTTATTTTCTTACTGAATTTTGGTACTTATCTGGCCTTTTTCTCTTTTTCATTTTTTTATATCTTTTCTCTCATTCTAGGATATCTCTTTGACCTACATAAACAACTAAAGAACCATTTCATATTCTTATTATATGATAGTAGGTTTGTCAGTAAAAACTCTTTAATTTTATTTAATTATTTTAGATATATTTAGTTCCACTTCTGAAGAAAAAAGAAGTTAAAATGTTCTTTTCGCTATTATGCTAGGAAACCATGTTTTTGAGGTATATCAATTTTAATCATAATTTTCCCTTAGAACTAAAGTTTTGAATGCTCTTTTGAGTTTTCAGATGTAACTTTGTCTAATCAGTTCATCCATTGAGCATGATACAATAAAGAATAGATAGGTCATATCTATAATAAGATGCAAGGGCGGAGCCGTATGACGATGAATGGGGTTTATAGCCTCTGTTAGACTTTTTGTAAAAAATTCTGATTTAATCCCATAGTTGATGGATATTACATTTACCTCCTATTTTTCTAAGACCGGCGACATAACATATTGCATAGCCTCCACTGAAGAAGTTGTTAAAAACATAAAAGCTTATTTGACCCCTTATGCTTTAGTTGATATTAGATATACTCCCCATTTTTTCAAAGTGACGACATACATTATACATCCTTGTTGGGTTCTAGTGAATTTCATTTAAAATAATAAGAGAACCCCAAATTTTACTTATTACATCCCAATTAAAAATAAAGAAAATAAGTTAATAGTTAAGGATAAGTAAAAGTTGGGGTGCTAATACAAGCTCTCAATTTTTTTTTTTTTTTGCTAGATTTCTATTTTTTGGGGTTTAAGATTTTATATGAACCTAATCATAATTGTAAAAAAAACTACTAAATTGTTTGAGTGTAATAATATTTTAGTTAAGATATTATTTTGAGCCAAACCTTTGTAATGTTTGAATGGTGTGTTCTAATATTTAATTAGGGTGTGATAATTAATTTAAGTAATTAGGGTGTAATTAGTAAAAGTTGGGGTGCCACTAACTATTCTAGAAAAAAAAAAAAAGGTGATGTAGCCCTCACATTTTGTATCAATATTAGAGAGATCTCCGTGTTTTAGTAATAGACAGCATGCATCGTAGGCCTCGATCTTCTTAAATTCGTGTCATACTCTGAATTTTGTAAAATTCTCCAAATTAGGGATGAGCGCATCAAATAGGGGAATCAATTAATTAATTGATTATTTTTTAATTAATCATTGAATATGATAAAAATTTTACCTTTCACCTTCAAAATTTTATTTTCTTCAACATTCAAATCTTTAAATATAAAAAAAAATGAATTTGAGGAAGGTTGAAAATGATGTGTCTTACTAAGAAACCCAAAAACATCATTTCATATTTTTCGAAAATTGCCTCATTTTCAAATGAAATTTTTTTGAACTTATCTGAATTAACCAAATTGAATCCATATCGAACAATTACCAAATCTGAATTATTTACTAGGACTCATTAAAAAAGACTTAATGACCATCACTTTCAACATCTATCCAACTTTTTTAGAGAAAAAATTGATAATTTAGACCCCCCAAATTTTGATTAATATTAGAGATAAGCCTGTGTTTGCATCCCTCGTAGGGACCCCATTGAACTTTAAAAAAAAAAGTTGATGATTTAGCCGTTTTGATGGGTATTAGTCATTTTTTAAATTGATGACACACGTCCATTGACCTAGATCTCCCTAAACTAATGAAAAATGATTTAGGCCCTCACCTTCGCTATCACTCTCAAGAAATATAATAATAAAGTTTGGATTTTGTAATTATTTGAAGGTGATTAAATTTGGTTAAATTCAAAAACTTTTGTGTAAAAGTCAGAAAACTGTGGGAAATATAAAAATGATATTTTTGAGTTTCTTACCGAAATCTATCATCTTCAACCCTTTAAAAATCCATTTTAATTCTTGAGATTTTAATATTGAAGAAAATAAAATTTTGAGATATTAAGCCTATGTCAAGCTTTTTTTACAAATCCTAACATTTATGATTTTAATAGAAATCTTCTATCATTATCATGGTGATTGTTAAATAACTATCATTTGTTGTAACAAGTTCAACATTTACATAGAAGGAAACTAAAATTATGAGTCGACCATCGTTAACACTTAGCCCCCCACTAACCAAAAATCATGGCTTTAATAAAAATTCTTTTCAAATCTATGCATAAATTATAGACACAACATACAATTTATCTAAGAAGTTTGGGTGATAAATTCTTATCACTTATTTCATTATTTTATGCCTCTTAAGAACTATATGAAATAAGAAATTACATTCCTATCCTTGTATTTTTTTTCGAACACAGGTCTTCCCTCGTGATAGGTTGTTGGGTTATTATATGCACTCACGATATTCTTTAATTCATCTATTTTACTGTGTTGTGTAGTAAAAGAGAATACCTTCACTTTGTGGGATTGTACATTTTTCATTGCAGGCTAAACAACTAATATATTTTTGGTTATTTTCTTCAAATGAGAGACCTATATGTGAATAATTGAGGATAACAAAATGTCTATTGTTCTTAAAAGTATAACACAAATATATTCACTGTATAGTGTTTGGTTCTTGTGTCTTAGTTTTATTTTTAGATAAACCAACAGTATACATATACATTGGTATTATTAAATATATATATTGTGTTATCAACAACAATAGAAAATAAAATATCTATCTTTTAAACTTATAACTCAAATATTTTATGTCTTCTATTGGTCTAAGCTACTTTGGTTTAAAAAAAATTATCTTGCAATGTTCCTCCCTATCATTGGACATATGTGTAGCTCCAAGATTGGATCTTCTGACGAAGCAATAGATAAACATAGGTAGTGCAATGGATAACCCAATTATTAAAGAATTATAAATGTACAAAATTCAATGGCATATTCTTACATGTACATCTTTCTGACTTATTTATATGATTATTTCTTATAAATTGATAATAAACTTGTCAAAAAATAGTATTGAAGCACAAGTGAATTAATCTTCTAGGTATTCTTAATAGGGAAGAGTGTGTACAAGTTTCCTTTCTTTATTGAAGTTAAAACTATTAATCAAGAAAAAAAATATAAATATTGCTCCTTTTTAAGCATTAATAAATTAAAATTGGGCTCTTCATAGTATAAATTATGTTTGCAAAAATTTAATCGATAAGATATTATCGAATATACTTCTAAGTCATTTAATAGAATACAAATATTTTATTATCCTTTTGTAAAAAATTAATTACATTACCAATAATTATTTTATGTATAAAATATCTAGTTTTTGTGAAATTTTCATCAATCCACTACCCTCATGCACATCATTAGGTTGTTCTGATATATTTAATTGTTAGGTATTTTCTCATTTTTATTTTTATTTTTAACCATTTATTTAGTATTTTTAAAATTTTAATTGAGTTGAGTGTGCTAGATGATATCAATTGCTCATGATATATGGAAAAAGGATGTATGCCTTTAGGTTTTATTTAATAAATATTTTAGTTTAATCCTATTTTAATTTTTTATTTATACATTATAGTAGAGAGATGAATGATAACGTCCAATACTTCATTGGGACGTTAGCATTGTCCAACATTTTTTTTAAATATCCCTCATCATTTTGTCTTTTAGTGAAAAAGACAAGGATATGTTAGTCTTTTATACAATAAATACTTATTTACATTATAAATGCTATGAGCATTTAAGTATTTTGAATTAAAAGTTATTTTTATAGTTAATGCTTTGACAATCAATGTCAACATAATAAATGCATTTATTAATGGTATAATAAATACTTATTGTATAAGGGTCCCGTTCGGCACCCTAAGTTTTACCACACACTTTAACAAACCCGTTTTGTCTTACATGGGTTAGAAGTTTCAGAATGAGCTGATTTTTGATGAGGATGATCTCTATGGTGAGGAGATCATCCTCACCAAAAATCAGCTCATTCCAAAACTTCTAACCCCATCAAAATTGATTTACAAAAAATGGACGGTCCACGATTTTTCAACGTGTAAACATGGGGCTAAACATTTCGGAATGGGCTGATTTTTGGGGAGGATGATCTTCTAATCATAGAGATCATCCTCACCAAAAATCAGCTCATTACAAAACTTCTAACCCATGTAGGACAAAAAACGTTTGTTAAAGTGTGTGGTAAAATTTAGGGTGCTGAACATTTCCCATTGTATAAATGACTAACATACCTTTATCTTCTTCACTAAAAGACAAACACAAGAGGGTTATTATTGAAAAAAATTGTTGGACAATGCTAACATCCCCATGAGGTCTTGGACATTAGCAGTCCTAAAGTTTACCAAGTTTGGTGCCAAACATTTTTCAAAATATGGGTTAGAAGCTTTGGAATGAGCTGATTTTTTGTGAGGATGATCTCTATGATGAGGAGATCATCCTCACCAAAAATCAGCCTATTCCAAAACTTCTAACCCCATCAAAAGTGATTTACAAAAATTGGACGGTCCACGATTCTTCAACTTGTAAACTAGGCTTAGAAGTTTCAAAATGAGCTGATTTTTTGTGAAGATGATCTCTTCACCGTAGAGATTATCCTCACAAAAAATCAGCCTATTCCAAAACTTATAACCCCATCAAAAGTGATTTACAAAAAATGTTTGGCACCAAACTTGGCAAACTTTAGGGCTGCAGAACCGCTCCCCTATATATATATATATATATATATATATTATAACTTTATGCTATATTCGCTTTAAAATGATATTTCTTACATGCGAAAAAAATTGATTAATCGTATATAGAGAAATATTGAACTTCTTATCTAGGTTTTAGTTTTATATTTTATAAGTTATAATGATAAAGGAAACACCTTGTTTGTAAGTTTTTTTTTTTTGGGATATTCCTCTTATAAACCTAATCACAATTCTATCATTGATATTTTGCTTGCAATTAATAACGTAAAACATATATATAATATGTGATCTTTCTTTGATTTTTTTTTTAAATATTCTTTTAAAATAATGATTATATTTTATTTAAGAATAATGAATTATAATATTATGTAAATCACATACAATGCACATGCCCTTCCCTAGTTGATTCAAATATCAAACTACTCATTAGGTATTATGAAAAGATTATTTGAGTTAATGAAAATCCATCAAATCAATTAGATTATATATATATGGAGAGAAAGATAAAGAGATGGGGTTATATGGATCCAAGGACTGCCTATGTATTTGAATTGCTTCTTCATGTGGCACCCAAAAACACGATGGGGTACCCCATGGACGTAGGAAATCAAATTTTATGGACTCCCAAAAATATATTTTGAAAAAGACATTTTTTCCATCATTGTATTTAATTTTTAAATTTGAGAGTTCAATGGCTAATCATTTTCAAAGTCAATATCTTGTCCCAAAACTATACATATATATATATATATATATATATATATATATAATATATATATATATTATATATATATATATATATATATATATTTGATAATTTTCTTTTGCAAATCTAGTTTAAATCACGAATCGGTAGGGCTGAGGTGTCATTTGACCTAGGGATGCACATTGGATCGGGCCAAACTAAGAATCGATCCGACCCAAGGGATTTCAGATTGGTTTGATTTGGATTTTTTGTGACATCCTGCCAAACGCTAACACAAATCTCAAGGCCACCTCGAGGCACTAGGTGATGCTTCGAAATTTCGGCATAGTCTCATCTGTTTATGTTAGTATTTCACAGAACTCAAAACCTGATAAACTCAAATCCAAACAATCTTATATAAAACACATACCAACAATGGATAAGAAGCGGAAGACGGAAAATTTTACGAATATCATAAGCGAGGTCAGAGTTGCGCAAAAAGTAATAAAGATGTACAGGATTACAAAAGTTTATCCGTACTCTAACATAGCCCTATCACTCGGCTCAAAATACTATGTACACCTCCCAGGACAAACAAGCTCCTAAGGGAAGTAATCCCAATGATCACCAGGTAATGGACACTGGTCGTCGATCTAATCAACCAGATGCTCATCGACTGATGGCTCAACACTCACCTCCCCAAGCACAGACTCTGCAACTAAAAAAAAGGAAAAGAAATGGTGAGTTACAATGGTTACCCAGTAGGTCCACAATCAACTCCTACTAATAACCTTACCTAATGTGATTGAATAATCATACTGCATCATTTCAAAATATGCAAGTTTTATAATTGAAACTACGATTAACTGGTACATATAGTCAGGGATGAGCAACTAAACAGTTTAAAAAGTTACACATAGCATCAATCATCCATACTTATTGTACATTTCTCATTTTATACAAGTACAGTTGACAACATTGAAATAATAGACATGTTTTTCAATTTATAATTCGAAATATAATAATAGATACATAATACAAATGGTGAAGTAATAGAATTTGAGCGTTGGGATTCACGACTGGATCACTCCTAGTCAGGACATGATGTTACAACATAAATATGACTTTTAGTTCCTATTTTTGTGGCCGGTCGCTACGTTTACCACACTAGTAACCATTTATCTAGCTCAGGTAGGTCGTTTGACGTAACCGTAAGCAATGGATCTCTTTTTAATGTGTCAGAACGTTCGACTACTACTAGATTGTTAGTGATTACTGACCAATCATCTTCATCTATGCCTATCAGGCGTGCATGTGATTCTTAAAATAATACTCCACTCGTATACGACCACCTTTACAATACACGTTCACTGGTAAATATAATAAAGGAATAAACTCGGATTCTAATTGAGACTCCACTCTCATACGCATCCCATACCATGTATGAACTTGGTCGTCCCTACCGTACATCCCAGGATAATGCACCCCTCCGGATGATGTGACGCACTATCCCTTCAAGCATTCACCAACCCTTTAACAGCTCACAAAATAGCTACATCTATATATATATTATATATATATATATATATATATATATATATATATATATATATATATATATATATATATTATTTTTCATTAGAAATAAAAGAGAAATTAACATAACAGGGTTGAGAGTGGATATCCAGTTCCTACCATGCAACTATGGCCTCCTCGACCTAAAAATAAATAACAGTACTCAGCGCATGCGCTAATATAATTGTAAATAAACATGCAACCATTTCATTTATAACTTGGATATCCTTTCACCAACCTACATACAACACACAATGTAAGATGCAGACATCACCCACTGGTGTGACTCTTACATCTTACCAATTCATCCCTTCCTCATTCTCTCGACATTCTCACTTTTCGCCTTTTCAAATCAAATCATTCATTTTACATCTTTCAAAGTCATTTTTGGTCTTTTCATCAAAAATCATCAAGGTTTATTTAAAATGAGGTCCCGTGATTTCACGATATCTAAGCTAGCCAAAATGGTAAAAGCTGTTGAAAATTTGGCTAAGTATTGGAAACTCAAATTTTCAAAGTTCTCGAAATTGAAAACGAGTTTTTGAAAATGAAAGCCTTGAGCACGAGATTCGACACCATATAAATTTCATAGCCTAATTCAAAGAAATGCGAAAGTTATTATATTTTAAAAATTTGTCGAAAACGTGGAAATCTACGTTTTATTTTTAAAACCAAAATTTGGATTTTGATCCTTTGAGATTCGGTTCTCGAAACCATTCCCATTGTTCTGAAATAGGGAATAAAACCTTAATTTCATTTAAGAACTTAAAGAGGACATTTACTTAAATGTTTTTAATGAAATAAAGGGTTAGAAATCATGTGTAATTCATAAGAGCCACTATCCAAGAGTTAGAGTCAGAAGCTGTTTGAAAATAATTCTGTCGGCAGCAGAAGGTTGTTCTATCAGTGGAACCGACAATTCCTATCAGCAGAAGATAATTATCAATGGTAGAAGTTTCATTCTGTCGGTGGAACCGACAGAATGCTCAGCGGTGGGTGATCGGTGGGACCAACAATCCTGCCGACAACACTGAACTTTCTCGCGAATTTTGGGTTTTTTGATCCATTCTTTGGATCTTTGTTCCGTTCTTCAAAACCTTCAACCTACCTACGAATTCAACATGTAAAATTGATAAAACAATATCAAATCTCTGACCCTAATCATGGATTGAAGATTTAACAAATATTTCTACGATCTACAAACAACTAACAACTTTTGTAAAACCTAAATGCACATTTCGAAATCTAAAGTTACCAATAGGAATTGAAAGTCCCCTACTTGATTTGTGGACGTTGAACGTGATAAACTCGCACAATAATCAAGGTAAGCAAGGGTTTGCAACTCCCTCGACGACGGCACTCTCCTTTACTTCTACACTAGAAGATGAGTCTCTACTAACAAGGTGAACCTTTGAGTTTGATGATACCCTAATTCACTCGCTAATTTTTTATGGAGGGTGAGGAAAACGAATGTGAATGAGTTAACAAGGAGGGTAAGGTTGTAACTATCATCGTAGTGACAACTTTGTCTTCTTTGTCGGGGTTCAACGGTCATTCCTTCTCAATGAATCTTAAGGTGAAGAGAGGAGAACCCTAGGTTTGGAAAAATTAGCTGAGTTTGGGTGCTTTGAAGAAGAAAGAGAATGAGTTAAAAGAAATTCAACTTTCTTTTATAATAAGGGTGAGGGCATACTTGTAATTTTCTTATTATTTCTAGTTTCGACCGTAACTTAACTATTCGGACTCTAAAAATGACAAACGAGTATACCATTTCAAATAATTTTTCATTACAGTTCTAATGGTATGGTCGAATTTTCCTAATTCTCCATCTAACAAAAATTCTCTATTTTGGGTCCTACTCAACATGAAATTCGAGGATTTGTTAACTTTTTCACCCGAACTTGAATTCAAACTTGTTTAGAGGTTAAAATATATATTTCGATCGTTTTGAAACTAATGGCGAAGTCGGTTTTCAACAAAAATGAATATAACATAATTCGAGTACTTTACTTTAAGTTTTCTTTTTAGAATATTCTTCGAATAAATACTATCTGATCTTTCTGAGATACGAGTTAAAAACATAGGGTGTTACATTATCCCCCCTTAATAAAAATTTCTTCATCGAAATTAAGATAGTGCCTTAGTCTTCAGAACAGTTCTGGGTACTTAGCCTGCATCCTGGCCTCTTTTTCCCAAGTGACTTCCTCAATGTTGTGGTGCCTCTACAATACTTTGACTAAAGGAATGGCTTTGGATCTGAGTTGTTTTACCCTCTTGTCAAGTTTTTGTACCACACCTTCCTCGTATGATACATCATCGTCTACCTCTAACTCTCGTAAGTCTACCACGTGTGAAGGGTCTGGCAAGTATTTTTTCAACATGGACACGTGGAATACATTATGAACTTGCTCGAGATGCGGGGGTAGGATCAATCTGTAAGCCACTGAACCAATCTGTTCAACTATCTCAAATGGTCCCACGAATCGCGGCTTTAACTTACCCTTCACTCCAAATCTAGAGATTCCTCTTCAGGACGATATTTTCAAGAATACTTGATCCCTAACTTGAAATTCTAAAGGTCTACGTCACCTGTCTACATAGCTTTTTTGTCTACTCTGAGCAGTTTTTAGTTTGTCCGGTATAATGCGCACTGTCTCAGTAGTTTCCTCAACAATCTCGGGCCCCAACACTGTGACATCTCCTGTTTCTGCCCAACATATCGGTGATCGACACAGCCTACCATATAAAGCTTTGAATGGTACCATGCCAATACTAGCTTGAAAGTTGTTGTTGTTGGAGGATTACACCAATGATAAATAGCGCTTCCAACCTCCTCCAAAATCCAAATCACAGGCCCGTAGCTTATCTTCTAAAATCTGAATAACTCGTTCGGATTGTCGATTAGACTATGGGTGAAAAGTTGTACTGAAATTCAATTGAGTACCCATGACTTTGTGTAGTCTCTCCCAAAATTGTGAAGTGAATCTGGGATCCTTATCTGACACGATAAAAATTGACACCCCATGTAGTCGAACTATCTCAACTATGTATATCTGGCTTAGTCTATCAACACCAAATGAAACTCGGATTGGGATGAAATATGCCGATTTCATTAGTCTATCTATGATCACCCATATGGCATCTGATCCGTCACTAGCTCTCGGTAATCCGACTACGAAGTCTATGGTCACATGCTCCCATTTCCATTCCGCTATGGGTAATGGTTGGAGTAAGCCTGTCGGATGGCGGTGTTCTGCTTTGACTTGCTAGCAGGTTAGGCATTTACCTACATATTCTGCAATTACTTTCTTTATACCTGGGAACCAGAAGTTTCTTTGCAGGTCCCTATACATCTTTGTGCCTCCTAGGTAATCGAGTATCGAAAACGGTGTGCCTCACCTAGTATGTCGGACCTCAATTGCGAGTCTTGTGGTATCTACATCCTACCTCGAAATCTAAGAACTTCATCTGCTCCTTTCGACCAATCCAGGTCGCTCGAGTCCCTAGCTCTCAGATCATATCCTTCCACGTCCTTGTCTACTCCCTAAGCTTCTTAATTCGTACTATCAACTCATTTTCAATTCTTAATGTACCCAGGTAAATGTGTAGTCTGTATCTTCCCTTTGGAGTATCAAATACGGTTTATATGGCTTGTTCAAGCAACTGCCACTCTTTTACCAACATATGAGCTACAGTATTTTTACTCAACGCGTCAGCAACCACATTGACTTTCCCCGGGTGATACTCAAGGGTAAAATCGTAATCCTTGAGGTACTCTATCCAACGTCGTTGTCTCATATTTAATTCTCACTGCAAGAATATGTACTTAAGACTCTTATGATCGGAGAATACTTCAAACTTCTCTCCATATAAGTAATGTCTCCAAATACGTAGTGCGAACACTATAGCGACTAACTCCAGGTCATGAACGGGGAAATTCTTCTCATGATTTTTCAACTTCCTCGATGCGTATGCTACTACCTTCCCGCACTGCATCAATACAGCTCCCAAACCAATCCCGGAAGCATCTACAAATATCGCCAAACTTTCACCTGGAGTTGGTGATATTAAAACTGGAGTAGTCATCAACCTTTTCTTCAATTCTTGGAATGCACTCTCGCATTTGTCATTCCATTTAAATCTGGTATCATTGTACGTCAGTCTAGTCAACGGTGCTGCAAGAGTGGAGCATCCCTTAATAAACCTTCTACAGTAGCCGACCATCCCAAGAAAACTCCTAATATCGGTCACTGTGTTTAACTGTTTCCACATCAGCACGGCTTCAACCTTAGAAGAGTCTACTATTATCGCTTCATTGGACATCACGTATCATAGGAACTTTACCTTCTGGAGCCAGAATTCACACTTATTAAATTTAACATATAACTTATGCTCTCGTAGAATCTGTAGTATGATCCTGAGGTGTCTTTTGTGGTCCTTCCTCGACTTAGCATAGATTAGGATGTCATCTATGAATACAATGACAAACTTGTCGAGGTGCTCCCAAAATACCCGGTGCATCAGATCCATGAATGCTACCGGTGCATTCGTTAGACCGAAAGGCATCACTAGATACTCAAAGTGCCCTAGCCTAGTCCGAAATGTAATCTTCGGAATATCTGCCTCTCGGATCCTCAACTGGTGGTACCCAGATCGCAAATCAATCTTAGAGAAGTATTGGGTACCCTGCAGTTGGTCAAACAGATCGTCGATGCACGAAAGGGGATATTTATTCTTGATGGTCAATTGATTTAACCTTCAATAGTCAATACATAAATGGAGTGTCCCATCCTTCTTCTTGACAAACAAAATCGGTGCTCCCCAGGGTGAGGAACTCGATCGAATAAACCCCAAGTTAATGAGCTCGTTAATCTACACTTTCAACTTTCGGGTTTCTATTGGGGTCGTTCGGTATGGTGCGATGGAGATAGGCCATGTGCTTGGTACCAAATCAATAGAAAATTCTATCTCACGACATGGAGGCAAACCCGGCAACTCTTTTGGGAAAACATTCCCAAACTCTTTGACTACCTCTGCCATATCCGTCGGATGTTTCTAGTTCCAATATACTTAAAGTCCCCAACTGGCTGTATAAAATATCGTTCCTTCTATACCTGGATCCTCTAACTTTGACTTTCGGATATCCCGACCGTCTAAGGACTACTGACCTCACGAAACAATCGATATGGGCATGGTTCTACACTAGGCAATCCATCCCCAAAATGACATTAAAGTCAGAACAATCTAATGTCATGAGGTCAGTACTCATCTCTTGGTTTTCTATCCTAATTACACAGTTTCGACATAAGTTCTGAGTTATCTGTCGGTCTCCCAACGGAGTAGATAGTTTCATTAACCGACCTTTGTGAAAAATCTCTAATTCTAGTAATCGTGCAATTTCAGTGAAAATATACGATCTAGAAGAACCTGTATCAAACAAAACTCGAATCTTAATGTTGGAAATCAATATTGTACCTTCTAACACCTCGTCTGACACTGGTAGCTCCTCCTGAGTCAGATGGTAAACTCTACCTTGGGGTCTAAGAGTCACCCCTAACTGTTGATGTGATGAAGGGCAGTTTCTCCTGATGTGTCACGGTTGTCCGCAACCAAAACATGCTAACGGTTATGTCTGAGTAGGTTTCTGTGGGATGGGTGGTCTCGTACTCTGTCTAATTGGTCCCCTTGGCCCCGTTGGCCTCACTGAAGTCCCAACTGGCCCGTAACTCGACAGTGCAAGAACTCAATACTGCGAATTCGTGGGTCCAGAGGCACTTGGTCTAGAAAACATCGGCCTCTTGGCCAGATCGACCCTAGGGGGAAATGAAGTTTGGGGTTGACTAGTCTACCTCTCGAAGTTTGTAATTCCATATCCTCTCGCTCAACCTTCTGAGCTCGACTCACTGTGTCTCTACAGGTGGTGGTCTCGATTACTGACATCATGGCCCTTAGGTAGGGTCATAGTCCCCTGAAAAATCTACGAGCTTTCTGCAGGTCGGTCGGAATGAGCTCGGGTGCGTATCTTGACAACCTAGTAAATCTTAGCTCATAGTCTATAACGGACAGGTTGCCTTGCACCAAACTTGAAAATTCCTAATGCTTAATCTCTTGGGCCGTCTCGGATATGAATCGATCTAGGAACATCTTTTCGAAATTGAACCACTCGAAAGGTACATCCCCCAAGACATTCCTCTTAGAAAGCCACCAATGGCTGGCATCCCCGTCAAACTGAAATGCTGCCACCAGTACCCACTGGTCTCTCAAGCACTGCATAGTGCTCAGAATCTCTCAGGTCCTCAAAACCCACTCCTCGACCTCAGTCGGGTCCGAAGAACTTCCAAATCTGGGTGGACGTAGTCGTTGGAAGTTCTGTAGCCACATTCTCATGTCTGTCTGTGCCTGGGGTAGAGGAGTTCTCGCGGTCCTCAATGATACAACTTATGGTTGAAGCTCTTGAGGTGGAATAGGGTCAGCCTCTTATGAAAAAGCCTGACGCACCCTCAACTCAGTTACCTCCTCGGTTAACCTAGTCTGTGACTTGAGCATCTCTTCCCTAAACTTGTTCTGGGACTCAGCCATCTATCCCATAAATGACATTAGCTGCACTATCGGATCGGGGGTCTAATCCGATGTCTGTCCTGTTTCTACTATAGTTCGGCCTCTACCTCTGCCCCATCTTATTTCTATTCATCATCAACAAGACATTTATTATCATAAGGCTAAGGCTGTTCTAATGGAAGAATTTATCAATATCTAAATTAAGAATTTAGTAATGAACATCATTTTCATTACTAACTGAACGAACCTAAGGTCCTATCTTAACCTTACTAAGCTCTATGGACTCTAGACACGGAAGAGTTTGTAATCCTAATACGTAACTACTAATAAGCTATAAAACCATCTGTGACGCCCCGTCAAACGCTAACATAAATCCCAAGGCCACCTCGAGGCACTAGGTGGCGTTTTTAAATTTCGGCATGGTCTCCTCTGTTTATGTTAGCATTTCACAGAACTCAAAACTTGATAAATCCAAATCCAAACAATCCTGTATAAAGTACATACCAACAATGGATAAGAAGCGGAAGACGAAAAATTTTACGAACATCATAAGCGAGGTCAGAGTTATACAAAAAGAAATAAAGATGTACAGGATTACAAAAGTTTATCCGCACTCTAACATAGCCCTATCACTCGGCTCAAAACACTTTGTACACCTCCTAGGACAAACAAGCTCCTAAGGGAAGTAATCCCAATGCTTACCGGGTAATGGACACTGGTCGTCGATTTGACCAACCAGATGTTCCTCGACTAATGGCTCAACACTCGCCTCCCCAAGCACAGGCTCTGCAACTAAAAAAAAGAAGGAAATGGTGAATAACAATGGTTACCCAATAGGCCCCCCACAACCAATTCCTACTAATAGCCTCACCTAACGTAATCGAATAATCATACTGCATTATTTCAAAACATGCAAGTTTTATAATTGAAACTACGATTAACTGGTACATATAACCAGGGATGAGCAACTAAACAGTTTAAAAAGTTACACATAGTATCAATCATCCATACTTATTGTACATTTCCCACTTTATGCAAGTATAGTTGACAACATTGAAATAATATACATGTTTTTCAGTTTATAATTCAAAATATAATAACAAATACATAGTACAAATAGTGGAGTAATGGAATTTGAGCGTTGGGATTCATGACTGGATCGCTCCCAGTCGGGATATGATGTTACAATATAAATATGACTTTTAGTTCCTGATTTTGTAGTCGGTCGCTGTCCTTACCACACTGGTGACCATTATCCAGCTTAGACGGGCCGTTTGACATGATCGTAAGCAATGAGTCTCTTTTCGATGTGTCAGAACGACTACTACTAGATTGTTAGTGATCACTGACCAATCATCTTCATCTATGCCTATCAGCCGTGCATGTGATTCCCAAAATAATACTCCACTCGTATATGACCACCTTTACAATACACATTTACTGGTAAAGATAAGAAAGGAATGGACTCGGATTCCAATTGAGACTCTACTCTTATACACGTCCCATACCACAAGATTTGACACCATATAAATTTCATAGCCTAATTCAAAGAAATGCGAAAGTTATTACATTTTGAAAATTTGCTGAAAACGTCGAAATCTACTTTTTGTTCTTAAAACCAAAATTTAGATTTTGATCTTTTGAGATTCGAATCTCGAAACCATTCCCATTATTCCGAAATGGGGGGTAAAACCTTAATTTCTTTAAAGAACTTAAATAGGACATTTACTTAAATATTTTTAATGAAATAAAGGGTTGGAAATCATGTGCAAGTCATAAGGGTCATAGTCCTAGAGTTAGAGTCAAAAGCTGTTTGAAAACAGTTCTGTCGGCAGCAGAAGGTTGTTCTGTCGGTGAAACCAACGGTTCCTGCCGACAGCACTGAACTTTCTCGCGAATTTTGGGTTTTTCGATCCATTCTTTGGATCTTTGTTCCGTTCTTCAAACCCTTCAACCCACCCACGAATTCAACATGTAAAATTTATAAAACAACATCAAATCTTTAACCCTAATCATGGATTAAAGATTTAACAAATATTTCTATGATCTACAAACAACTAACAAGTTTTGTAAAACCTAAATACACATTTTGAAATCTAAAGTTACCAATAGGAATTGAAAGTCCCCTACTTGGTTTGTAGACATTGAACATGATAAAGTCACACAATAATCAAGGTTCGTGGTAAAAGAGTCGATGTTGAGCTGAGTTTAATGCAAGGTAAGCAAGGGTTTGCAACTTCTTCGACTATGATACTCTCCTTTACTTCTACACTAGAAAACGAGTCTCTACTAACAAGGTGCACCTCCGAGTTTGATAGTACCCTCATTCACTTGCTAATTTTTTATGGAGGGTGAGGAAAACGAACGTGAATGGGTTAACAAGGAAGGTAAGGTTGTAGCTATCGTCGTAGCCGACAACTTTGTCTTCTTCATCAGGGTTCAACGGTCATTCCTTCTCAATGAATCTTGAGGTGAAGAGAAGAGAACCCTAGGTTTGAAAAAATCAACTAAGTTTAGGTGCTTTGGAGAAGAAAGAGAATGAGTTAAAAGAAATTCAGCTTTCTTTTATAATAAGGGTGAAGGCATACTTGTAATTTCTTTATTATTTCTAGTTTTGACCGTAACTTAACTATTCGGACTCAAAAAATGACAAACGAGTATATCATTTCGACCAATTTTTTGTTGCAGTCCTAATGGTGTGGTTGAATCTCTTTGATTCTCTATATAATAAAAATTTTCTATTTTGAGTCTCGCTCAACACGAAATTCGAGGATTTATTAACTTTTTCACCCGAACTTGAATTCAAACTTGCTTATAGGCTAAAATATATATTTCGATCATTTTGAAACTAATGTCGAAGTCGATTTTTAACAAAAACAAACATAGCATAATCTAAGCACTTTACTCTAAGTTTTCTTTTTAGAATATTCCTTGAATAAATACTATCTGATCTCTACGAGATACGAGTTAAAAACACGGGGTGTTATATTTTTATTTCATCAGTTCGGTTCTGATTCGTAATTTTGAAAAATCTATTAATCACCAATCTGAGAGGTCCAAATAAAATGACCCTAACTATCTAATGAGTTCCAATTTTAGAAAAATCACTCATGTTATTAAGTAGATACTTGAGATTATAGATATATTAATATTATATTGCCAATATTATTTTCTTTGTTGTGCCTTTTGACTGAAATTGTTGATGGTCGTGGTTTTTTTAGCTGTAAGACTTGATAATTGGTGTCTTGATATCTATGTTTAGGAAACTCAAGAATCGAACTGAATTAGGTTGATTTGGGTTGGTTCGATTCTATGGGGTAATTGATTCGGTTTCGAATCTGGATTTGTATAACTAATCAAGTTCAGTTCAGTTCTAATCTTGCTCCTAACTTGAACCAAATTGAACCACGTGCACCCCTAATTTGACCTATGTGGCAGTCCACATGGCCCAAATGGGAGACTCAAGCTAGGTTCCACATGATCCTTCGGTCCATGCAACCTTTTCCCATATATATAATGATAAATTATATATATATGAAAATTAAATATTTAGTTAAATGATTAATTAAATATTTATCTTTTATAAAAAAATAATATTTTGCGACTAAGATACTATCAATCTTTTTAAAAGAAAAAATATTCAATTATATTAAATAAAATATATTATTCAATAAATATGATTTAGTGGTTTGAGCTTTGACTTGTCCAAAATTATATGACTCAAATGAGTCAAATCGATGTTTGTGGAGCGAGAAGATATGAGACTAGGTTCTAAAATCATGATGATGAAATTATAGGCTTTTCACTGTGTCTAATCCTAGAGGGGGTGAATAAAATAAATTAAAATTTTCGTTTAAAAATTTATTTCTCTAAGTGAGTCAAGTATGATGTTTTACTCACCTAGAGCTATTCACTAAGTCATGTGCTAAATGTGGTCTTTAGATTCCAATACAAATAAGGTTCACTCAAAATCTAGACATTCTCAACATGTTATTCATGATATTCATAACATTCATTCACATTATTTTAAGTGTACATTTAATAGAGTTATTATTACAAACACAAGGCGGGCAATTTATAGTGGTTCAGCAAATTGCCTACATCCACTCTTGATAACACTTTCACACAACTTTTGGTGTTTACTATCCAAAGGAGGTTTTTGGTTCACCTCAAACCTTACACATAGAATTTTTCCCTAAGCTAAATTCCAAAATTTTCTTAACTTGAGACAGGCAACATCTCACTCAATGAGTTGAGTTTTATACTTACGAAAACCCACAATATTGTCACTTGGCAAAAGTCCTAGACTCAAACAAGTGCTTGGTTTTTGACAAGGTCAAACCAAGAAAATACCTTAAGAAGGTTTTGTGAAAATGAAAAACAAAACTTACAAGGACTTGACTCAACATGATGACTTTTCCAGTTCGATGCTTGAGGTCTTTGTGTCTGTAGACATCCCAATTTGAACGGGCCCAAACTCGAGAGAGCCCAAAAATACAGACTTTTCAATAAAAATTGCCGACGGGCCTCAAAAGTCCAAACCAATCGAAATATGACATTTTTTGACAAATCAAAGCCTCTAACACCTCTCAATGGGTTAGTAGGTCCACCAAAAAGATTTGGCATGCTCCCATCTACCGCGCTCCATTCAAAATATCGTTTTTTCGACAAAGTTGGCCAACGGGCTTCAAAAGCCCAAATCACTAAAAAGTAATGTTTTAATTAAACCGAGGCCCCTGAGACCTCTCAATGGTCTAAAGGACCCACCAAAGGGGTTTGACCTATCCTCTATTTATCTAAACCATCACCGTTCCTCCTTTGTATCTAAGAATACCCGAATGCTCAATGAAATTCTCCAACGGGCCTAAAAAGCTCGATGTGCCAAACACGTGGCATTTTGATTAATTCAAAAAATTCAAAAAAATTAATAAATTAAAAAAATGTGAGACTTGGGATGCCTACCCCTTCTCTACTACCACCGCTCCGCCTCCGAATCCACAAAAATCATAGGCCCACCTAAGGCCCACAAGCTCTCAACACTTTCCTAAATCAATTTCTCACCTTACCCCTAACCTAAAATCAATCACATATCACATAAAATCTAAAACCAACCTATACCCTCAAAATCCATTCTAAAATAACCCCCAACCAATTTCTAAAATCCAAAACCATTTCATAACCCAAGCCCAAAACACTCCAAAGCCCCTAAGCTCAAATCCATATCCAACCCACAACCCTAACCCATCACCCACTACCCACATCAACCAACCACCATCTTGATAATCAAAGATAACACATGTCATAACCCCATCTCACCTCCCTCACCCAACTACCTACCCCATTAACTTGCTTTAAATCCCATCTACCCACATATCAACCCATCACCTTTTCTCTCAAATCAAACACATCTACCCACACCCCTAACCTATACCTCCCCTAATCTACCCTCATCATTCCCTACAAAACCCACATCTACAACTTAAACCTACACCATCCTCTCAAGTCAAACACTCAACCTCTCCCATCAACCTATCTCAACCCTTCATTTCCACCCACTTTGACACATGGCATCATCTCCCTCACCCTCCCAAAATATCATCAACCACCTCTTTAAATTCTCTATTCTCTGAAATCAAATACCATTTAATCACAACTACCATCTTAAACTCACCTCACCAAATACTCCACTTAAATGGATTGGGTAAGATCCAAACCATTTGGGTCAAAACTCACCCATTTAACCTTCTTCCCTAAATACCCTCCAATCTCCTCTGAATTACACCCACTTTTCTCTCAAACTCATAACCATTCTATCCTTTTTCTTCACTTCACCCCATTATATCCTTAAAATAACTCCTCAACATCTATAAATACCCTCATCTTCTTCCCAAAAATGGCCTCCAACTTTCATCACAAAAATTATCCCCCTAACTCTCACTACTAACCACCATTACCAATTCTCTCTCACTAATCATCCCCAAGTCTCACAAAAAAAAAAACTACACACTACACTCATCTCTCTCATCATCTCTTCTCTATTCCTTCAACCATACAAAAGTTGTATTTTCTTAAAATACTAAGGACTCAAGAAGACTCAAAGAAGAAGAAGAAAGAAGATACAAGGTGGGTGCAACAAAAATAACTCCCTTCTCTTCTACACCCTCTCCTCCTCCCTCTTCTATCACCCCTCTTCCCTTTACTTTATTTTTTAGGATGAATGGACCCCAAGGCTAAAGGTCTATAAGGGTCATTTCCATCAATGGAATGACCCTATGATCAAGCCAAAAATGAACCCTATCTAGGGTACAAATACACCCACGTGGCACATTGTTTTTCACATCTTTTTAAGTTAAAAAAATGACCGAGTTGAGTTGAGATTACCACTATTTAGTGGAGAGAAAAGGGTGCCTAACACCTTCCCTTTTCTCCAACCGAGCCGCCTACCCCGAATCTCAAGATTCAATTAGTTCTTATACATCGAGAGTCACTAAACACCAAAAATACCACATTTTCTAAAAAATGCACATCGGGTGACCATTCACACCCACCTACAAAAATGAATGGTGGCGACTCCAAACCATTGTAGATGTGGTCGTCGTAATGACGAAATCACATGTTTATAGTGTCCTTACTCTTTACTTCGTCCATCGACTATCGCTCCTTATACGTAGCTTCTTCAATTTTAGCTCATTTTTCCAAATGATGTGCCAATGTGTGTAAAAGGAAAGTAAAAGGGAGAAGTTAATGTGGATAAAACTAGAGGGACATGGATTGAAGATGGTCTCAATTATGGCCATGGTCTCCAAAGGCATAAAAGAGCTCCAAGGACTAGACTCCCTAATCCTCTTGGTAAACTCTCTATTGGCAGCGCCCAAAATGAAATGTGGGATAGCATGAAATGGATTCCTTGCTGTCGGCGGCACCATGTGTCACCCGGGTGCTCAAAATGCACCATTTTGAGCATATTTTTTCCTAGAAGACCCGATGATCAAATGGTTTGGGGATTTTGTAAATAATAATAATAATATAACCCCCCTCCAAACTATCATTAAGAGTACTATGGAGTCTAGTTACTATCAAAAAGCATTCAAGGAGTGTTTTTGACTCTCTCATAAAGCTATTTTAGGCTCTTGGAGGGTTTGGTGATTAAACGGTTTTGTGCACAAACCGTTTAAGTGTTGGGCATGGTCTAGGTGGTATCATTACCTTTTAGGTTTTGTACACAAACATTTGGAACGTTTTGTCCAGGTGCTTGAGGTTGATCAACTTTATTAGAGTTTTCACATGTCTTTAAATGCAAACCAGTCTGCCATACAAATAAGTCTTAGGATTGACAAAATATAGAACTAATAAATAATCATGTATGATTTTTCTATTTAAACTAATAGTTGAAATTAGAGTAAATTTCCTAGAAATCCATTTTTTTTCTTGGGACTAGTTATGTTTTTAGGGATACATTTTTCTTATCTTTCGAATAAGCACTAGACAGTAGGGGTGGCAATCTTAACACAACCCACGAACACGACTTGACATCGACACAAAATTAATGGGTTTGGGTCTTGCCTAATTGGGTTTAAGTCATAATAGTGTTGACCTGTTTAAAATGATTATTAAATGAATTGTGTCTAGGTTAAAGACATTAACTCACTTAACACTTTTTGACTCGTTTAGTTATTGTGTCATTAACGTGTCATTTAAAATCATAAAACATACGTGGTATCTCAAATATCAATTATTATTTAACAAAATTTTAAATTACCCATTTTTATTAGAAGTTCATAGAATTTTTTCATAAAATAGTTTTTTTTTCAAATTCTATAAAATATAGAGGGGTGTTTTTTAAGATATTTTAAAATAATTAATGATTAAACCCTTGGTACCTCCCTTACTAAGTGACATCCAAAAATATGATCCGATGTAATGGTAACGTAGAGGACACAATTATAAGAATTTTGATTTTTTTTTTCCTAAAAATAATTTTTTTTCATTTTTTCATTTTAATTTTAATTTGGGGGTTCGATCGCCATCCATTTTCAACACCTTGGATTAAGCCCAAAAAATATTTATTCATTTATTTTATTTGAATATGAGTTTTTCCATGAAATCTAAAAGGTAAGGTGTAGTATTGGATTTTCAATATGATAAGAAAAAGAGAAACATTTTCCTAACTAATTAGTAAGATCTTAAGCCTTACTAAGGTTTCTTTTGCTCAAATGAACTACCACATCAACAATTCAACACCACAACCTCTAAGTTTCTTCGAAAAACTCAGATCCATTTTTTTTATAAAAAGAAAAGCAATTTCTTTTGAGCTTGATCTATGGTTTTGAAAATGGACAGCTAAGAAACTTTCATACAACTCCCAAACTTAAAATTGAAATTCAACAGTGAAAAATAATATTTTTGTAAAATCTCAAGTTTTTTACTCGTATCTTGATGAAAAATAAATAGTAGAATTTTGAGAAAATTTAGAAAGTAGGATTTAGGGTAGAACTTTAGGATTTTTTTCTAATCATTTTTAATGAAATCTGACCTCACCATTAGATTCAAAATGATTGAAAAACATATTATATCATATAAGCACTCTCGAAAAAGTTGTAAAATCCTCGATTTTCGAGTTAGACCAGATTAAAAAAATAAAGTTTTGCTAAAGTAAAAATTTTTTAAATTCAATGGCACCATTGGATCCGTAAAATTTTTTTATAAAAAATGAACTATTTACTTGTCATTTTTGGAGCCCAAAGTCGAAGTATCGTAAAAAATGGAAATGACATCAATTTTATGGTCTTATTGAGCTGAGTTAGATATAGAATTTGTAGAATTTAATCACACCATTAAATCCAGAATAAAAAATTATATAAAATAAAGTATTCACTGATCACTTTTATAGTCCGGACGGTCAAGTTATTGTCAAACGAAACAATATTAAAAATATCGATTTCGTCCCGCAACTTATATAAATAATTTAAAAAATGAAAATCACCATTTATCTTCTCTTTCATCACATAAAAACCATCCGAGAGTTTTTTTTTTTTAAATTTGATTTTTCTCTCAACTTTCAATCGTAGATTCATCGCGAATAGGTTGCTATCGACTTTCGACGAAGAAGGAAAAACATCCACACTATCGACCTTTACAAAATCCACTCATTTTCTTTTATTTTTCTCTTCTCTTTCTTTTCGTTTCATCGAATAATAGTCGTAGGATACACGGGGATTTCAAAACTTCGACCTCAGATTTCATCTGCTTCGAGGTCAAACCGTCCTACATCGTAAAAGGGAGAAAATAAGACGACATCGAGATTTTCGAAACCACTAGGTCTGATTAAAAAATTAGTTGTCTTGATGTCTGATTTGCCTCGATTTTTGTACCAATCATCTCGATTTTCGTGCACATGCTTCAATTCTATCACACAGAGATTGGTTCTTCTCAATTTCTATTGGTAACCGTAGATTGTGAAAATTACATTTAAAGTTTTAACAAAAATTTGTTATGTATTTCAAAAACATAGAATTCTTTTCGTTATTTCAAATTCACGTCAGGATCTGCATATTTAATGTGTTTAATTATATTTTATAATAAATTATATGTGGTGTAACACCCCGGATTTTCAACTCATATCTCGAGGAAATTAAATGGTGAGATTTGGAAGAAAATATCGAAGGAGAGACTTAGAGTAAAATACTTGGATCTTGTTGTGATTAATTTCGAGGAAAATCAACTTCGCCATTAGATTCAAAAGGATCGAAATATATACATTAGCCTATAAGCAAGTCCGAATTCGAATTCGGATAGAGAAGTTATAGAATCCTCGAATTTCGTGTTAAGTGGGACCCAAAACAGTGGGATTTCGTTAGAGTGAGAATCGAAAAGATTTGATGACACCATTAGATCCGTAGCGAAAAATTATTCGAAATGGTATATTCGTTTGTCACTTTCCGAATCCGAATAGTTAAGTTACGGTCGAAACTAGAAATAAGGGGGAAATTACAAGTATGCCCCTCAGCTTTATTATAAAAAGAAAAATCTGATTTCTTTTATTTTATTTTTCTCTTCTTTTCTAAGAAATCCCAAACGACAGCCACTTATTCACCCTAGGGTTTCGACCCATTTCCGTCAAGTTTGTGAGCGAACGAAACCGAGTTGAACCTCGACGAATAAGGCAAAGTTGTCGGCCACGACGAGGGCTACAACTTCACCACCTTTGGTTGTTCATTCTTGTTCGTTTTCTCCATCCTCCATCAAAACCAACCGGGTAGCTCGAGTAAACCTCAACACATTCCATCCGAGGGCTTCATCGAGTTAGGAGCTAGGTCTATACTTCATTGTAGAAGCGAAGGAGAACGTCATTGTCGGATACCTTGCAAACCCTTGCTTATTTGGCATCCAAGGCAGCCCAACCTCGACTCTCGAGCCATCCAACCCTGATTTGTAGTGCTAGCTTGTATCCTTGGCGTCCACAACCAAGTAAGGGACTTCCAATTCTTATTGGTAGCTTTAGATTTCTGAAACTTGCATTTAGGGATTTTGTAAAAAATGTGTTGCTTGTTTTAAATCATAGGAATCTTTATTTGAATTGAAATTCATGCTAAAAATAAGGATTTGATGTGTTTAATCTATATTTTAAATGTTGAATTCGTGGGTGGATTGAGGGATTTGAAGAATGGAACAAAGATCCAAAGAAGGGATCGAAAAACCCAAAAATCGCGAGTGAGGTTCAGGCTGTCGGCAGGTAGGGTTGGTGCCACCGGCACCTGCCGAAGGCATTATGTCGGTTCCACCGACAGAATGAAGCTTCTGCCACCGAAAATTTTCTTCTGTTGGCAGGAACCATCGGTTCCACCGACAGAACAAGGTTCTGCTGCCGATAGCACTGTTCTGAGTGAAAAACAGACTCTGACTCTTGGCTTGACTTCCTCACACCTTATACACTATTTCTCACCCTTTATTTCATTAAAAACATTTAAGTAAATGTCCTCTTTAATTTTTACTTTCCATTTACTTTAATTTCTTTAATGAAATTAAGGTTTTACCCCCCATTTCGGAACAATGGGAATGGTTTTAAGATCCAAATCTCAAAGGATCAAAATCCGAATTTCGGTTTTAAGAACAAAATGTAATTTTCGACATTTTCGACAAGTTTTCAAAATGAAATAACTTTCGCGTTCCTTTGAATTAGATTACAAAAACTATATAGTGTCGAATCTCATGATAGAGAGTTTCATTTCGAAAAACCCGTTTTCAATTTGGAGAACTTTGAAAAATTGAGTTTCTAACACTTAGCCAAATTTTCACCAGCTTTCTCTATTTTTAACAGTTTTGGTCCCGAGCATCGTTGGGACCTTGTTTTTGAATAAACTTCGGTGGTTTTCAATGGAAAGACCAAAAGAATGACTTTGGAAGATTGAAAATGAATGGTTGATTTGAAAGGATGAAAAATGAGAATGTTGAGAGAATGGGAAAAGGGAATGAACGGTAAAATGTCAGAATCACACCCGAGGGGTGATGTCTGCATTTTACATTGTATGTTGTGTGTAGGTTGGTGAAAGGATATCCAGGTTATTAATGAAAGGGTTGCATGTTTATTTCCGATTATGTTAGCGCTTGCGCTGAGTACTGTTATTTATTTTAGGCCGATTGGCCACGGTTGCATGGTAGGAACTGGATATCCGTTCTCAACCCTGTTCTGTTAATTTCTCTTTTGTTTTAAATGAAAAATCATATATGTACGTAGCTATTTTGTGAGCTGTTAAAGGGTTTGTGAATGCCTGAAGGGATAGTGTGTCACATCATCCGGAGGGGTACACTATCCTGGGATGTACGGTAGGGATCACCAAACTCATACGTGGTATGGGACGCGTATGAGAGTGGAGTCACAACTGGAATCCGGGTCCATTCCTTTCTTATCTTTACCAGTGAACGTGTATTGTAAAGGTGGTCGTATACGAGTGGAGTGTCATTTGGGAATCACATGCACGCCTGATAGGCATAGACGAAGATGATTAGTCAGTGATCACTAACAATCTAGTAGTAGTCAAACATTCTGACACATCGAAAAGAGACCCATTGCTTACGGTCACGTCAAACGGCCAGCCTGAGCCGGATAAATAGTTCCGCAAGCGTGGTAGACACGACCAGCCACAAAATCAGGAACTACGATGTCATTGGGGAATATCATGTCCTGACTGGGAGCGATCCAGTCGTGAATCCCAACTCTTTAATTCCAATACTCCACCATTTGTATTATGTATCTGTTGTTATATTTCGAATTATAAATGAGAAGCATGTCTATTATTTCAATGTTGGCAATCTTATTTGCATAAAATGAAAAATGTATGATGAGTATGGATGATTGATGCTATGTGTAATTTTTAAAACTGTTTAGTTGCTCATCCCTGGCTATATGTACCAGTTGATCGTATTTTATCTTGTAAAATCTTGCATGTATTAAAATGTTCAGTATGCTTTATTCGATCATACTTAGGAAGGGTTATTAGTAGGAATTGGCTGTGGACTTACTGCGTAACCATTGTTACTCACCCTTTCCTTCCTATTTTTTTTTAGTTTCAGCATTTGCAGCTACTGAGGCAGGCGTAAAGTCAATAATGGAGGAGTATCTGGTCGATCAGATCGACGATCAGAGTTTATTGCCTGGTGAGCACTAGGGCCACATCCCTTAGTGTTATCGGTTTCACCCATGATGTATGTAGTTTTTGGATTGTGAGTTTAGGCCTATGTTAGAGTGAGAGTGTTTTGGTAAGCCTGTATATTGATAAATCTTCCGCACTCTGATCTACTTACATGTTAGATGTAATTAGTCTTCCGCTGTTATTTTCCTGTATCTACATTTTTATATACATGTTTTGTTATAAATTGGTTTATCAGGTTTGAGTTCCGTGAAACGCTAACATAAACAGAGGAGACCATGTCGAAATTTCGAGGTGCCACCTAGTACCTTGGGATTTGGCCTTGGGATTTGTGTTAGCGTTTGGCGGGGCGTCACATGTGGGTAGGACATCTCACCTGGTTATTTCTGCCAGTTGGGTTTTGTACTACTCGGACCCCGTTTTGATATAAGTTTTATAAATTTTCAATTTAATTAATAAAAATAAATTTCAAAGTGTGAAAAATGATTTAATATCGAAAAAATAAATATCTGAAATTGAATATTTAAATGAATGAATATTGAAAGATGAATGATGTGTTTGAAAACATAAAAAGTGTAAAAATCGAAAAAGGAAAAAATGGGATGAAACTGTAAAATATAAGAATCACACCCAAGGGGTGATGTTTGCATTTTATATTGTGATGCTATGTGTTGGTTGATGAATGAATATTCAGGGTTAATTTTTTTTTTGTCATAAGGTGACATACATGTTTATTTACTTTCTGTAGCGCGAGATGCAGTTTATGTTTCTATTCTGTTATTTATTTTAGGCCGCATGCCCATAGTTGTATGGTAGGAAACTGGATATCCATTCTCAACTCTATAATGCTAATTTCTTATTTATTTTTAAAGAAAATTTCTTATTTGTTTTTAAAGAAAATTTCTTATTTGTTTTCAAAGAAAAGAAATGATATGTATATGTAGCTATTTTATTAACTGTTAAAGAGCTTGTGAATACTTGAAGGGATATTTTGTTATATCATCTAGAGTGATATACTATCCTGGGATGTACGGTAGGGACAACCAAACTCATACGTGGTATGGGACGTGTATGAGAGTAGAGTCACAACTAAAATCCGGGTTTATTCATCTCTATCTTTACTAGTGAACTTGTAATGTAAATGTGATTGTATATGAATGGGGTTGTATATTTGGGAATTACATGCATGCCTGATCCGCATAAATTAAGATGATGAGTCAGTGATCACTAACAATTTATAGTAATCTAACGTTTTGACACATTGAAAAGATGCCCAATGCTTATGATCACGTCAAACGGTCAGCCTGAGCCGATAAATGGTCCCGCAAGTGTGGTAAACATCGATTAGTTATAAAATCAGGAACTAATACTTTATTATAAAACATCATGTTCTGATTGGGAGTGATACAGTCGTGAATCCCAACTCTCTAATTCCACTACTCGACCATTGTGTATTATATATATATGGGTAGTGTTCAATGACAAACTTTTTGGCAAAACATTTTTCAAAACATGAGTTAGAAGTTTTGGAATGGGCTGATTTTTGGTGAGGATGATCTCTACGGTGAGGAGATCATCCTCACCAAAAATCAGCCCATTCCAAAACTTCTAACCCATGTTTACAAGTTGAAAAATCGTGGACCGTCCATTTTTTGTAAACTGTTTTTGATGGGGTTAGAAGTTTTGGAATGGGCTGATTTTTTATGATGATGATCTCCTCACCGTAAAAATCATCCTCACCAAAAATCAGCCCATTCAAAAACTTCTAACTCATGTTTTGAAAAATGTTTTGCCAAAAAGTTTGCCATTGAACGTGACCCTATATATATATATATATATTGCCTTATTTTAATATATAAAAGGAAATGCATATTTAATGTTTTCATTTGATTAATTAAATTTGTATAAAAATAAAATATTATAGTGAATACTGTTGATTGATGGAATGTGAGTTTTAAAATATTTAGTTGCTCATCCCTGACTATATGTACTAGTTAATCATAGTTTATTATGTAAAACTTTGCATATGTTAAAATGATTTAGTATGCTTATTCGTTCATGTTAGGAGATGTTATTGGTAGGAATTGTTTATTTCCCTTCTGGGTAACTATTGTTACTCACCATTTTCTTCTCCATTTTTTTTAGTTTCAGATTTAGAACTTGACGAGACAGGTGTAGAGCATAAGAGAATATTATCTGGTAGATCAGATAAACGACCATAGTCCTTTTCATGGTAAGCACTAGGTTATACCTAGCGGCGTCTGTTTGTCCAAGTAGTATTATAAATTTTGGGTTGAGTGTTAAGACTTTTATTAGGGTGAGAATTTTTGTATAATCCTGTATTTTGTTTATCCTTTCGTACTATAATCTATCGTACGTTATTAGATGTATATAGGCTTCCGCTATTATTATATTTTGTGTACATATATGCATGATATAATGTATATTGTTTATTAGGTGAAGGTGTTTAGTGCCTTGAAATGCTAGCATAAACAGAGGAAACCATACTGTTAGTGTTTTGGTGGCTCCACAATTTTTTTAGAAATTTATTTTTTCAAAGTTCATAGAATTTTGTCTTCTACAATCTTTAAGCATCAGATTATGTTTTTGTATGCCACAAAGTGAGTCCAAAGCCACTTAGTGAGGGTGAAATCCTTACTAACTTAGTAAGGCTAGGTGAACTCTAAGAAAAATACTTTCCTTTCTAAGTTAGTAAAAAACTTTCTAGATCACGTCACATTGTGACATCTAAAAACATTAGTTGATGCTAAAGAGTTGTAGAGGACAAAATTCTAAGAGTTTCAAATGTTTTTCTTCTTAAAAAAATACTATTTTTCACTGTTGAATTTTAATTTTAAATTTTGAGAGTTCAATAGGTGTCGATTTTCAACACATTGAATCAACCTAAAAAATATTGTTTATGTTAATCTAATTTTTTTCATTGAAATCTAGAGACCTACATTGTTGGATTGTCAATATGGTGACCCATGTGGCAAAAGACCCTTAATAAGTTCCATCTTACTAAGTTACTTAGTAAGATTTGAAATATTAGTAAGTTAATCAAGGTTAATGTGACTATTTGGGGAATCTATCCCTTTAAATGGCTATGATACATTTTTGAGTAACACGAATATTCTTAAAAACTACTGAAATAGATTTTAATGGATCTGAGAAAATTACAGTGGCCAATGGTAATACCTTATCTATTCACAACACTGGTGACATGAAATTATTTACATCTTCTTCTACTTTCTTATTGAAGGATATTTTACATGTGCCTCAAATTAAAGCCAATCTCTTATCAGTTTCTCGCTTTGTTAATGATCATGATTGTGTCTTTATCTTTGACCGTTTTGGTTTTTACATAAAGGATCGACGCACGGGGAGACTCCTCCTTCGTGGCCCGAGTAAAGGTTCCCTTTTTCCTCTCCATGCTCACACTAACCATGGTTCCTCTTCTCTTCCTTTTGCTGGTATGGTGCGACAAACATCCACTCTTGCAACTTGGCACAAGTGTCTTGGACATCCTAACCCTCGCATCCTTACTAAACTTGTTAGAAATAAGTGCATACAAGTTGTTGGCAACTCAAAATTTTCACATGTTTGGCTTGTTGTATGAATAAAAGTTGTCGTTTACATTTCTCTTTGTCTACTTCGAGTTCTCCTGCACCTCTACATCTCATTCACTCAGATTTATGGGGTCCCGCTCCTAAATTATCATGTGGAGGTTTCTGTTATTATCTTATTTTTGTTGATGATTTCTCCAAATACACTTGGATTTATCCTCTTGTTCAAAAATCTGAAACTTTTAGTTATTTTTGCAAATTAAAAATGGTTGTTGAAAATCAATTTGGCACAAATATAAAATTCCTTCAATCTGATGGTGGAAAGGAGTATGTGAATAAGCTTTTTGAAAGTTTCCTCACCAATAATGGCATTCAACATCGTATTTCTTGCCCACACACCCTCAACAAAATGGTGTTGCGGAAAGAAAGCATAGGTACATCGTTGAGACGGGTCTTTCCCTCTTTCATGAAGCTTTCATGCCACGTCGTTTTTGGATGGAAGCACTCTCTACAGTTGTGTTTCTTATTAATAGACTCCATTCTTCTACATTGGGTTATAAATCTCCATATGAAATTCTATGTCAGCAACCATCAGATTATATGACTTTACGCTACTTTGGTAGCCAATGTTTTCTATTCCTTGGGGCTTATAAACATGAAAAATTATCTTGGAAATCACTTCCTTGTGTTTTCTTGAGATATGTCACACATCACAAAGGCTATCGTTGCCTTGATCCCAAAATAGGATGCATTTATCTATCTTGTCATGTTCGATTTAATGAGGACTTGTTTCCATTTGCTAGTATTCTTTCTAAAGGGCCTTTACGATCAACAACTTTGCAAGACTTATGGTTCTATCCACCTATTGAAGATGAAACACCTATAGATTCAACATTTATTGAGTTACCACTGATAACTCAAGCATCTACAACACCACTTGATCAAGCATCTCAAGGGACCTTGGTTCTTCTATCTAGCACAGCTTCCTTGTATTCAACTCAATCAAATAATGTTGTTGAAATGACTCAACTAGTCACAGATTTACAAGCTACCATGCCATTCCAACATAACTCTCCTCTCATGACTCATACTACCTCTAATGAGGTTATGTCGGTCATAAACCAGCCTGCACCATTGGTTTCAAATACCAATAGACATCATATGACCACCCGTTTGCGTGATGGTATTCATCGCCCCAAAGAACCATACATTAGTCTTACAACTCGCCATTCTTTGCCATTATGCTTAAAAGCTGTATTAAATGCTGTTACTGAAGAACCCACATGTTACATCATTGCTTCTAAACACCCACAATGGCGTGCAACAATACTCAATGAATTTAATGCCTTAATCAAACAACCAACATGGTCCCTTGTACCTGCTTCTCAAGCTTTGAATGTTGTGGGTTGAAAATGGATCTTCAAGGTTGAATGACGGGCTGATGGGACTATTGAATGTCATAAAGCTCGTCTTGTTGTAAAAGGCTATAATCAACGATACGGAATTGATTTCGAGGAAACCTTTAGTCCTGTGGTTAAACCTCCTACAATAAGACTTGTTCTTTCAGTTGCGATCAATCGTGGTTGGTGCATTCGACAACTTGATGTTAAGAATGCTTTCTTGCATGGAATATTTCTTGAAGTTGTTTATATGAAGCAACCACAAGGATTTATTGATCCTTCATTCCCCCATCATGTGTGTCGTCTTCACATGGGTTGTTGAATAAGCGACAACTCATCCGAAAGTCGTTTGATTTTGTCCATGTACTCATTGATAGTGGATGATACTTTGCGTATATGGACAAGCTCATGCTTGATTTGATAATATCGAGCATTTTTTTGTGCCATGTATACTTGATCAAGAGTTACCCAAGTTTCATGAGAAGATTTGTATCCTATGACTTGGGCAAATACCGGTGGTGTCAATGTGGCATGCAACCAGCTAAGAAGGATTTGATCATTCTTTTTCTATTCCAAATATGCAGGATTGTGAATGCTTTCGGAGTCCACAATGATCATTTCATCTGGAGGTGAATCTGTGCCATCCACCATTGATAACATATCTGCTCCATAAAGAATTGGGAGAAGCTAACTTTTCCAAATAATGTAGTTGGATCGGTCTAGCTTAATGACTACATGAGAGAGATTTGGAATACCAGGGAGAAGAGGTGAGAATGATGTAGCCATTTGAAAGAGAAAGATGAGATTAGCTGAGAGGGAAAATACCAAAGAGGAGCCAAGTCTATGGCTCTGATACCATAAGAAAACATAGAGTATTGTATAAAATTCTCTTTGTTATTTTGAGGTTATTCTATATTGATTTATAGTACAACAGTGGGAATGATTTGAGAGAGATTTTCTCTCAATTACATAAAGATTTATTTTGGGAGAGATTTTCTCTCAATTACAGAATATATTTCTATTCAAAGGCTAACTATAGATGGTAATAATTTAACCATAGATGGTTGATGTATTCTAAGGATATTCTAATACCAAGATAATCAATCAACTGTCATCTTAACAGGAACCATTCTTAAAAACCATTTAATATGATTGATTAGCTCAAACTTGTTTGATCCTGTTATGATTTAACCAAGTCCATTTGAGTTCCACCAAGATTTAAAACCATTGTTAAACAAGTTCTTTAGTCATTTTCGGGAACAATTAGAGATTCCTAACAATATGTAACACTAACACCTTGCAATTTATTCCTATTTATGTAAAATAAGGTAGCATTGGGAAAGGTATTTCGAAGCCTACTTCTTTCTTCTTAGAGTAACTCCAACACAAATAGTCATATTGGCTAGGCATAATTGGTAGGTATTTTATTATAAAAAGTCATTTTGCCTATCCATGGGGTTTGCACTCCAACCATAGTAGCCAAAACGGTTCTCCACAAATATGTTAATGTTTTTTATTTTTATTTTAATTCTACACACAATTCAACTACAGTAAAATGATTCCCAACTATTATTGTTGTTTATAAGCACCAGGTAGAGAGAGAGAGAATCCGGCTCCCTTCTTTTGCCTCTTCCTTTTTCTCCACTCCAAAAAATTTCAAAATGGCTCGCCAAATGCAAAATGCATTGGAGCCTTTCTTGAGGCTTTGACTCAACAAAACAACAATTGGGAAGGGATGCCTAGCTTGAGTGTGTTGGAGTTGCTCTTAGTATTCAAAAGCATATCCCATCTCAAATTATTGTTTGACAAATGCCTTTGATTCCCTCCATCTATAAAAGAGGGAAGATAAAAATAGACAAAAGCGAGAAGTGGTTAAAACCTGCTTTTGATTTTTCTTTTGAAAAAAAAATAAAAATGGAGTTCAATGATTTAAGTCCCAGGACGATTTGGCTCGACCGAGACAACTCGGCCTCCAGCCGAGACGAGACGAGACGAGCCGTGAAACCATAGACCCGACCCATTACCGCCCTACGGCCCTACCTTCAACTAAAAATATTCCTCCTCAAAAGGCCCAAATCGGTGGGACTGTGAGGTTAATCTTTATTACATAGAAACCCTAATTTTGAACTTCAAATCGAAGAGATCCGTCCGACGAATCCAACCACTCCATTCGCACGCCCCTTTACCGACTCCAATAATTTAAGGTACGCATCCTCTTCTCTCTCTCTCTAGATTTCCATTCTTCTATGTGAGGTGATAATGGTTTCATACATATAATTTTCAAACATATAAAATTCTTCTTGGAACGAAACTCGTGAAATAGGGCTGTAGATAGAGCTTCTAACACTCTATAAGAAACCCACAGGAATAAAGAGGGAGAAAACCCATCAAGAAAATGGAAATAAATAAATTAAAATATGGATATAATCTCCCTCCTTGAAACTTATCCAAAATAAGAATAAAAAAAGGATATTCAACTTCATAACAATGGCCTTCACATTATTTTCTTTATTATCTAAGATTTTTAGGTTTGGCTATTGTGCTCGCTCTTTCGAAAGGCTCGGGTATTAGTGAAGGGAGCCGACTGCTGCACAAATTGGCCATGGGAGGAGAAGGATTTTGTATTCCAATCTGTAATTAAGTCGGATGCACTCTTAGGTGTCACCATCACCCGTATAACTTGAGAGATTTAAATAAAGTATTCTTTAAATAGGAAACAATGGATAAGCAAACGGTCCACTAATACTTCGATTAATATCCCATACTTCTTAGGTAGTCTATCCTTTGTCAAGCATAAATGCCTAAATGAAGAGGTTTTTGTTGTTAGATGGGAGCTTGTTTGTAATTTGGAGGCAAATTAGAGAGCTATGTTGTTTTTCTTCTTTTCATAAGTTCTTGTACTTTAGGGGTCATCTTTCTCTCTAATAAAAATTTTAACTTACAAAAAAAAAAAAAAAAAAAAAGTCCAGATGAAGATTGCCATTTTTGTGCGAATGGGTTGTCTCTTTTCGCACCTTTTTGACTGGAAAATTAGCTATCAAATCACCGCTATTTAACGTATTGAAGATGAAAGTGCACATTAGAAGGATCAGACTAACATTCAACCATTAGGGGACCACTTCTTGACTCTCCCTAATCGATAAATTTTACTCACTTGATCAAACTGGAAGCCAATTTTAGTTTGAAAAGATGCTTTTGATAAGATAAATTTTACTCCCTTTGGAAAGATATGACTGTTTCCAAGTAGCCAATTTTTTGTTGAAGCTCTCCACCATTAAATCTCAGATAGGTTTGAACTTATAACTCGCCCCCCAATGGAAAATCGAGGAATGAAATTGGGAGATGACCCAGTCCGCACCCCTGAGCATCTGCTAGGCACCTCATATTCTTCCCCTCGCACATTCCAATGACTATTCTTTTTGCCAAGTTACAAGGTGCTTTTTATAAGATAGATTTTATTCCCTTTGGAAAGATTAGACCATTTTCAAGTAGTCAATTTTATGTTGAAGCTCTCCAATAATTGGTTCCAAATAGACTTGGACTAATAACCTGCCCTCAATGGAAGATTGAGGTATGGCATTCGAAGATGATTATTTCTTCACCTCTTAGTATCTGGCAACACCTCATATTCTCCAACCACCCCATTCCAGTGACTGGTTTTTGCCCAATTAACTTGTAGCCCCAAGTTTGCCTTGAAATATAAGAGGATCCACCTAATTCTCAAGCTCCATAAAAGAGGTCCCACTAAGGAAAATAGTATCATCCTCAAACTTAAGGTGGGTGATGTCTGGAAATCACTCACCGATGTTTTGTTTTATCTCTTAATAAGCTTAATATCTATTGTTCGGGGAGTCATCATGCTTAATGCATTTGTAACACCATTAAATATTGTGAAGTAGTTCGCCTTGATGAAGCCATCTTGAGCTTTTAAGAATGTCAATTAAAATCCAGTCGTTTTTGGGAAGATTGGTGTGTGGTGAATCCCCTCTCTAGATCAGTTTTCTTGGGCTTTTATCCCTGTTTGCTAAGAAAAGGACGCTTGTCTCTTCCTTTCTGCTGCTCTCGGGTTAGGTTGTGTCTTGGGACTACGGTTTCAGAAGTAACTTCAATGACTTAGAGATTTCAATAGTTTCATTCCTTATTGGCGTTTTACCTTCTATTGACTCTTCCACTCTGTCGGAGGTTTCTTAGACTTTGGTCGGTAATTCAAACAGGATCTTCAGTGTCAAATCTTTCTTTGAGTTTCTTGGTGTGGTTGAGGGCCCTTTTGTTGGTCTTCCTTCAAAAATAGATTTCTTCTTGTGGCTTGCGGCCCTAGACAAACTTCTTACTTAGGACCATCTTAGGGCGAGGGGTGTCTCGGTTGCATAATTTTGCACTATTTGAAAGTCTAATGGAGAATCCATTAGCCACCTCCTTATTCATTGTGAAGTGGCTCATCAAGTTTGGTCCTATTTCTTATACCTATTTAATGTTTCTTGGTTTGCCCGCCCCTCATTCAGTTCTTGTGCTTCTCAATTCTTGGAGGTCCGTAGACTTTGTTGGCAAGGAGAAGATTCTTTGGAATTTTGTCCCACCTACTATCTGTTGGGGTTTATGGAAAGAAAGGAGTAGGCACTTTTTTGAAGGAAATGAGCTTACTATCCTGGTAATCACCTTTAGTATTGTGGGTTTGTTGTTTTATTGGTGTAAGCAATTCTAAGAGTTTAGGGGTTTCAGTTTGAGGATTTTCTGTTTAGTGGGTGTTAATCTGTAGTGGGTGATTTTGTTTGGGTTTTGTTTTGTTTGTTTTTGTTGTTCTTTTTTTTCTTTGTTTTCTCTTTGTGGACATCTTGTCCCCTTATCAATAAAATTTTGTTTATAAAAAACAAATGAAAAATAAATAGAGAGAAAAGATGTAGATACAACTTTATTCATCTCCTTCATTTAGCCTTGAATCCATCCTTTGGAGCATGTAATCCGGAATAATCCATCTAACGTGGTCATAAGTTCTTTACCAAGAATCTTAGGGATCTCGTCATTAATTTCGAGTTAGTGCATAATGTGCCCTGGTTTGCTATTAAACTCCGCATGGTATTTGTCTCCCAAAAAATATTCCTTGGAATAAAGCACTAAATTCATCAACCGTTCTATACTAGTAGCTAGAGACTTGGTTATTATCTTGTATACTCAAATGTCCAATCAAACAAATCCGACAATTTTTATTGACAGATTTGAATGTTTTTTAATGAGTGATAAAGGTCAAGTTGTTTCTCCAATATAAAAAAGGAGCACCTACGATTTTTGCGAACAATTTTTTTTTTTTTTAAATCCATTAGATAGCCATCCATATCGAGATCTCTATATCCATCCAAGTCTCCTACATAGGTTAAGATTTTCTCCTCGTCTGAGTTCGTCTTGAATCATTGGCTTTGATCCAAGCTCAACTGACAAAAAATGACATCATCAAGGGTAGATTTTCGAGGACACAATGAATATAATAGCTCACAAAGAGAACCTGAATCATATCCTAATTCTGTTCTGTTACTAATTCCATTATTAGTTGAGCATGAGATGAGTCATTATTCTCCTCCCCTCTTAAGTATTGGCAAAGAGGTGAAAAATCTATTATTCTTATCATCCATGAGCCACCTCACGCTTCAACTTGTTCTTCCAGCTCATCTCCTCCATCTTCATTGATTTCTACCTCTACCCTTCACCTAATATCTGTGCCTGAGAAGTCCCCATATCCTTCTTTTCTGTCAATGATATTAATTTCCCCAACATGCAACCCCACTTTCTTGTCCACTCTGCTAAAAGTGTCCTTGTTTCACTCTTTCATGGTTCTTTAGTTTTCTCCAAAAACCTTATTGGGCCATGCCATTGCACTTCAACCGCTCCTAGATTTTATCCACACATTTTGGATCTTTGAACAATGTGAACTCTAGCCTAAGTGGAATAAGATTTGTGTTAGTGTCACAACATTCAAACAAATGCAGAACGCGATCTAATGTTGACTAAGGAAGATGTTGCACTAGACTTTGTATTTTATAAAATGAGACTCCTAGCTAGAAGTCACCAAATATCTATCCAGCTTGCAAGGGATTTTCTTGGTTATTAGACCAAGTGAACTTTTAGTGGTGGGCTTTCAGGTATATCTTCTCTCATGCAGAACTAAAATAACAAAGATCAAGACTACTTCTAGAGGGAAATTCTTTAATTTTTTATTGTTTATGCCAATAGGGAAAAACAAAGGCTTTGTAGAAGGATAGGAATGGAGCATGTTGTTACTTCTTTTTTGAATAAGCAATCCATTAAGGTTCTATGAAGTCCATTGCAATTTAGGCCTGTACGGTCGGTGATTTCCTATTGCTGCCCTAAAAAAACTGTAGAGTAACCACTAAATTTTCCTGGGTGGATAGGAGCATTGGAATAAAGCTTCTTGCGTGCCTTCCATTCTGTGAATCTGAGCTGGTTTGGATTCTTAGAGCTGTTTAAGGGCTTTACCAGCTCTGTCATGGGAGTACACCTCACTTCATTGAGCTCTATGATTATAGTTTCATTGTCGATAATCCTGGCCTTGAGTATTAAGTTTTTAGCGGATCTGGTATCCTTGTTGATTGAATTCTCTAGATTCTGGATAAAAAATTGGTGTCTAGAGTTTGGAATGATGAAGTTGATTGGGCTCAAATTTTATGAGAATGTATGGTACACCACCGATCATACGTTCCTCCACTTTGTTTTCAAAGATCGTTGAATTTTTACTTCTCTCAGGGCATGGTGATGATCGAGGATGAGATTGAACTAAAGAAATTTGATTATTCATGCATTTATGTGAATAAGGGTTCATATAGGGGTAATGTTCAGAGTGGTAGATGGGGCAAGATTTTGGATCATCATTGAGGTTTCCAAAGATGATGAATTCTGTGTTCTGAACCATTCTGTTATACGTGATAAATCCATACATAGCAGACTTGTCACTAGTTACTAGTATGAAGAAAAAAATGAGTGGTTTTCATACACATAAAAAAAAGTTTTTGTCAAAAAACCCTCCACTTTGTTCTCTGGTTATTCCATAGATGTTTTGTTTTGCTCACCAATCTTGTTGATGGCTTTTCCATCAATTTTCCTACTTGTTGTAGTTCTTTGTATCAAAGTTAGTTGTCGGTGTTTTCCCCATCATCTGTTTTAGACGGAGTTAGCTACAACTCTGCTTGTTTAGAGATGAAGATGGGGGTTAACATGGTTTCAAGTCTCGGAGGGAATGTTGACTTGTCTAAATTGAGGAGTACATATGGGCTGAAAGGTTTCAATGTGACGGAGAAAACCTCTTACCCGGCCCATCATTTTTGGTCAAGGACTAGATATGTTTGAAGAAAGGGTTTAATTTTTCATAGGGGGCTTAAATGGGGAGATTCCAATGTAGATCCTTGGCTTTGACCAAGACCCTTGGTTCGGAGAGTGGTAGGTGGAAGAAGGTCAAAAAGTAGTAGACAACTGACAATTTTCAAAAAAAAGTTGCTAGATGACATTTAAAGGGGGATAAATGTTTTGCGCCTGAGGTTTTGTTTAAGGAGAGGAATGATGAAATCATTTAGATAAACTAATAATTTTTTTGACCTTTTGTCTAGCACAAATAATTGTCCACAGAGGGCTCAGGGATTGAAGCAGATTCTGGCAATAAAAGACATGTGGTTGTGCTAGCAATAGTAAGCAACATTAGGAACTGAAAATCAAGTTGAAGATGCAAAATGAAAATATCCCATCCCACTGATTTAATTTTTGGTAGATTAAAGACCACTTTAGGTCTTTTGGATCTACAAACCCATTATTAGCCAATCTCTGGGTTTTTTGATTGAACCTAGCGCTCAAAAATAAAGATCTTTAATGATAGTTAGGTTTGTAGTAGACAAGGAGGAGGCAAACTGTCGAAGGTACCTACATATTTAGTCTTTTGGTTGAAGGTGTAATGTTGTTAAAAAATGTTTTATGACAAAGAGAAGGGGTTTTCTCTTGGTTTGGACTTTGGAGGACTATGATTCCAATTCGTTCCCTAGGATCCTATGGTGATAATCATGGTTAAGAACTTCATCAGGGCATCGGTCTCTCTCTCTCTCATATGAGACATCAAATGTTGGGAAGCAACAATTTCAATATTTCAAATAGGTGGATGGATAATGTTGTCTGCGTATCTTGGTCAGGTGGTTCTAGATTGTTGGGTGGATCTTCAGAAGCTGTCTCCAGCTTCTATGTGTTAACCAATCAACTACTCCAAAAGACCGATCTGTTGGAGAGGAGAACTACGAATATGAGAGGGTCACGAGGTTTAACTGGGGTATGACACACCCGAGAGTGGAGAAAAAATACACTCAACACTCCCCCTCACCCACAAGGGTGGAAAGAATCGAACCTGTGACCTATACAAATGTAGCGCTTTGATACCATGTTAACCAACCAACTACTCCAAAAGATCGATTTTTTGGAGAGTGGGAGAACTATGAAGATGAGAGGGTCACAAGACTTAACTAGGGTGTGAGACACTCTAGAGTGGAGGAAAAACATACACTCAACTCTATGAAGGTTCAAATGCTTTTCATTTTCACTCCACTTTTCACATATTGATTGGTAGGTAATATTCTGCAAGGGTTTTTTCCTATTGGACTTTTATGCCGTTACGCCTCTTAAGTGCTTCTTCTTTATTTCTTCGCCATCTTAGTGATTTAGTGTTGCTGTGGGCTAATTTGAAGGAAAGAAACAACAAGGCTATTTGGAGGATGGAGGCACACCCTAAAATTATCCCTCTTAAGTGCTTCTCCTTTATTTCCTTCCCACCTTAGTGATTTAGCGATGTTGTGGGCTAATTGGAAAAAAAGAAACAACTGGGTGTTTGGAGGGTGGAGGCAGACTTTAAAGCCATGTCCTCCCTCCATGAAGGGCCTCGTGTTCCAATAGGCATAGTTGCACTAGGACTTTAAGGGGTGCTTATTGAGGATTTTGTTTTCAGATGGGAGATGCTTGTTCATGAGTATGCTTAGATCTCTTCCATCCCCGATACTTCTACGGTTCGTCAATACAATTAAATGCTTGCAAAAAAAGGCCTATACATCCTTGCACTTTACCTGTTAGTCAAACCTTCAAATACTCCAAAATCATCTTCATCTATATGTAATTGGGCCTACTAAAATGGTTCCATCTAACCCTAAAATATCATTCATGTCCAGTTGCTATCGAAAGTAGGAAACAAGAACTTATTTTAGCCTTTTATACCCCTAAAAAAAACTGCCCTTGTAGTGTTTCCTTTACAGTACATTGCAATCTGAAGCCCAGATGGGGAGGGTTCCATTAGGTTTGTTATTGGTGTAAAAATCTGCCACCCCATCGATAAATTTGGGGTCCAACTCAAAACCAATTGGCAATGGTGGAGAGTTCCAGGAGCTTATAAGGAGAGGGACAAGGCAATTTGTGTCCGATGTGGGACTAAACTCAACACACCCCCATACGTGTGGGCCGGACTAGGCCAAAGCACGTGGAGATATGAACTGGGTGACTTGGAGAAGAGAAAGGCCCGCTCTGATACCATGATAAATTTGGGGATCCAACTCAAAATCAATTGGCAATGAGTGGAGAGGCCCAAGAACTTATAAGGAGAGTGACAAGGCAATTTGTGTCCGATGTGGGACTAAACTCAACACTCATAACACACATCCTAACATATCCTTTAAAACCATTAAAACTTATCAGGTTCTTGCCTTACATAAACTTTAGTCCTACTTTAAAGTCTATTTTAAGCCCTAACCATTATTCACCTTATAACAGAGAAATCCCCACTAGTAATGCATCACACACTGCCACTTACTGGTAATAAAATGGAATCTTTATTGTTTCAGTGAAATCTACCAATATTATTTGAAGAGCTTTTTATTATTTCAGTTTAGAAATTTTATTTTATTTTAAAATGCTTTTGCCTCCCAATGTTTATGGTGGGTGTTGCAACACTATCATAATATTCAAACATTCAAATTATATGGCAGATTCATTGTTTGGGATGATCAGAGCTGCTATCTCATGTCAAATGAAAAAGTAGTAGAACATACTAAATAGAGTATCGACATTCTTATAATTCTAAACATTACAGTTTAATTTTGATTTGTGATATTGAATTTTAAATTTTACATTGACAGCATTTTCTCGAGTTATCCTGGAACAAGGCTACTCATAATCCACTTGTGATTTCTCTCTTTTTTGTCTGGGGGATCTCTTCAGCTATGGCTACTGCTACCACCTCTGTGGTGCCTGCAAATCGAAATGGTCGCCGAAACGGCCCTGGCCCAGGTGCCGATGATGATAATTTGGTGTTTGAGACGAGTGCTGGCGTGGAAGCTATAACAACCTTTGATCAGATGGGGATCCGTGATGATCTACTCCGTGGAATCTATGCTTATGGCTTTGAGAAGCCCTCAGCTATACAGCAGAGGGCAGTATTGCCGATCATTAAGGGTAGGGATGTCATTGCACAAGCCCAGTCTGGTACAGGGAAGACTTCCATGATAGCTCTCAGTGTTTGCCAGATGGTTGATACCTCCAGCAGGGAGTATGTCCCAAACCTCCCCACTTTTCTTTATTTCTTCGTTTTGCCATTTTTTTTTTGCAAAGTTTATTTAGGTTTTTAACAATGACTTCTAAAACCCTTGAATTGAGGTTTGTGACCTTTCAAAATTAGTACTTCTTGTTTAATTAAGTTGTTTATGTTAGAGAACTTCTACTGCCACACCTACTTTTGCTAATGCCACCCCAATATGTGTGCTAATTCTTTGGTGATTTACCTATGAATTGGGGTGTTATTAGCAAAAGTTTGAGTGGCAATATAGTCTCTCTTATGTTAGTGTATGAATTACTGATGCATCTTTCTGGTGCTAGAGTACCCAGGAATTATGTAATGAAATGCAAACTTTAGGTTGTTTTTTTTTTTTCGTTTGTTCCCTTGGTTTGTGCAACATGTGAACTCTGGTTTTAATGCGGGACAAATTGTGAGCTCTGGTTTTTATGTGCTTTATTTTGTGTTGAGCAGTTGTTTAGAGTTAAATTGGTTGTTCGGTAGTGCTATTTAGTTGGGTTCGAGTGTATAGTCATGATAGTCTGTTTCAGATCTTTAAACTTATGATCTTCAGTATTGATGAAGTACCTAGAGTTTGAAACATGTCCTCTATTTAGGTTAAATATCGATACTTTGACCTCAGATGGGTATGGGATGTTTTAAAACAAGGCACCAAGCATGGCTTGACCATGGGGATCTAATGCTTGGAATTTCTCAAGAGAGCAAGATTTCCTGCACCAAGAGAGAGGGGCCTTTGTTTTGTATAGGGGGTCTAATATTTATCGGTGATACATAAATGAAAGAAAGGTTGCACATAGGATGTCAAATGGGCACAACATTTACACTTAAAATCGAAGTATCTGATATGTTTATGATACCATTTTTTGAAGAATCAAGGTAACATAAAATTTAATTAGAATTGGACCCTTAACAATTTCAACTTTAACTTTTTGCATAATCCATGTGGGTCTCAGAACTGCATTATGTTTGGGAGAAATTTTAGTAGGACCTGTGGGAAGCATCAAATGGTGAACTCCACCCTACTTTACGTATGCCACAACACATGTACCTTCATAAAACTTGTAGGGATATTTTAAGTCTTGTATTACATTGCGCTTAGGGGCTAGGGCATAAAAATGGTCAGATTTTATCCGAAATCTGAGTGATCCGAATCCGAATCCGAATTTAGCGACTTTGGACCCTTGGAGTAGACCCGAATAAAAAATGGGTTGATGTCCCTTGATTTGAGTTGGATCTGGGTTGGATACTGGTCCATCCTAATATCCGCCTAGATCTGAATGATATATCGCTATGAAAATTATATTTTTTCTACCACTTTAATATAACATGAATTCTTTTGAAATAAAATAATTATAATGGTAAAATAGAATAGTGTAGCAATTAGAAAAGAAATATAGCAAAAAAATGTTGAATAGTCCAAAAGTATCCCACCTGAATCAAGTAATTCGGTTGGGTCAGATCCGGATCCGGATTTAGTGAAAGTAAAATGGTTCGATATGGTTTTAGCTAATGGGTCCCGTTCAGCACCAAACATTTGGGCCAACATTTTAGCCAACCATTTTTGTCCTACATGGGTTAGAAGTTTTGGAATGGGCTGATTTTTGGTGAGGATTATCTCTACGGTGAGGAGATCATCCTCACCAAAAATCAGCCCATTCCAAAACTTCTAGCCCCATGTTTACAAGTTGAAAAATCGTGGACCATCCATTTTTTGTAAACCATTTTTGATGGGGTTAGAAGTTTTGGAATGGGCTGATTTTTGGTGATGATGATCTCCTCACCGTAGAGATCATCCTCACCAAAAATCAGCCCATTCCAAAACTTCTAACCCATGTTTTGAAAAATGTTTTGCCAAAATGTTTGGTGCTTAACATTTCCCTTAGCTAATAGGGTCTGAGTCAGATTTAGACAAAAAATTTGGATATTGATATACTCAGATCTGGCCAAACCCGACCCATTTTAAGCCCCAATTACACTTCCTTGCACTTATAAGTTGAAGTATATACAGACCTACAGCTTGCTCATTATAATTTTGGAATATTGTCTGTTTACAGGGTCCAAGCATTGATCTTGTCACCTACTAGAGAGCTTGCTTCACAGACTGAGAAAGTAATTTTGGCCGTTGGTGATTTCATAAATATACAAGCCCATGCATGTGTTGGAGGCAAAAGTGTAGGTGATGATATAAGAAAACTAGAAAATGGAGTTCATGTAGTTTCTGGAACCCCTGGCAGAGTCTGTGACATGATTAAAAGAAGAACATTACGCACAAGAGCAATAAAATTATTAGTCCTTGTAAGTTCACATTTTTCATTCTTTGTTTTCTTTGTAAGGTTTTGTAGATTTTTTATTTTGAGTTGATAGAGATGTGTTGATTTTCCATATCTGTGATGTTGTGACAGGACGAATCTGATGAGATGCTAAGTAGAGGGTTCAAGGATCAAATTTATGATGTTTATAGATATCTTCCACCAGAGCTTCAGGTAATCCACTGTAATGTTTGCCTCTAACTTGGTGGATGATTAGCTAGTTCTAGGTATAGTCTTTTACTATAGATGTTTCGTTGGGATTTTTGTTTTTTTTCGCTTGGAAGCTTTAGGTATTAGGTATCCATGTGGGAACCTATTAGGCTGCATAATTTTGAAAGTTTTTTGTTGCATATGTTTTATTCATGTAAACCAAAATCTTATAGAAGTCCTATTTATATTTTGATAATTAAAATAGATTTTAAATGGTGTGGGGATGACCAAGCATAGCCACAAAGGAAGCACAAAACAGCCTTACGGCTTACAGCACTCTAAAAATATCAAAATAAACTCACAGCTCATATCTTATGTTGCAAACCCAATCCCATCTCCCACAAGATCTTCAAAGAGCACCGCCCTAAAGTTTTTGAAGATTTTTTACCAACATGGTAGGAGACTTAAGAATTTCAATAATAATAATAATAATAATATCCTGAAGTGGAAACGAACCCCATGAAAACACGTCAATTCCCTTCCCTCGGGGAATGCTACCTCTAGGTTGGACTATTTGTCAAACATATACCTCAACGAATAGGGAAAACAAGCCGCAATCTGAAATAATGACAGGACATGAAACCAAATAGCCCTGACTGTTCTGCAATGGATGAAAAATATGATTCGCCGATTCGCCATCCTTTTCACGCATGGAGCATAGATCCATCATAAGGATCCTCTTCCAAACCATCATCCAAATGAAAAAAGATCTCTGAGGGGACTTTTGGCCCCAAATTGCCAAAGCTGGGAAGAAACTTGATGATGGATGGGATAAATAAAGATAGAATGACCTAGCAAAGAACCCATCATGACTAGCTTCGATCTCCATGAATCCTCCTCTTAAGGGAAAAAGCAAGAAAGGATAATGGGTGGTAGAAAATCTGGAAATGTCTCAATCTCCCAATCATTAAATGTCATTAGCCCGATCAAACAATGACTTCTTCAACCGACAATGACTTCTTCATTGAAAGAGATAAATGACTTGGAAATTGATCTTTTAGAGGTGACGGTCCACACTACCCGTCTTTCCCAAAACAAACTCAATTTCCTTTGGCAACCTTGAACCCAATTCTATTATGGAACTCTAGAATTGCCTTTGAAACTCCTTTCTACACTCCATATCCAAAAGAAGCATGTCTCCACCCACTTTACCAACCAACTTAGACTCTCCATATTTTACTAAAATGATATGCCACTAGAAGGCTGGTTGGCAAAACACCACAACCACTTTCCCAAACGAGCGAAATTCATTAACTTCCATGTTCTTAAACCCTAGCACCCTTGCTTCTTTAGTAGGCAAATACGCTTCCAACTTATAAGGTGCTTCTGCTTCCTCTCATCATGCCAAATGAAATCCCTAAAAAGCTTGTCTAGTTTTGTTTCAACACACCTAGGCATCGAGAACATGGATAAGAAATAGACATGGTCACTAGCAAGAGTGCTTTTAATCAATGTAACTTAACTACCTTTGGACAAGTACCTTGTCTTCCAGGATCTCAGTCTCCTACTAATTCTTTATAGCACAGAATCCCAAATGGTTTTATTTATGTTAGCGCTCCTAGAGGCAAACCAAGATAAGACGTCGAAAAAGGGGCCTACCTCACAACCAATTGAGTGATCATGTGAATGTTTGGGACCTCTTCCATTGTAAAAATCCTACTCTTCCACAATTAACTAGCAATCCATACACGGTCTCAAAACGATAAAGGTTACTGGCCAAAAATGTCACGCCCCAAAAACTCAACCCGAATCCCCATGATTCCCAAGTTGAATTCCGAGGCATGATATAAAACCCATGTCATGATAATCAATACATAAACTTAAATGACAAATAATATAACTATATGTCATACCTGATCATTGCTCAACAGAACAGACACGTATCCTCAAACATAAGAAACACTTGACATATATACATAAAACAGTAATGTCATACTATGGTGTTCATAATTACATAACAAAAAAAACGATAGCTAAAGACTTAAACCTAACTCTAGTTTAAGACTTATTACTAGTAATACCCATGCTCCACTCCTGGAAGCTTGGACTGATCATCTATAAGGCCCTGACACTGAGCCTCCTCGGAAGGATCACCTAAACCAGGTGCGCCTGAAATTTGTGATGTCGTAGGGGTGAGTAACAGGGGAGTTACCCAATAGGGGAATCTTACAATTCTAAATAACAGCATCCTATATGCAGTTTAAACATTCTAAGAATTCATAAATCATGCATATTTGATATTCAACACAATTAAAAATATTGAACACCGATGTCATAAAACTTAGTAGGAAATTAAAACACTTAAAAATCTGAAGAAAACAATTGTTCATAATATAACATCAAATAATAGAGTACTATAATAGAGAGTTGAGGGTCACGACTGATGTGAACATCTCAGTCAAAATACGATTATTCCAATACTTCACCAGTGTGGAACCCCACCGTTAGTTCCTGATTCTATGGCCAGCCTCTGTCATAATTTGGGTAACTGTTTTCCGGCTCAGGTTGGCTGTTGACCAAGGCCTTAAGAAACGGGCCAAATCAAGTAGGTCATTCTTTCTTGACTACTCTAGACTATTAATGATCATTAACTAGCCATCTTCATCTATGCCAATCTGGCGTGCATGTGATCCTCGATATTCTCTATCAATTATACAACTATCTACATCTTGTTCTCTATTAAAGATAGAAAAGAAACTCCCGGATTCCTGTTGTGATGTTGTGTTCTTATGCATCCCATAATACATAAGAACTCAAACAACGCAACTGTTATCCTAGAATAACACGTCATTCCGGAAATATCACATGTTATTCTTTATAGGTTTTCACAATCTCTTTAATAAATCACTAAAATATTACATGTAAGTATTTATTTTCTTTTCAAAACGTAATGAAAAATAAAACATACACGTGTTTTAAATACCCAGTCCACTCTTAAATGTACAGTCTTATCTCTCTTTTCTTTTTCTTTCTTTCGTGTCTTACACGACCCTTAGTCAAAGTATTTCACTCATTCGTGTCTTACACAGTCTATGACTGAAGCATCACTTCATATTTTCTCTCCTTTTCGTGTCTTATACGGCATACGCCGAAGCATCTCACTAACTGGGTATTTTAAAAGCACGACATTCAATTGAGAACTCGTTCTCATATTTATTTTAATAAATTACTTTTCTACCCAACTTTTAATTAGAAACATTTCTTGGAAATCCATCACTAAAATGATTAAAGTAAACTGTCCACCAGTTTAACTTATTCAAAAATCATGTATGTTTATAAAAATGTGAACAAAATATGTATTGTGTAAAAAAAACAGCAACTTATATAGTTGCTATATTTTCTTTTTGACAAGTACAAAATACGTATAAAATACGTATTAAGTACTTATAAAATACGTATAAATTAACAAATATTTTTGAGCATGAAACTAAAGTAAACATAGTAATATATTATATAAAAACAGCAACTTTTATAGTTGCTGTATTTTATATTTAATACGTATAAATACGTATAACGTACGTATAAACACGTATAACGTACGTATAAAGCAACCATTTTTTTTTATATTCTATCCAACAATCATGGTGTCAATTTAATACAAAAATAACAGCAACTTTCATAGTTGCCGTATTTTGTTTTTAGCATGTATATTTACGTATAAAACATGTATAAATCAATTACAAACATGTAAGAATTCCTTTTAAACAAAATACCAAATACTAGCATGCTTTAAAATCATAAAAACACTAATATAAATATGTATAAATAATATGCATGTTGTTAAAAAATTTACAAAACAATTTTAACTTTAAAATTTCTAAATCAAAATTATTTTTAAAAACAAAACAAATCCAATTTTTACAACTATAAAATCAGCATTATACATATATATTTTTACTAAAACTATTATAAATAGTTGCAAGGGCCTACCTTTTTCTTTATTTCTCTCTCTTTTCTTTTCCTTCTTTTCTTTTTCTTCTTTCTTTCTTCTTACTTTTCTCTTCTTTCTTTGTGTAAAAATGAAACAACAAACTAAAAAATCAGCTAATATCTTTATTTGATATTTTCAAAAAAAAAATATCTAGATATTTTAAATATCTAGATATTACAAAAATTCTAATTCTTTTAGAATTTCTTAAAAATATCTTAGTCAATTTGACTTAGTCAAAGTTGTTTGACTAGTCAACAATAATTGACTTGACTTGAGTCAACATTAGTTGACTTGACTTGAGTCAACTTTAGTTGACTTGGTCAACATTTTTTTTTTTTTTTTTTTAAACATTACAAAAAATCTCAAATCTTAATAATTTGTTAAAACCTTACTTTTAATACATCAATTTGTTATAAAGATATGGAAGCATTTTTGTCGATGTCACCAAATCTGAAACTGCAGTGGATGTCTTGGAAGCTGGTAAATTCTCAAATATTCCTGTCCCATTTCATTTTGGAAAGATGTGGTTAAGCATCCCAATTTTAGGGAAATGATTGGTGAATGGTGGAACTATTTGTCTTTTAATGTTATTGCTAGGTATATTTTCGACGTAAATTCAAAGCCCATGAAGAGAAACTGTAATTCTTGAAAAAACAGGTGTTTTGTACGGTGGATCTTAAAAAAGTAAGCCTCTGGATAATGTTGTAGTTTGTACTTAAAGAACAAACCGAGGGTTTGTCTTTTGAAGAGAGAATGAAAATAATGGTTGTGAAAGTCAAATTCATTGGCTGACCACATCCTTATTCATTGCTCTTTTTCAAGAGAGGTGTGATCGGAATTTCTTGGAATATGAGCTAATTCTCGATTTCTTGTAGAATGACAAGGACAAGTCTCACATGTTTCACCTAGTTGATTGAAAGTAGATATGTTTTCCCAAGAAAATTTGAAGTGAGGGGTTCACAATCCTTAGTTTGTGATCATTGCTATGCTTGGCTAATGATGAGAGATTTTGTATTGATGAAAATGATTCGGGGAGATTGATTAGTCAAGAAAAACATGATTGTAGTTATTTTTGGCCGGAAAGTGTAAGAGTCAAAATTTCTTATATGTTTGTTTAGGGGTTGCAATCATAACATGCCCACGAACCCGACTTGAAAATGACACGAAATTAGTGGGTTTTGGTCATAATAATGTTGACCCGTCTAACACAATTATTAAATTGGTCGTGTTTAGGTTAGGGATGTCAACCCATGTAACCCTTTTTGACACGTTTAATTATTATGTCATTAACATGTCATTTAAATCATGAAACATAAGGAGGTATTTCAAATATCAACCATTGTTCAAGGGTTTTTAAAATTACCCATTTTTTACTAGGATTTCGTAGAACTTTTTCATACTACATTTTTTTTTCTTTCAATTTTTATAAAATATAGAGGGTATTCTAAGATAATTTTCAAATAATTAAAGGTTAAACTTTTAGTTTGGGAAAGGAACACACTTCCCTCACTGAGGTAGTAAGGAAAGTTTCTTGACTGCAATATCTTGTGGTATCCAAAAACATGATTCAATGCCATAGGGATCTAGATGAAAAAATTCTAAGAACTTTAGAATTTTTTTGTTGTTATTGTGGAAATGAAACTTATTTTTTCCACTTAAAATTAGAATTTTATTGAATGGGTTACATGGGTTAGGTCAAGTTAGCAATTTAATAAATGTGTCGAGTTCAGGTTTAAGTTTTTGACTTGATTATTAAATGGGTCGGGTTTGGGTTGGGTAAATTTTCATAATTCCTTTACCTCAACACAACTTGACCCATTGCCACTCCTAGGTTTGTTTGCATGGAAGGGCATTACATGTTATAGTTCAGAAAAAGAGTGTCCTTCAAAATTGGGCAAGACACTATGTGTAATGTTTAAAAAAAAAAAAAAATGTTGACTAAGTCAACTAAGGTTGACTCAAGTCAAGTCAACTATGGTTGACTCAAGTCAAGTCAAGTCAATTATTGCTGACTAGTCAAACAACTTTGACTAAGTCAAATTGACTAAGATATTTTTAAGAAATTCTAAAAGAATTAGAATTTTGTAATATCTAGATATTTAAAATATCTAGATATTTTTTTAAAAATATCAAATAAAGATATTAGCTGATTTTTTAGTTGTTGTTTCATTTTCTTTACACAAAAAAGAAGAGGAAAAGTAAGAAGAAAAGAAGGAAGAGAAAGAAAGAAAGAAGAGAGAGAAAGAAGAAAAGAGAAGGGACAGGAAAAGAAATAAGGTAGGCCCTTACAACTATTTATAATGGTTTTAGTAAAATATATGTATGTATATATATATGTATATTGCTGATTTTATAGTTATAAAAATTGAATTTTGTTTTTTTGTTTTTAAAACAATTTTGATTTAGAAATTTTAAAGTTAAAGTTGTTTTGTCAATTTTTTACAACATGCATATTCTTTATACATATTTATATTATTGTTTTTATAATTTTAAAGCATGCTAGTATTTGTTATTTTGTTTAAAAAGAATTATTACATGTTGTTGTTTGTATTGATTTATACATGTTTTATACGTAATTATATATATTAAAAACAAAATACAGCAACTATGAAAATTGCTATTTTTGTATTAAATTGACACCATGATTGTTGGATAGAATATAAAAAAAAATGGTTGCTTTATACGTACGTTATACGGTTTATACGTATTAAATATAAAATACAGCAACTATAAAAGTTGTTGCTGTTTTTATATAATATATTACTATGTTTACTTTAGTTTCATGCTCAAAAATATTTGTTAATTTATACGTATTTGATAAGTACTTATACGTATTTTACGTATTTGTACTTGTCAAAAAGAAAAGAAAATACAGCAACTATATAAGTTGCTGTTTTTTTGACACAATACATATTTTGTTCACATTTTTATAAACATACATGATTTTTGAATAAGTTAAACTGGTGGACAGTTTACTTTAATCATTTTAGTGATGGATTTCCAAGAAATGTTTCTAATTAAAAGTTGGGTAGAAAAGTAATTTATTAAAATAAATATGAGAACGAGTTCTCAATTAAATGTCGTGCTTTTAAAATACCCAGTTAGTGAGATGCTTCGGCGTATGCCGTATAAGACACGAAAAGGAGAGAAAATATGAAGTGATGCTTCAGTCATAGACTGTGTAAGACACGAATGAGTGAAATGCTTCGACTAAGGGTCGTGTAAGACACGAAAGAAAGAAAAAAAGAAAAGAGAGATAAGACTGTACATTTAAGAGTGGACTGGGTATTTAAAACACGTGTATGTTTTATTTTTCATTACGTTTTGAAAAGAAAATAAATACTTATATGTAGTATTTTAGTGATTTATTAAAGAGATTGTGAAAACTATAAAGAATAACATGTTGTGATATTTCCGGAATGACGTGTTATTCTAGGATAACAGTTGCGTTGTTTGAGTTCTTATGTATTATGGGATGCATAAGAACACAACATCAAACAGGAATCCGGGAGTTTCTTTTCTATCTTTAATAGAGAACAAGATGTAGATAGTTGTATAATTGATAGAGAATATCGAGGATCACATGCACGCCAGATTGGCATAGATGAAGATGGCTAGTTAATGATCATTAATAGTCTAGAGTAGTCAAGAAAGAATGACCTACTTGATTGGCCCGTTTCTTAAGGCCTTGGTCAACGGCCAACCTGAGCCGGAAAACAGTTACCCAAATTGTGGCAGAGGCTGGCCATAGAATCAGGAACTAACGGTGGGGTTCCACACTGGTGAAGTATTGGAATAATCGTATTTTGATTGAGATGTTCACATCAGTCGTGACCCTCAACTCTCTATTATAGTACTCTATTATTTGATGTTATATTATGAACAATTGTTTTCTTCAGATTTTTAAGTGTTTTAATTTCCTACTAAGTTTTATGACATCGGAGTTCAATTATTTTTAATTGTGTTGAATATCAAATATGCATGATTTATGAATTCTTAGAATATTTAAACTGCATATAGGATGCTTTTATTTAGAATTGTAAGATTCCCCTATTGGGTAACTCCCCTGTTACTCACCCCTACGACATCACAAATTTCAGGCGCACCTGGTTTAGGTGATCCTTCCGAGGAGGCTCAGTGCCAGGGCCTTATAGATTATCAGTCCAAGCTTCTAGGAGTGGAGCATGGGTATTACTAGTAATAAGTCTTAAACTAGAGTTAGGTTTAAGTCTTTAGCTATCGTTTTTGGTTATGTAATTATGAACACTATAGTATGTCATTACTGTTTTATGTATATATGTCAAGTGTTTCTGATGTTAGAGGATACGTGTCTGTTCTGTTGAGCAATAATCAGGTATGACATATAGTTATATTATTTGCCGTTTACGTTTATGAATTGATTATCATGATATGGGTTTTATATCATGCCTCGGGATTCAACTTGGGAATCATGAGGATTCGGGTTGAGTTTTTGGGGCGTGACACTGTGGTTTGTTTTTGGGAAGTTTGGTTTGTGTGTCCCACATGAGTTTACATGTTCACGGCTTTTCCAATGATAAAGCTTGCCAATTCAGGATTTTTTGGCGAGGGTTGAAGATGGAAGATCTTGGGATTTTTTGTTTCAGGAGGAATTTAACGATTGGGAGGTCTTTCCTTAGCTTGTCTTATTAGTTGTGTTGAGATGTTTTCAATCATATTTTTTTTTATCAATGCCTTATTGATTTCCCAATTTCTCTCATGTTCTGTCCAAAGTCTCCAAGGTAGCCTTCTTCTTCCGAATGGCTGCCTCGGATAAGGTCCTAACTGCTGTTCCCTCCGTTTAAGAGATATTTCAATTTCAAATCCCAATTCTTCTCCTGATACGATAAATAACTGGGTCCCAAAATAGCTACTTCTATAAGTTGCACCAAGGGGAAGACCCATAGTATTAAATTTCAACATATTTCCACGAAATATACCCAAATATTTCCACTTCCACAAGGTCCAACATGAAATTTAACCGACAGTTTCTTTATGTATATATTTCGATAGAAATCACTATTCATTTCGTGAAATATTTCGGTGAATAGTGAATTTTGATCGAAATAATTGAATTTTAGGTATAAAAGTGCAATATTTCAATGACTAGTAAATTTTGACCGAAATATTCATGTAAGTATGCACATATAATCATTCATGTTCTAATGGGTTAGAGATATTAGAAACTTATTGATACATATTTAAAAGATAAAAAAATATATATGATAATGCGAGAATGTAATTTTTTTATACTCTACGATAATGTGAGAATGAAGTACATAATAGTTTGTTCATTTAAGAAAGTGATTTACATATTAAAGTATTTATACTTATTGTGACATCATTATTAATTTATTTCATTTCCATGGGGCGTATAGTTGTTTTAGGTTTCAAACTAATACTTATGTGAACGTGCAGCAAAATGTCATTGATCTTCATTTCCGCAATTCATATGATTGTTTATTGTTGTTTGATGACTTATGAGTGTGTTTTCACGTTTGTTTTATCATTTTCTACACTTCCATGAAAATTTCCTCAACATTTCCATCATTTCATAATATTTCCACCATTTCCTTGAAAATTGTATTGATTTCCACACTGGTCAAAATATTTCTATTTCTAGGATGACTGAAATGGAAATCGAAATTGTAATTTAATACCTTGGGAAGTCCTGAGGAAGATGATGGGAAGGAACCCTCTTGGCACCCAAGAGGGCACACAAGCACTGATATAGTGGAAGATGAACCTACTTGAAAGATTTTGCTCGTGCTTAAATTTATTGCTAAACCTGATCTTTCCTCGAAACAACTAATAATCCCCTAAGGAATCTTATCTGATTAACAGAGTCATCCAAAAAACATTGTATCATCCTTAAACTGTAAATGGGAGATCATAGGACTTGCCTTAAAAACAGTTTGTGTTCAGGTGTGAACTTTTGATTGGGGAGATACTTCTTTTCTCTTCTTTTTTCGTTTTCTTTGTATCTTTGCTTTGGCCTTCCTAGGTTAAGTCTTCTCAACCTCTTTTCTTGCATGTTATTTTATTATCATAAAATATCTTCCACCTTAACATTAAAAAAAGAGAGATTCTATTACCACAGCAACTTTTGCTAAGAGCACCCCAATTCATATGAAATCACCAAGGAATTAGCATGCGTCTTGGGGTGCTCTTAGTAAAAGTTGGTGTGGTAACAAAAGTTATTGGAAAAAATAGAGGTTCTCATACACAGTCACATGATAATGTGGGCATTACTAGCCACAAATGATTAACGACCACTATGCAATGAATCATCCCTAACACATGTATGGCCTTGCTATGTGGGTATCTGTTACCAAGCTTTACTCGTCTTCTGCTGCAAAATAATGTTTGTGATTCAGATGTTGGCTGTGGCTGTTGTGAAATTTATGGAATGGTTATGCAGGTTGTCTTGATCTCTGCAACCCTTCCCAATGAAATATTGGAAATTACAAACAAGTTTATGACGGATCCTGTTAGGATCCTTGTGAAGCGTGATGAACTGACTTTGGAGGTAATTATTCACATGCTTTTCTCAGTTTTGCCTTTCAGAATTGGTTTGGAAAAAGATGTCAGTGTGTAATTTTAGTTATTTATCCTTTTTTTTTTAATTTTTATCTGATGACAGGGGATTAAACAATTCTTTGTTGCTGTTGAAAGAGAAGAGTGGAAGTTTGATACCTTGTGTGATCTATATGATACCCTTACCATCACCCAAGCTGTTATTTTCTGTAACACAAAGCGAAAGGTAATAAAATCCCTATATTGTTTTAAATAAGTGAGGTATAATGTTATATTAGGGGAATAAAGTTGTAAGCATCAAAGATTAAAATCTTGTTTAAGTGTAATGTTTTGGTATGGAGAAAAATTAAAACAGTCCTAGACGGAAACATTCTGAAGAATTTCTGAAAAATTCAATGTTTCTAATGTAATGTGAGTTTCCAACTCTTTGCACCCAACAATCTGTTATGTTGGAACCATGTTGATGTAAGCCAATGGTGATGTTCGTTACTTTTTTACAGATCCGAAATGAGAAACACTTTCCTTACTAGCTCAAATGGATTACAAAAGTGGCAGTGCAACACTATATTTCATGGAAAACTCATCCAAAAAAAAATAATAATGAAATTTTTTTTGGGCTTGATCCAAGGTTTTGAAAATGGATAGCTACTGAACTCCCAAATTTAAAATTAAAATTTAACAGTGAAAAATAACTTTTTAAAGTTTTTTTTTTAATTTCTTTTAGAGAGCTGCTATTGGCACCCCAACTTTTACTTATTACACCCCAACTAAAAATAAAGAAAAAAAATGAATGGTTGAGAATAAGAAAAAGTTGGGGTGCGAATAGAAACTCTCGTGTTTATTTTTGGCTAGATTTCTATTTTATGGGTTTAGAAATTTTTTTGAGTCGTCGTAATTGTAAACAACTTTTGAAATTGTTTTGTAGAGTGTTTTAATCTTTAATTGGGGTGATAAATAAATTAAGAAATTGGGGTGTAATAAGTAAGAGTTGGGGTGCCAATGTGTCACGGCCGTGTTCTTTCGAAGCGAGGTCATGTGGCGCTTGGAGTGCTAATCCGCAAGCAAGCCTGTCAAAAATATCTCACACACAAAACGTAGCTAGCAATACAAGAGAACGGGTGCAACACGAGGCAAAATCCAGAGGCAACTTTGTTGATATAGTATGCAATTACACGGAGTAACACGTTACAAAAGCAAATAAGGTATATTATGAGCAACTAGTGATCTAGTACATGCGGGATGCCACGTAACTTGAGCGAAGGCTCAAAGTCAACGTGAGTGTAGGCCGAGAATTGAGACCAAAGACACCCTTCTTACAAAGAGTGCGCTAAGTCTTTCCTAGGTTTTCAAAAAGAAACATCAAAAGTAGAGGTCGGTCATACTTTTTCATCTTTTATTACAGAAATGCCACTATGCTAACATATTAGCCGCCCCATTCCAGGGCATATTTGTTAGTTTAGTGGCATTTTTGTAATAAAAGAGGAAAGAGTATGACTGGCCTCTACTTTTGATGTTTCCTTCTGGAAACCTAAGAAAGACTTAGGGTATGCTTGATTGCATGGAAAGTGACTTTCCATGGAATTTGAAATCCATGAAAAAATAATGGTAGAAAATAGGTAGGGTCAGAAAATCAAATTTCATTGTTTGATTTTACTTGGATAAAATCATGGGAAAAATATCTGAGGAAGATGGAGAAGAAGGAGAGGATGAGGAGGAGAAAGAAGATGAGAGGAGAGGGAGAGGCTTGGGGTGGAGAAGAAGAGGCTTGGAAAATAATAAGAGGGAGGAGGGAAGACGTTGTGGTGGTGGTGGCGGAGGTAAGTGAGGAAGAAGAGGGGAGAATGTTGTGGTGGTGGTGGCGGCGAAGGTAGGTGAGGAAGAATAGGGGAGAACGTGGTGGTGGTGGTGGTGGTGGCGGCAGAGGTAGGTGAGAAAGAAGAGGGGAGAACGTGGTGGTGGTGGTGGCAATGACGGATGTAAGGGAAGGAGAAGAAGAAGAAGAAGACGAAAAGAGAGAGAGAGAGAAGATGGCTGGCGATAGCGATGACGGCGATAACGACGGCGACGACGACGACGACGACGACGATGACGAGGTTAGTGTGATGGTGGCTATGGGGGTGGTAGGGAAGAATAAGATATGAGTGGGGAAGAAGATATTTTGGGGATGAAAAGTATGGGTTGATTTCACTTTCCTACCCATATGGGTGGGAAAGTAAAATCCATGTTGTGGTAGACTTTTTGATTGGGGTGGAAAATCAATTTCTATGGAAAAATGCAATCAAACACATGAAAAATGTCATTTTCTATGGAAATTGATTTTCTACCTTATTTTCTATGTGCAATCAAACATATCCTTAGCGTACTCTTTGCAGAAGGGGTGTCTTTGATCCTAATCCTTGGCCTACACCCACGTTGACTTTGAGCCCTTGCCCAAGCTACGTGGCGTCCCACGTGTATTAGATCATTAGTTGCTTGTAACACACCTTATTTGCTTTTGTAACGCGTTATTCCGTATAATTGCATACTATATCAACAAAGTTGTCTTCGAGTTTTGTCTCGTTTTGCCCCCGTTCTAGTTTCGTTTTTGTGTGTGAGATATTTTTGACAAGTTTGCTTGCAGATTAGCACCCTAAGCGCCATACTACCTTACTTTGAAAGAATACGGCAATAATAGTTGGTGTCAGAGACAAGTTGGTTTTAGGACCCAGCTTTTCCCCAGTTCGATTTAGTTCACGCAAACAATGGCAAGAGGAAAGAAAAACACCGCGGACCAACCCGTTCCAACTCAATTACCCCCATGTACAAACAAGAAACGTATAGAGCTACTCGAAGATAAGATGGCCCAGTTATCGGGTCTCGTTAATAGTATTGCTCAACTAGGTGATCGTCAGGACACGTTGGATAACAAATCCGTGACCCTCAACGCTAGATTGATTGACCTCGAGGAAGATACTTGAGGATCCCTAGTAGACCTATAGGAATAGATCACGAAGCTCACTACCAAGGTAGGTCTCCTGGTTAGAGCCGTTGGTAATGAACGGCCTATCGGTGGTGAAGCTCCTCCATTGCGCATGCAAGTCCCTGAGCCATGCGCCTTTAGTGGTGCTTGTGATGTGAAAGAGCTTGAAAATTTCCTATTTGATATGGAGCAGTACTTTCGTGCTATTCATCCGAATTCAGAAAAGGTAAAGGTCACAACAGCTTCCATGTATCTTATAGGTGATGCCAAACTATGGTGGTGAATCAAGTACACCGAGATGGAAAATGGTTAATGTTCCATCGATACATGTGATGACCTCAAACGGGAATTGAAAAATTAGTTCTACCAGAGATTGTGGAGTTCATTGCCCGTAGAAAATTGAGGCAACTCCGCCAGACAGGTACAGTGGATGACTATGTCAAGTAGTTTTCCGTCTTGATGCTTGATATTTGTGATATGTCAAAGAAGGACAAGCTGTTTTCATTCTAAGAAAGGCTTAAGCCTTGGGTTCAGACATAACTCCAAAGGCAATGTGTGTAAGATCTTACATCTCCTATTGCCGCAGTTGACTGATTATACTCCCATGGATGGGGGCAAGAAGAAGTTACACCTTTATTCGAAGGGTACTCCCTACAGCATAAGCACACCCATGAGTCTTCCACAGGTAAGAATGAAGGATGCAAACCTAGTTTTGGCCAAGGATCCTAGCGGCATTCCTCCCCTTCGAAGAATATAGGTACCGTGTCTAACAATCATCGCAACAAGCTTAAATGCATTTTTTATGGTGGTCCTCACAAGACATTCAAGTACCGACAACTAGCAAAACTAAATGCACTATTATTCTCCCAGAGGGACCTTAGTCACGAGAGTACAAGTGGGCGAGATAATGACGATTATCCCTACATGGGAGCTATGCATTTACTGAATGCACTCAAACAGACCTCTAAGACTCAGAGCCATCAACGGAAGGGTCTCATGTATGTGGACATCGAAATTGGTGGTAAGACTACACAGACAATAATTGATATAGGAGCTACACACAGCTTCATTTCTCCTGTAGAGGTGAAGCGCCTCAATATTCGGCTTGAGAAAGATTCTAGTCGCATGAAAGCTGTTAACTCCTAGGCCACTCGTATCTAAGTGTCGACCAAGGCCGTGTCTATCAAGATAGGCACATGGAGGGGTAAGCTTGACTTGTTCGCAGTTCCATTCGATCAATTCAGAGTCATCATTGAGATGGACTTCTTGCGACAGAACAGGGCCGTTCCAATGCCATTCGCCAACACACTAGGCATGCTAGGTGAATGCCCAAGCTTCATTCTCGTGACCACAGAGAACGAAGAGGGAAAGATGATCTCAACCCTTCAGTTGAAGAAAGGGGAGCAAACTTATATTGCTACTCTATGAGTTGAACTTGATTATCAGGACCATAGTTCAACTCCGACTCCGGTTAACTAGGTATTGAGAGAATTTGATGATGTGATGCTGAATGACCTTCCTAAGGCCTTATTGCCTCGTAGGCCGATTGATCATCAGATTGAACTAGTACCTGGTACCATGCCTCCTGCGAGGGGGCCTTATAGGATGAGTCTTCCGGAACTAGTTGAGCTACGCAAGCAACTTGATGGACTTTTGGAGTCTGGGTTTATCAAACCTTCCAAGGCACTTTATGGGGCGCCTGTTTTGTTCCAGAAGAAGCATGATGAATCATTGCGACTTTGTGTTGATTACCGAGCGTTGAACAAGGTCACCATTAAGAACAAGTATCCTATCCCACTGGTTGCTGACTTACTTGATCAACTTGGGGTAGCCAAGTGCTTTTTGAAGTTGGATTTAAGATCAGGTTACTATCAAGTTCGGGTTGCAGAGGGAGATGAGCCAAAAACTATCTGTTATACTAGGTATGGTGCCTATGAGTTCTTAGTCATACCCTTCATCCTAACCAATGCACCTGCAACATTCTGCATCTTGATGAACGATCTTTTCAGACAGTACCTCGACAAGTTTGTTGTGGTATATCTTGATGATATTATGGTGTACAGTTATATTCTTAAAGAGCACGTTCAACATTTTCGCAAGGTTCTCCAAGTGCTTCACGACAATCAGTTGTATGTCAAGCTAGAGAAGTGTTCATTTGCTCAAGAACAGATCATGTTTCTTGGCCATACTGTGGGCAGTGGATAGATTCGGATGGATATAGAGAAAGTGCGTGCTATTAATGAATGGAAAACCTCCTCAACCGTCACAGAACTTGGTCATTCCTTGGTCTTGTGAACTACTATCGACGTTTCGTCCAAGGGTATTCCCAACTGCTGCACCCTCTCACAGACCTGTTGAAGAAAGATCATACTTGGTCTTGGTTGGACCAGTGCCATGAGACGTTTGAAGACTTCAAGCTTGTTGTTATGTAAGATCCTGTTTTAACTCTACTAGACATCACCAAGCCGTTTGAAGTTCAGATTGATGCATTTGATTTTGTTATTGGTGGAGTGATGTCCCAAAATGGGCATTCTTTTATGAAAGTCGTAAGCTCAATGATGCCAAGAAACATTATACCGCCCAAGAGAAAGAGTTGTTAGCCGTCATTCATTGCTTGAGAGTTTGGAGACATTATTTGCTGGGATTACAAGTTCAGGTGAAGACTGATAATGTGGTTGTAAGTCATTTTTTGAGTCAAAAGAAGTTGACCCCAAAACAGGCTCGTTGACGAGAGTTCTTCGTAGAGTTTGACTTGGCTTTGGAATATAAATCAGGGAAGATCAATAGCGTGGCCGATGCCTTAAGTCGCAAAGTAGAGCTAGCAGTCCTTCAACGTCATATTTCTCAAGTCACCAGCACTTTACAGCAGAGAATTCAGAATGGTTTGAATAGTGATCCTCAAGCAAATGCCATACTCGATATGGTGAAGAAGGGGAAAACACATCGTTTCTGGCTTAGGGATGGGTTGTTATATACTACCAAGAGCTGCCTATATATTCCACGGGCGGACGTGCTGAGGTGAGAGCTAATGAGAGAGTGTCACGACACTCCATGGGCTGGCCATCCAGGTTGGCACCGCACATTAGCTCTCCTAGAACGATATACCACTGGTCGAACATTCGAGATGATGTGTTAGATTATGTAAGGACCTGCTTCATTACCAATAAGACAAGATCGAGTGGGACAAACCTATTGGGTTGTTGGAACCTCTTCCAATTCCTCATAGGCCTTGGGAAAGTGTCTCTATGGACTTTGTCTCTGGTTTGCTGAAAGTTGCAGAGTATGATTCCAGCCTAGTAATTGTGGATCTTTTCTCCAAATACACCACGTTTATCTCGGCGTCAACACATTGCTCAATAGAAGAAGCCGTTCACTTATTTCTCAAGCATGTCATCAAGTATTGGGGTGTGCCCAAAAACATTATCAGTGATAGAGATTCAAGATTCACAGGGAAGTTTTGGATTGAATTGTTTAGATTACTTGGGTCTCAGTTTGACTTTTCAACCCGTGGGCATACTCAAACAGATGGGCAAACGAAGAGATTCAATGCTATGTTGGAGTATTTAAGGTATTTTGTCAATGCCAATCTTAAGGATTGGGCGAATCTTCTTGATGTTGCGCAGTTCTGTTTCAACCTTCAGAAGAGCTCTTCCTCCAACAAGAGTCCTTTTGAACTTATAACTGGCTAACAACTTCTAACTCACATTATTATTTTAGGCCATCAAGACAGTGTCCAAGGGCGTACAGGTTTGCTAAGCTTTGGCAAGACAACAATGAAATTGCCAAGTCTTACGTTGAAAACACGTCCAAGAGAATGAAGAAATGGGCTGATGAAAGTCATCAACCAAATCCTTTCAAAGTTGGTGACTTAGTTCTTCTTAAGATAGATCACTTGAGAATGTTCAACCCAGTTCAATGAGCACACAAAGGCCTAATACAACGTTATGAAGGTCCAATGCTCATCCTCTCTTGAGTTGGCAAAGTCTCTTACAAGTTGAAGTTACCGCACTGGTTACACAACATTCACCCTGTCTTCCATACCAGTTGTCTCAAGCCATTCCATGCAGATCCCGCACACAATATTCCAACACGTACACCTTCTCATTCAGCAATTCAGTTAGAGTGTGTTGTCGATATGGTCCTTGCTGAGTGTCAAGTCAGTAGCAGTTCAAGCAAGCAGAAGCACGTTGAGTACTTTGTCAAGTGGAAGAACATGCCAGAATGTGAAGTTACCTGGGAGAGTTCAGAGAACTTATTACTTTTCAAGCAGAAGATTGAAGAATTTCTTAGGGACAATGCTACAGCGATGTTTGCAGAATAGGTGGGGGAGACTATGAAGGCAATGCATGATGACACTTAAAATTAGGTGTAGCTTGCCCTGGAGTCATTTGTGAGCACCCATGTAAATCTATGTAAGGCTCACATATGAAGCCATATTAGTTCCGTGTTAGGGCATATCTGTTAGCTTAGTGACATTTCTGTAATAAAAGAGGAAAGAGTATGACCGGCCTTTACTTTTGATGTTTCCTTCTGGAAACCTAGGAAAGATTTAACGTACTCTTTGTAGGAAGGGCGTCTCGCGTGATCTAGTACACGTGTGTAATTACATACCATATCAATAAAGTTGCCTCTGGGTTTTGCCTTATATTGCCCCTGTTCTCTTGTGTAGCTAGTTACATTTTGTGTGTATGAGATATTTTTGACAGGCTTGCTTGCGGGTTATCACCTCAAGCGTCACACGACCTCGCTTCGAAAGAACACGGCCGTGACACAATGACAACTCTCTTTTTAAGAGTTCATAGAATTTTTTTTTCCTCTACATCCCTATGGCATCGGATCATATTTCTGGATGCCACAAGGTGAGCTCAACGAACCTTAGTAAGATTTGAAATCTTGCTAAGTTTTTAAGGCTAGACTTACTCTTCTGAAATCGCTGATGGGATAGTCTAAGCTTAAAGTGTTTGAATTCTTAGCTATCAATTATGGTAGCTTGTAATCTACTTGATCCAACTTTTAGTCTCTCTAACTTCCATCTGACTTGCATTCCATATGTTGTTGTACATTATAATTCTGTTGTTTTGGGCAGGTGGATTGGCTAACTGAGAAAATGCGGAGCTATAACTTCACAGTCTCCGCAATGCATGGGGATATGCCTCAGAAGGAGCGAGATGCAATAATGGGAGAGTTCAGGTCGGGAACAACCCGTGTTCTGATCACGACAGATGTGTGGGCTAGGGGGCTCGATGTTCAACAGGCAAGTCTTGTGTTTCTTTGTTTCACTGCTTGGTGTTTTGATATAATATTGACGATCATTTGTTTTCTATCGTGACATTCCTTCATTAAATGGTGATTCCACACATTTACTTACTTTTTGTACGCCACCTTAAATTATACCTTAACTTTTCTTCTAAAACTTCCCTAACACCTTCACCAAATGATAATATTATATGCCAAATTATTCCGTTCTCCTGTTATTTTGATTGTTAACTAAAAAGTTTCATTAGAAACAAAAATAAATTACAATATAAAGAAAGTTAGTAGTTGTTATTTCACTTTTTGTGGCCATCTCCCTCATTAATAAATTTTTTACTCATTTAAAATAAAAAATAAAAATAAAAACAATAAAAAGTAAATAAAAAACAATGCAGTTCCCTAGATACAAAGGAGACAAAACAAAGAGCCTTATCAACCCAAAATTCTATCAAGATGGAAGCTAACTCTATCAAAAGCCTTCCAATGGCCTTCAAACTTTTGAAACCCACTGCATAATCAGGGCCAGCAGCATATTTTACCAAAAGTAAATATTTTTGGCAAGAATTTTTTTGTTCTCAATTTGAACTTACTTAGTCTTCCATTGTTATATTGTATTCTACTTTATCAGGTGTCTTTGGTGATCAATTATGACCTTCCAAACAATCGTGAGCTTTATATTCATCGTATAGGTCGCTCTGGTCGTTTTGGACGCAAGGTAATTATTATTTTTCTCTGATTGTGAAGAATTTAAGTCACTGTTATTGTGCTTTCTTAAAAAGTATTTCTTCCTCTCTGTGATAAATAATGGATATTAAATTATTCTAATGTCATGTTTAAGTTAGGGCTGCAACTCGGGCGGGTTGGGGATCAACCCACGCCCAACCCAAACTTGACAAACACCAACCTGCGCACTTGCCCAACCTGTCGTCGGGCATGAAATGCTCAACCTGAACCCTAGCAAAGTCGGGTTGGTTGGGTAAAGTCATTCCTCGTTACTACTAGCTAATTTAGTATTGGTAAGGGTTTATATAAAGATAAGTGGCATGTAAAAGAACTTAAAATTTACAATTATTTTTCCTAAAAATGTGTTTCAAAATAATATATACATAAAATTATAAGCAAATTTAAAGAGAGAAGAAAAGTAATAAGATTAATTAAAATAATTATTTATTATTATTAATAATCGTAATTTTCAAGAAAACAAAAATATTTAAAGTTGTAATATAATCATTGTATGACAACATAGAATTTCACTTAAAACAAAGCATTAATGAGAAAGTAATTATTTATCTAATGAAAATAATCACACCTTAATTAGTGTTGATATATAGATAAACAAAGCATATATATTGAAATATGAATTATGAGTGTAAAAGAAACCAAGATAAGAAATATTTTTAAATTATAATCGTATTAAGTTCGGGTTCGGGCAAATCGGGTTGGCTGATACCTATGCCCGCGCCCAACCTGATTTGAGTCGGGCATTTTTCTTATGCGCAGACCTGACCCAAGGTTGGGTTCAACCGGTTCAGGTTTTGCCCCACCCAAGTTGCAGCCCTAGTTTAAGCCTCTAATTTCTCATCTGAAAATGTGTCCTAATATTTAACACAACTTCTCTCCCACTTTGTAACACTTGTGCACTCACCTGAAGGGGAATTTCTCTTATTTAAGTTGTTCAAGTTTAACATTTTAGATTCTGTTATATCGAGGCAGTCATTTTATGTGCATCTCCAAAATGTTCTGAAACATTTTGAGAAGAATCCAGGTGAACCTGGAAAATCTGATGTTTTGCATTTCTTCCCTAGATTTTTGACAAGCTTAAAAAACTTTGAAGGCAAACAAATAAGGAAAAAAAATGGAAAAAAGAAAGAATTATTAGTTGCTCATTTTTTTTTTCCATTAATTGCCCATTTCGTTACCATATTAGATATACATTCGCATTCATGTATCATCATCATGTCAAAGCCTTATACCAAAATTTATTCATATTCCACTTCTATACCATTTTAATGTATTTGGTTATTATTGCGGTATGATATACATGTAATTAATCCTCGGAGTTAATTATTCATATTCAACTTCTATACCATTTTAATGTATTTGGTAATTTTTGTGTATGATATACATGTAATTTATCCTCTTGATGTTTAGTAATCACTAACAATTGTATGACGTGTACTACCCATTTCATCAATCAAAAGAAGTGATATTTAACATAAAATGGTTGTAGGATTCATTAATAACCCAAATTTTTTTAAATTATATTTATGACTCAAATACTAATTTTAACGAATGAACATTTCAAAAAATTCCTAATCTTTTTTTCCTTGATCGATACATCCCCTCAAGAAGAAATTCTGAGTTTTAATTTGCTCAAAAGAATGATATTGTCGTACTCACTATGGCATTTTATCTTGTACAATTTATAACTTTCAGCAAATTAATGCCTGAATTGTTTTGAAATATGGGTATTGATGGTTTCCAGGGTGTTGCAATTAACTTCGTCCGCAACGATGACATCAGGATTCTGAGGGACATAGAACAGTACTACAGCACACAAATCGATGAGATGCCAATGAATGTGGCAGATTTGATATGAGATCAGTCTTGGGTGTGGTTCCTTTTTCTTACAAGATTGGATGGCAATGAAAACAAATGTTTTTTTGTAAGCAAGATTTCTTTGTTTGAATCTTTGAATGTCAAAAGTTTCTGCCATGTGATCGTTTGATAGGTAGGGATTTTATTGATTTGAAGCTTTGCTGGTCATGTAATGTAAATTTTCTGGTAAAATGGTTTCCATTAACAGGAATCTTTACGACAAATATATTGATAATGTTGACTTGTTAATCTGTATTGTTTCTTGTTTGACGGCATCGGTTCGGTCACGTTCAGAGAGGACTACTTGTCGTACGGGCATTTTGCTGATAAGCATCGATGAGGATCTCGTCATGGTCTCTAGACATTTGCCTCCAATTATTTTTAATGGCACATAGCAGTGCGGCACCATGTGGGTAAAGGTGTTATGGTTATATGTTTCACATGGTTTTAAAACTCGGTTTGACATCTCGTCTGAACAAGAGCAAGTTGTTTCGGACGAGATAAACCACCATGTAACATGGTTTACAATTGTTTATTTAAATATATTTATATGAGCGTAATTTTAATTTTAATTTTTTTTGTAAAATAAGTTAGATTAAATCATATTTTATTTAGATAATATGAATTTAAATTCTAAAAAAAATAATTATTTTAAGTAAAATATACAAAATCTTGGATGAGATTTTCATCTCGTTTATCTCGCAAGACGAATCATCTCAAATATGGAATGATTGAATGCAATGGGCAGTTCACATTGATCTTCTTGAATCATTTCTTGAGACAAGGATTACTCGGTCCCAAAACCCCTGATTTATACACCAACTTCTCGCATTGATTTCTTATACCTTTTGAGGAAAGTGGGGGAGAGGTGGGATTTTTATTTTGTTTCATGGATTATGATCTCTCTTTTATCTTGTACAATTTTTATTTGGGAAAAATACTTAAAAGGATCAACATTTTTAAATAGTCCCTGTTTTGAGCGTTCTCTTAATAGTCTATTTGTTAAAATTTTCTAAATAATCCCTGTTTTGAGCGGTCTCTTAATGGTTCATTTAGTAAAATTTTCTTTTTTTAACAGTCCCTAACCCCATTCTAACATTTCTCATGATTGAATGCCCTAACCGAATTCATTGGTTTCATCCCAAAAAATAGATTTTTGACAACTGTTGAGTTTTGGAGATTTCATTCCATCAGAAAGGATTTAAGAAACTATTTCAAATATTTTGAAGATGTACATAAAAAAATTAAGATTTTTTATAATTTTTTTACTTCATTTTTGGATAAAATCTATCAAGAATGATTCTTTTGGTTTGAAATCATCCAAACAAGTAGTTATCTCAAAATTTTAGTTGATCTTTCCATGTATTTTAGTCGGAAAAATTCAAAAATCGAAAATGGGTGAGTTTTACCATTGTTGAGTTAACCATTTTTTATCGTCAAGTTTGACAATAATTAAAAAGCGGTGAGTTCGACAATAATAAGTGGGGGAACTGGACAATAAATAAAAAATGCCGAGTTCAACAATAAGTAAAAAACAGCGAGTTCACCAATTATAAGGGTTCATTAAGAAATAAATTTTTTTCTAAATGGTCTATCAAGCTACCACCCAAAACTTAGAGACTATTTAGAAATAAATCCCTTTGCCAGATCCTTTAATTAATTTTTCATTATTATTATTATATTATGAGAAAATCCTGCATGTACAAATGTTAGTTTTCCTTTTTAATAGTGGGTGTTAGATTTTTAGTATGGTCATGATAAATAAGGAGATTTATTGCCTTACCAACTTTTGCTAACATCACCCCAAGTCATATGTAAATGATTAGCACATACTTGGGGTGGCATTAGCAAAAGTTGATGTTTCAATGCAAATTCTCTAAGTAATTGGGATGTAATAAGTAAAAATCAAGGATCTAATAGAAGCCTGCTTAAAAAATTATTGACTTCGAAAGTTAAAACAATTCCATGCACTTATTCACTTGTCCTACTGGTACAACTTTCTACATAGTCCCAATAAATTCTTATATAAATATCTGATGATTCTGTACGCTTATGTTATTATTTTCTTTGACGAGCTACGTTTATGTTATTATCATCTTGTTTCTCAGAATGAGCCTTTAATTTGTAGATAGTTTTTTGATTTCTGATAATGCACTAAGCGAAACAATTGTAATTTATTTATTTATTTATGTGTAAGAATATTATAAACGAAGCGAGAATACAAAGGTGGTCAAAGATACCGAGCTACAAAATAAGCCCCATGAGAAAGATTGATGTGGAAGCACTATACATGGAAAACAACTTTAATATCATGGAATCCCATCTAAAGATAAAATCCTCGAAAGATAAGAAGAATCTGTAATTTCTTATGAATCTTAGTTCCCCATAATAATAAAGTTTTAATCCTAAGTGGGAGTGGGATCCATCTTAGGTTCTCTAATTAATCTCATTCCAAAGGCCTCGAATTTTTTTGAACGTGATCATTCTTATTATGGGTCTACCTTTGCAGACAAAAATCAAGGTGTTCTAGCTATGGGAGAGGAAAACTCGAATGGAGGAGGAATCCAATGGATACCAAAAAGGCTAAAGAAATGCAACTTAATAGAAAATACAAACTCGTAGTGGATGCAGAGGTGGTTTTGAATTTTCTGCTCGCTTTGCACATGCGGAAAAAGTCCACAATGGTCTGATCAAAAGCAGTAGATCAAGAAATTAAAGTCACTTCGGATAGAGAGTTGGAGCCCAAAATTAAGAATGCTGGAAAAGGGACCCTTATGAATCTCAATTAGAGAGCAAAAATAATGGATGGAGAATGAGCTATCCCGTATCTTCTTCAACGCTTTCTTTTTCTCGTCAATATGAGAAATTGTTTTATCATAGATACGTTGAAAATAAAATCCCTACAAAATTCCCTTCCCAAAAATAATGGATGGAGAATGAGCTATCCCTTATCTTCTTCAACGATTTCTTTTTCTTGTCAATATCAGAAATTGAGATATCATAAATACATTGAAAATAAAATCCCTACAAAATTTCCCTCCCAATCATTGAAGTTCTTTTTAAAACTGAGGTCCTAGGTCCTCTAATTATCTGAGCAAACCAAAAAGCTAAGAATCAACATATTTTCTGGCAGGGCAGGCCTGGTTTAGGTAGTTGCACAATCCTAACTTACGCGTATCAAGTCTAGAGATCTCCCTGGAATTGTGGACCCAATCTCAAAGATCCCAATTCCATTTAGGATCCTTGGAATTAGGGGATTCTTCGGGTCACATACCGTTAGAGGGGGGAACCTTGATTCGGAGGAAGGATCTATAAATAAAGGAGTTGACAAAGGCTAAAGGATTTTTTGGCCGATTGAGGAAAGAAGAGAGTTCTATCAATTATTGTTGTTCTTCTATAATTCTAATTTGAGCGTCGGAGAATTCTTGATAGGTACCACACCGATATTTACAGGGAGGAGGAAGGAACAACTTTGGTTCAGTAAGGCAAAGTCTATCAAAGCTTCACTGGATTCCGCCTCTATAATATGGATCAATTTTACCTGCTTATAAGCGGCCTTCTTTTCATTTAAAATTGACTAAGAAAGTTTCTTACACATTTAATCCAGATGTTCTGGCTTGCTTTTCTTGGTTTTAACGACTGGCTTTTTGAATTCTAATGGTCCATTTGGATATCCTAAGGTGCGCTTGTTCCAAGTCTTTTCAATGAGATGTACTAACTTTTCAGTCAATGGTTCGGGAGGAACGAAATCTTTGTGTTGAGGCAGCGAAAACTTTATAGGCACTCCGTATTGTTCTGAGATCAAGCCAGGTTTGTAAAAAGATGTCTCCTCCAGCCCGATCAAACTGACATAATAGGATCCTTTGGTACTTAGAACAGGATAGTCAGCCATTCACCAAGGGCATCTCAAACTAATATGACGGGCAAGACGAGAATCCAATCATTTGCTTCAAGTCTTGACTGAGTTGTGACGCACTAACATGTTTCTTTTGGAAAAGTGCTCTGGCTTATACTCGAGGGTTGAAGGAATGTCCACAATTTTAAGACGGTTGTAAAGCCACATATAAAGTAGGTGAGGGCTTCTTTTGAAACCTCTTCTCTCACCATTTTTTATGTCATTTAGACCTGAGAAGGTTTCAACTAGAATGAGAGGTACAGGGTTGGCTTTTCTTAAGAGCTGAGAAGCTGTGTCTATGAAGGACTCAGGAACAGTTTGACCATCACATTTGAAGGTCAGTATGTACTGGGCTAAGATTCCTAAACACAACTGGTTGTCTCTAGTGACTCGCCAGGTTTCTGGTTTTATATTGATAGGATAACTAGGGAAGTGGTATTGACTCAATAAAGGTACTAAGTCCAATCTCCCGTTATAGACTAGGGCCTTGGCTTATTCTTTTGAAATATTTAAGCCTATGGCGAGATCACCATAATATCCTATCTTCATTGAAGACTTGACTAGAGGACCTGAAGTAGATATTCCCATGATACCACAATAATCTTCGTGAGTAAGACACAAGTGCATATGTCAAATGTGGAAGATATGAAGACAAGGGTTCCAATGCTTAGCCATGGCGTGCAAAAAATTTCAATCTATCTCAAACTCGTAGAAGTACAGAGCATATCTCAGCATGAATTTCCCAAAAGTGATTTTCTTTACTGTGTGCATACCCGTGATGGTTGTTTTGACCAATTGGTTGATTGGGTTATTGGTTACAACTAGCATCCTGAGTTGACACAGAAGGTATCTTTGTACATTTCCAAGGTCCATGCAAAACATATCTTTGTAAGTCAAATTTTTTTTATGCAACAATAAATCTTTTGTAAATCATTTTTTATTTTCTTTTCCTTTGGAAAATATTTTTTTTTCTTTTGAAATGGGTTGGGACCCAAATTAGAAAAAGAAAAAAAAATTGAATGCCATTTCGACTTAAATGGTCCAGCCCATCACGATCATTAAATCGAGATGAACTGGGTTATTATGAATCACTACCATATTTAAAATGGATTCTTTATTGGGTTGGTGCACCCATTGATATAATAGCTTTGAATCAGGTTAAACAAATAGTTTGATTATCTTAAGGACAAAATTGTAACTTCATGATCTCAATAATTTGTAATGTCCATTTCCGAAAACAACTCGGGAACACCCATGATAAGTTCGAGTCGTGACCTATGAGGATGTTTTTAGACTCTAGGTTTACTACATGCAATGTAATTTATCTGGCCATTTTTGCCCAAGTGTACCTATATACCTCTCGAGTGTACTTAATCAGACAGTACATGGTGACTTAGTTTGATATGCCGTATATGTGATAATCTTAGACTCCAACTCAAATCTCTGAAGTCAAAAACATCCAATTTAATCCCCAGTTGAGAGGTGGCGTACGATACTGAGCAAGGACACTATTAAGTCACCTCTCATCTAGAATAGACGTCATCTATCCCCCTAGTACCGTAGTACAATAGGGCAGGATCTCGCTTAGGCACTGATTTTGACCAAGAATTGCAATTGGTGAACTTAGAGTACTTCGATATACCATATAGGTATGAGTCTAGGGTTGTAGCTTTCATAAATAGTTTTAGAATCCTGCGCGGGGACCGATCACGTACTAGTATTACGTTGGCAATCGAGACATGTGACTGTGCAACTTATAATAGGACAAAGGCTCAGGTCGCTCAAGCATGGGTGCATCGATATTCATTTTAGAATCCCTTGATCAAATGGTACTGATGCCCCAGTTTTATATACCTTAAAGTACATTACTGGAGTTGTGGCTTTCATGAATGACGTCGTATCTTCGAGGAGACTGGTCCACGCACTAATGCCACGTTGGCTATTAGGGACATGCAAACATGCAATGTAATAAAGTAAACGTGCTAGTGATGTGTGCAAATAGGATAGGGTGTGCCCGAGACATTTTCTAGATGAATGGGCTCGTGGGCCAAATCAAACCATCAATATATGGATGCCACATAGATCAAAGAATACAAAATCCATCGCATCCCCATTAAGATCATGTAAGCACATTGAAAATATATTTATAGAGACCATGGCTTTTTAAATAATCAATCAACAAAGATAGCACATCCATAGTTAAGCTTCGACCAATCAATTTTTTTTATTTAAATTTTTTCTTAATTTTTAAAATTTTTAAGAAACGAATGAACTAACATAAAATGACTTTTTTTTTATTATTTATTTTTATGGTCCAACCGAGGATCACTTTGAATTTTCATTTTGATCAATCAAAAAGTAGCGAGTAGTACGTCCTAAGTTTAACGAAAAAGTGATTCGTTTGATCTTTTGAAGCTTTAAAATTTAAAACAAAAATAAAGTCCAAGAGGAAAGTTGCCAAGATTAACGTAAGGAACAAACTGAGTAATTTTTTTGTGTGGGCACATTGCCTTTGGGTTTTGGCTTGGGCCACAAAAATTTATTTATTTCTTTATTTATTTGTATCTCATTTGTATCCCTACAAGAAGTAGAACATAAATATTAGTGGAAATAATAGTAAACGAACTCAAAAATCGATTCTAACTTATCAAAGTCTAGCTGACTTAGTCACATTTGAAAGAAAATTTCATTCTTCCCTAAATCGATATACGGTAATAGTTAATCGGAGATCGGATCAGAAAGTTATAGTCAGTTTAAGTTCTGCTGTCTATTTGGCAAAAAAAAATGTTTTTTTTTTTAAAGTTTGTTAGTCCAAACTAAAGGTACATTGCCTCTGATTTTTGGCTTGAGCCAAAAAAAAAACATTATTTATTTATTTATTTTTTATTTTTTGATGATATGCATGACTAAAAAAAAATCGGATAACTTAAGCAAAAAAATTGGATTTCTCCCTTTTACCCAGGGGAGTAAATAAAGGAAAAGAAACACGCCTAAACAACAAACACAACAAATACAATAAATAATGTTAGCTTGTAAATAAGAATATTTTATATATATATATATATATATATATATAGTTAAATGGCCGAGTTGACTTGAGGGTAGAGCCTACAAATCCCCAGTGGAGTCGCCAAGCTGTGGACACGTGATTTATTCATTTTTGAATATATCAACCACTTTGGGGGGTTTTGGAGTCGTCACCATTCAAATTTATAAATGGGTGTGAATGGTCACCCGGGTTGTATTTTTCGAAAAATGTATCATTTCGACATTTGGTGACTCTCATACGGATACGGCTCGTTTGGTCTAACTTTTGATTCTAGGCAAGGAGGTCCATGTTATGAAGTAAGGAAGGTGTTAGACACCCTACTCCATCCATCGTTGGTGGTAACCTCGGATTCGATCATTTTTGAAATTAAAAATAAAATGAAAAGAATCAGAAAAATTCGATATGTGCTCTCAAGTATGAGGGACTTTCGATGTTGATTCAAACCATTGAGGGCGCCCTTATTAAAAAAGGGGCACTTTGATTATTCAAACCATTTATGGTGTGTGTGTGTGTGTAAGTGTAGAGAGGAGGAAAAGTAGAAGAGGAAAGTGGGGAGGAGAGAAGGGGGTGATCCTTGTCCAAACCCACCTTGATCTTGGGTTGACTTTCTTTAACCTTCAAAGAATGAGTCTTCTTTGACCTTCCTTGACTTGCTTGAAAGAGGTAGTTGAGAGTTAAGAGTTGAGAGTTAAAAGTTGAGAGTGAAGAGAGTTACAAATTTTTTTAGAGGGGATTTTTCTCAAATTTTCATTAGGTAGTGAGAATTGAGAATAATGGGGGTTTTATAGAGTTTGGAAATTATTTTTAGGGGTAGAGTTGGGTGAAATGATGATAAATGGTATGATGATATAGGGTTTAAGAGAGGGGTGTGTGTAAATTAAAGGATATGGAAGGGTATTTAGGGAATGGGGGGTTAAATGGGTCATTTGTAACCCAAATGGGTTGGATCACTCAACCCATTTGGGTTGAGTATTAGGTGAAAGGGAATTAATGGTGTTTGGTTGAGAAAATAAGATTTTAATAGGGTAATTAATTGATGAGGTGAAAGGGGAGTGATGTTTGATTTAAGAGAATGAGGGGTGTAAGAGGGTGGTTGGAAGGGTGAGGGAGATGGTGACGTGTGTCAAAATGTGTGAAGATTAGAGATTTAGATGAGTTGATAGGAGAGAAAATATTTGATTTGAGAGGAAATGTGTGGGTTTGGAGTGTAAAGATAGGTTTGTAGGGAATGCTGATGGTAGGTTAGAGGGAGGTATGATGATGGTAGATTAGAGGAAGGTATGCGTTTGTAGTGAATTATGATGGTAGGTTAGGGGGAGGTATGGGTTGGAGGTGTAGGTAAATAGATTTTTTTTAGACAAAAGGTGATAGGATAGGTAGTGGGATGAGGGAGGTGAATTGAGGTGGTGACATGTGTCCCACCTTGATGTTCATGTTGATTGGTTGTGATGTTGGATTGGGTTGAATTGAATTGGGCTTAGGTGATAGGTTGGGCTTGGGTTGGGTTGAGAATTAGTGGGTTAGGTGGTAAGTTGAATGGATTTGGGTTGTGGTTGGATTGAGAATTAGTGGGCTTAGGTGGTGAGGGGTTTTTGGTCCGTGGGCCACGTGGGTAGTGGGTTGAATTGAATTGGGCTTAGGTGATAGGTTGGGCTTGGGTAGGATAGTTGGGTGATTGATTGTAAAAACTTGTTGTGTAAAATAGAGATTAAGAGATAGACTTTGGGTAAGTCGAATTCGTTCCACAGGTACAGTTGGGATTCAAATATTCATTCGGATTTAAAAACCAAAATAGAGTTAAACAAACCAGATTGATTTTAAAAACAAAACAGAGTTGTAGCAAAAACTAAAATGGAAATCAACTTGTAAATTGGAATCAAAATAGAAAATAAAGATTGAAAATATAATAAAGAGGTTTAGAGAAGTCAATTCAGCATTTGCAAGTCATCCAAAATGCTAATTAATTCTAAATATGACTTAATCCACGTAGCAAGTCATTGCTCGTGGATTGGAAGATGATTCGATGTAACCATTGATTATAACCCAAAAGTCTCCATGAAGATCTCTGATTTAGGCAAGATTATCCGACTTATGCTTCCATTCATCACAGAGCATGAGTGTTCTTGAGATTATCTAAGTAACACTTGTAGATACGTGATTTTCGTCATTACGACGACCACATCTACGATGATTTGGAGTCGCCACCATTCAAATTGTAAATGGGTGTGAATGGTCACCCGGTGCACATTTTTTGAAAAATTATCATTTTTGGCGTTAGTGACTCGCAACGGATAGGGAACTAATCAAATTTTGAGATTCGAGTAAGGGTTCGATTGGAGAAAAGGGAAGGTGTTAGGCACCATTTTCTCCCCGTCAAGTGACGGTAACCTCTACGCAATTCGGTCATTTGATAATAAAAATGGAGAAAATAAAAGTGCCACGTGTGTGCATTTTGTACTCTAGATAGGGATTCATTTTCGGCTTGATCATATGGTCATTTCATTGATGGAAATGACCCTTATGAACCTTTAGCCTTGGGGGTCTACTCATTTAAAATAAAAATAAAAGAGAAGAAGGGGATGTTAGAAGAGGAAGAAGGAGAAGATAGAGAGAGAGAGGGGGGGTGTACTTCGAACCCACCTTGAAGCTTCGAGTTCACCCTTCTTTCTTCATTTCTTCTTTTCTATGCTTCTTAGGTCCTTAGTGAAGTATGAGAGTGAAGTTACTTTTTTTGTTTAAGGTGGTATGAGAGAGTAGTAGAGTAGAAGAGAGGTGAGTAGATTTTTTAAGGGAGACTTTGGTAAACATTTTTGGGATGAGAGGGGAAGTATTTATAGATGTTTGGAGGAGGTTTGGGGGTATAATGAGATGAAAAGTTGAAAGAATAGAGAATGGCATGGGTATTTGAAGTAAAAGGTGTGAAATTTAAAATAGAATGGAGGGTAAATGTGTAATGAGTAAAAATGGGTGAGGTTCAAATCTAAATGGGTTGGATTCTACCGAAATCCATTTGGGTAGAGTGTTTGGTGGGATGAGATGAGTGATGGTTGATGGGAGGAGTGGGGGTGTAAGAGGGTTGTTTAGAGGAGGAGTGTTAGGTTGGTTGATGAGGTAAGGTGTGTAGATTTAGGAGAATGGGTTGTGTAAGAGGTTGTTAAATTAGTTTTTGGGAGAATAAAGAAGATGATGTCATGTGACAATCATGATGAGAGAGTGAGGGGATGAGATTGGTTGATTGGTTGATGGGGGTTGTATGATTAAAGAGGGGAGTGTGGGTTAGTTGATTGATGATGAAGAAAGTATGGGTTGAGGTGATTTTGTTGGAGTGTTTTAAGGGAAAGTAATGGGTTGATTTGTAAGGGATATGGGTGGTGATGTGGGTGGTTGATGATGTTAGAGAATGGTGATGGGTTAGGGTATGGGTTGAGGTGTGGGTGGTTAATGATGTTAGAGAATGGAGATAGGGTAGGTTAAGGTAGGGTATGGGTTGAGGTGATTTTGGAGAGGTGATTTTGGAGAGAGGTGATGTGGGTTAGATGTAGTATTTAGAGAATGGTGATGGGAGTGGGTGATTAGATGAGGGAGGTGAAGGGTGGTGATGACATGTGTCATCTTTTGATATTGAGGGGTTGATTGGTTGCTGTGGGTCATGGGTCATGGGTTCGGTTATGGGTTAGGTCCTGAGTTGGCTATGGGTAATAGTTAGTGGCTTTTAGTGTTGGGCTTGGGTTTAGGAGGGTTGTGGGTTATATAAGGTTTGTTTGTGGGTTGGATTTTTGAGGGAGGGTAGGTGTTAGGGTTTAGGTGATATAGGATTAATTTTGGGTTAAGGGTAAGGTAAGAAATTATTTTTAGGAAAAGGGTGAAGGTTTGTGGGCCTCAAAGGGGCTTAGGATGTTTGCGGATCTCGAGGTGGGGCGGCGGGAGGTAGATGAGGGGTAGGTATCCCAAGTCTCACATTTTTATTTTTTTGATTTCTTTGAAATTTTTGAAATCATTGATTTGATCAAAATGTCGCGTGTTGACGAATCGGGCTTTTTGGGCCCGTTTGAAGGATTTTATCGATTTTGGATGTAAGCGTGGAGCGGTGATATTGAACACGTGTGGGATGGGTCACAACCCTTCTTGTGGGTCCTTTAGACCATTGGGTGGTCTTAGGGACCTTGGTTCAATTCAAAATGTCATTTTTAGCGTTTTGGGCCTTAGAGGCCCGTTGGCCTTTTTGTTGGAAAACCGACATTTTTCATGGAACGGTGTAGATGTGAGCTTGCCGGGTCCCTTTGGTGGACCTACTAACCCATTGAGAGTTGTTAGAGGCTCGAATTTTGGGCTAGAACGTCACATTTTAATGCTTCGGGCCTTCGAGGCCCGTTGGCCAAATTTATCGAGAAATCACTATTTTTGGGCCCTTTCGAGTGAGAGCCCGTTCAAATTGGGGTGTCTACAGCTGCCCTTCTTTGCAGGAATTGCGTGAAAGGAACTGCAAAGAATAGACTAAACCCCTATTTGTACGGGCCAGACGACATTTTGTATAACACGACTTTGAATTACCGGTTGAAATTGATGACTTTCGTAAAAAATGGTTACTCAAGCACGGGGTCTGATAGAGTTACCTTATTGATTCCTTGGTCTCGATGGTGCGAAGCTCGTGTGAGACCTTGGATTCGATGATGATTTGATGATTTTTGAAGTTTGGGTATTTCTCCGTCGTGTTTTAACAAATCAAAATTGAGTGCGACTCGATAGGATTTTTTTTTTTTTTTTTTGAAATTTTTTTTATTTTTTTTTGACTTTTTGATTTTTTTGATTTTCATTTGGTTTTTGGATTGATTCCTCATTTCTCTCATTTTTTATTATTGACTGATCCGTGCTCAAAGAACGGATGGCCTTTGGTTTGATTTCATCCGTGTTTAAAACATGGATAGCGCTGCTCTTATCTTATCCGTGCTTGGGACATGGTTCCAACCAAATTTTCTTCATCCGTGTTTGTGATACGGATAGGCTAAACTTCGTTTTGCCCGTACTGGTGGCACGGACCAGTATGAATTTTAAACGATTAAAGCCTGCGCGACCTTTCATTTTCGGTTTCTTCTTCGTTTCCTTCGGTTTTTTTTCCTCTCTGGCGACTTTTGGATGTCCTCCTCCTTGCCCCTTCGTTCTCTCACTGATTTCATTGATTTAGACCCTTCGTGGTCATTAGATTACTCAGAGCCCGTGTGCGGCCTTTGGGTGCTTGTGAGAGCGATTTAAAGCTTTGAAAGGCATCTTGGCGTGGGTAGATTACAGTTTTACGCGTTTGAGGTAAGTTTGCCTTCATTTTATTCTTCTCTTTCTTGCTCCTGCTTGTCTATGATGACGGACATATCGAATCTGCCTTGAACCTAAACACCTTTTTTTGTCGCTTTGATGTTTTCGTTTGGCTTTATTTTTGTTGTGATGCTTTTGTAATTTCATGATCATCTGTTATGAGCGTGCTTACTTTTTTTTGAAACGTTATTATGCTTTGAAATTATGTCTCGCTTGCTCCGTTTCGATTGGTGTTGCATTGCTTAATTGGTATTGAGTGCATGGACTGTTGGTGGTGATCACGACGTGTTGATTAAATGGTTTGTGGGGTTTTGGAAGAACGGTTGGGGTGAAGTGGGGCTGACTTACGAATTGTCGGTGTTTGGATTGCTTTCGAGATCGGTTCGGGGTTTTGATGACGGTGGGTGGGTGACTGGTGTTTTTAAGAGTCGAGTGGTTGGGTTGGGTTGGATAAATGGATTTTCTGGTTTGGGTTCATATGATGGGATATCAGGAAGTTTGAATGAGGTTTCGATGGTGGGTTGGATGGGTTGGTGATGAGTGATGAACTGGGTTGTCAAAAAGAAACTGTATGGATTGGGATTGGATTACTTAGGGGATTGCATAGGGATTGTTGGGCATGTCTAGGGACTGTTGAGAGGTAGGCTGAGGTTTAGGTTGTTAAGAAATTGTTTGGGTTTGGACGGGTTATGGATTGCTTAGAGTGGGTGTTTGGGATGGTTTCAGGGACTAGGTTAGGCGTGGAATGGGTAATCATTCGGGATTTGTTTTGGGACAAAGGTTAGAGGTGGGCAGGGGTTGTCTTGGGACTGGCTTGGGTAATAGGGCTGTCTAGTGGGGCTGGTTTTAGCGAAGATTAAAGATGATTTGGAGTGAGGATATGGACTGTTAACAGAATCGATATGGTAGTTTAAGCGAGTCGATTTTTTTTCTTTTCTTTCACCCATCTTAGCATGCTTTTGATTTAAAACGATTTGTTTTTCATGCTTGTTGCACTTATTTTGCTCATCTTTGCCTGACCATTATGACTGTATCAAATGCCAGACTTGACACCTTACCACATTGTAATGATTGGTTGGCTAGGTTTAGTGGGTGGACTGGACTGGTTAAGTGGATTTGGGTTGACTGGTGGGATTGAGTGGATGGGTTTGACTTAGCTGTGATTGGGTTAGACGGGTTTGACTCAGATTTGATTGGGTTTGACTGAGTTGACTTGGGATTGACCGGTATTTAGACTGGGTTGACTGAGTTTGACTTAGATTGACTAGGGTTATGATTGGGTTGACTGGGTTTTAGGTTGAGTTGGGTTGGATTTTGACTTGTGTTGACTGGGTTTAACGGGTTTTGACAGGATTTGATTGAGTCACCTGGATAGGTCTGACTTAGATTCGATTGGGTTTGATTGAATCGATTAGGTAGACTAGGTTCACTGAGTTGGGTTACCTGGGTTTTGGGTGAGTTGGCTGAGTTGACTGGGTTTCAGGTTGTGTTGACCTAGGTCTCGGTTGGGTTGGTTTGTTTGACTAAGTTGATTTTGGTTGACTGAGTTGATTGGGCTTTGACTCAGGTTGGACTTGACTTAGATGGACTAGGTTCGACCCGAGTTGACTGGGTTTGTCTTGAGTTGACTGGGATTGGGTAGGTTTGACTAGGTTAGATTGGACTTGGCTTAGATGAACTAGGTTTGACCCGGGCTGACTGGGTTTGACTTGAGTTGACTGGGATATGGTAGGTTTGACTAGGTTAGATTAGGTTTAACTTAGACAGCTTCATCGAGATACGTGATCATAGGATTTTTGCATTGTTGATTGATCATGTGGCAACATGCAGATGGGTAGAGAGCGGAGGAGCCGAGTGGCGAAACATTTTTCTGACGAGGAGGAGGAGGCTAGGCCCCGGACCCGGACTCGCTTTGCTCTTGGATCTGGTGTGGTGATAAAGTATGGTTGGTCGAGGCAGCCTTCACGGAGGCTTGAGTCATCTGTAGCTGGTTTTTCTTCTGGTAACAGGGCAGATGAGGCCAGTTCCTCTCATAGTGGTCCATCTGAGGACCTACCGAGTGGCAGTGGTGGTAGAGGTCGACGTAGTGGCCGAGGCCGAGCGGATAGGGCTGTAGGTGCTGGCAGAGTCGGTAGAGAGGCTCCCAGGGTGGAGATCCCTCCGGAGGAGAGTGAGAGGGTTCCAGATACCTCTCTTCTCC